>NC_092498.1:191945464-192250790 GCF_047511675.1 Marmota flaviventris
TGTGAGGCACTGGGTTCTATCCATAGCACCACATAAAAATAAAAAATAAATAAATAGATTGTGTCCATGTATAACTAAAAAAAATTTTTTTTAAATGAATATGCATTCTGTCCCATTTCACCATATAGCAAATTATTAAACTCCAAATTAATTCACCTGGATATAGCCAACATATTCAACCTAAATCTATTGATCAAAGCCAGGCATGGTGGTGCAAGCCTGTAATCCCAGCAACTCAGAAGGCTGAAGCAGGAGATTCATGTGTTTGAGGCCAGTCTCAAAAACTTAGTGAGGCCCTAAACAACTTAGCAAGACCCAGTATCCAAAAAAAAAAAAAAAAAAGGGATGTAGCTCAATGGTTAAGCCCCTCTATTTTCAATTCCCAGTACAAAAAAAAATTATCAACCCAACCCAACCCTCAATCCCAAGTCTTTCTCACTCTGAAGTCTTTATTTTTATTTGATAACATCTATTCCCTTACTTGCTTAGGAAACTTTTTGAATATTTCAAATGCATAAAGGATGTCCCCTTGTCTGTCAAACTATCTCTGACCACCTCAGAAAGCTCTAGTCCACAGAGGGGCCTCTATATTATGTAATCCAGACAAGTGATCTGCCAGCTCCTTTGTTCACATAGTTCCCTTTTTTATTTTTAATGTCTCTCTCACTCATTTAAGTCTATTCATAACATGAATTGTTGCAGAAGGGCCAGGAGATTATAGGAGTGACTACGCACACCTATAATCTTAATGACTTAGGAAGCTGAGGCAGGAGAATCGCAAATTCAAGGCCAGTCTCGGTTAACTGAACCAGACCCTGCCTTGAAAGAAATCAAAAAGAACTGGAGATGTAGTTCAGTGGTAAAGCATCCCTGGGTTCAATCCTCAGTAACCCCTCCCCAAAATAATTGCAAAAGGTAACTTCAGTTTACTATAAATACTGACTTTTTAAACCACGAGTAACTATTAAATATGCCCAGTGAAATCTAACTACTGTAACATTCTAATGCATTATCTAAATAAAAAATAAACTTTTTTTAACAGCTGAGGATTTTATGTCATGCTTTTTTAATATTCCCTTAGAACTCAAGTATTCCTCAACTTCATTTCACTTACCCCACAGAATTTTATGAATTTATATATATATTTTTAAAAAATATTTATTTTTTAGTTTTAGTTGGACACAATACCTTTGTTTTATTTATTTATGTGGTTCTGAGGATCGAACCCAGGGCCTCACACTTGCTAGGCGATAATATATATATATATATATATATATATATATATATATATTTTTTTTTTTTTTTTTTTTTTAATTTTTTTTTTAATTTTTAGTATTTATTTTTTAGTTTTCGGCGGACACAACATCTTTGTATGTGGGGCTGAGAATTGAACCCGGGCCGCACGCATGCCAGGTGAGTGCGCTACCGCTTGAGCCACATCCCCAGCCCCCGATAATATATTTTTATACTCATAAGTATATTATTAATCACCCTATCACACTTCTCTGCAATGACAATATGTATACAAACTAAAATTAACCATAAGACCCTATTAAAACTTTGGTTTTTCTCTCCAAATGGTTTGTGTATCCTTGGATAGATATTATTAATTGCTAGAATGAGTCAAGGTTCAGCAATAATTTTATCTGTTTTGTTTTTATAGGTGTAAAGAGCTAAGAAATTATGATCACATGAATAGGTAGATATAGCCATACAATTCTTTGAAATCCTCTTCTACTGTTCTGTCATAAAAAGTGGTTTTAATGATCTATTAGCTGACAACTACTAATTGCAACTTCAATTTCATTAAAAACAAAGTACTAACTAGAAACTAGATGGCTTGCAAGAGGATGTATTATCCCATCATTAGTCGTTCACATGCACAACACTGGTACCAATTCAGGTCCATGATCCTTGATTTGCAATTCTGAAACCCCAAAAGCTACAAAAACTCAAAGCTTTCACGATTCACTTGACTCAAAATTGACACATAATAAGATTATTTACAGTCTTTCTTACTCCTTTTATTGTAAATATTCATATTTTGCTTCAGAAATACTAATGTTGGATTATAGAGTGCTGTACTAGGCCCTCTAAAGGGTAACATAGTACAGGAGGAGTATTAACTTTCCAAAATCCAGAATATTCTGAATTCTTAAAACAAACCTACTCCCAATGATTTCAGATAAAAACTGAACCTTGCCAGGTGCAGTGATACCTGCCTGTAATCCCAGCAGCTTGGAAGGCTGAGGCAGGAGGATCATAAGTTCAAAGCCAGCTTCAGAAACTTAGAGAAGCCCTAGGCAATTTAATGAGACTCTATCTTATAACAATTATAATAATAAAATGTAAAAAAAGGGCTGGGGTTGTGGTTCAGTGGTTAAGCATCCCTGGGTTCAATTCCTAGTACCGAAAAAAAAAAAAAAAAACAACAACAATACTAGATCTTTATTTTCAATCATCCCTTTGTTGTTCACAAAGGTTTTTTATTTATTTATTTATTTTTTGCTTGTTTTACAACTCAGGGCAATGTACCATAGAAACATTGGGGACAAGTACATTTTTCTTTTGGAGTGGGGATGGTAACTGTAGAAGGGAAGGTAGAAAAGAACTGGCTAGTCTCTTCCAGAGATGAATTCTTATACATATTAGTTTTAAGAAAAATTACATGTAAAGGTTAAAATCCTAGTAACTGATTTCCTCAAAAACTATTCCTAACTAGTACTCCTCAGAAAGTTTTGCTAAAATTTTAAGTACAGGCATAGTCCACTGAAGAGTACTGTCTAGACAAACTTCTATTGGTTCATTTAACATATTCTGTCACAATTTGTTTCCCTTTCTATTTCGTTTATTAGGCTGAACCTTTAAGTCATTTCTCCTGAGTATTTTTCTACACCTAGAACAGCATCTGGAATGTAGTTATGCTTTTTTTAATTTTAATTTTGATTATTTTTTGTGATACTAGGGATTTAACCCAGGAGTACTCTACCACTGGGCTACACCCCCAGTCCTTTTTTATTTTGTATTTTGAGACAGGGTCTAAGTCTGACCTCAGACTTGCAATCCTCCTGCCTTAGCCCCCCAATTCATTTACGCTTCTGAAGAACTAAAGAGAGGTAAAATATGATAAAATCAATTTTACCACTTCCATTAGCATAATATATTCATATGTGGAGTAGATGGAATTTTTTTAACAAGACTCAATTAAATTCTAGGTTTTTAGGGCTATCATGTTTATTTAATTTTAGATCTTCTATTCAAAATTACATTAAAAAATAAAGGACAAATTACTCTCACATATTGTAAAACCTGTCAAGTATTTTTTCAAACTTCTATATTTTTAAGGAAACAAAAAAAAAGCAAAGTTAAAAAATACTAAATACTTACAATTGCAGCAATTTCAGCTGAGGTTCTGTCATGGGTAGAAACAAAAATGATAGATGCCAACAAAAATACACATCCTGTTCCCAATGTAATGTAAAAATCCTATGCATAAATATAAAACACATAAGGAAGACAACATAATTAGATTCGTAAAAACAAAGTTCCTAAATTTTAATTTTCAAAAACCTGAATGACTTACTTTTTTCTTGACACGACCCAATTTACATACCCTAACTTATAACTTTCCAATAAGCCTGGCATTCAAAACACCACCCACACTTTGAACTGGTCATACTGAAAGAGTACAGATAATCTTTTAATAGAAAGTCCCCCCAAAAGATAATCTTTTAACAGAAAGTCCCCCCAACATAATCCTTTATTAGAAAGTTCCTCCAAAAACAATTATCACAATCAAAGAATTTGTTGCAATTTCATTTCATTTCCAGAAGAAAAAAAAAAATCCTTCCTTTTAAAGTATTCTATGCTAGAATGACATCTCTCAAAGTACTTCAATAACACTCTGGAAAAGAGAAAAATCAAAAGAACCATCTATCATTAATTAGATTTATGTCAATAGTGTTTTAGACACTGGAGCTTTTTGGAATAACATATTATCCTTAACTGTTCCAAGTGGGTAATCCAAAATAAAGTGTGTGTGATGAGCTTATCTTCCACCTAAGAGCTTCCATATTTCATCATAACACCGCTTAGAACCATGAGGTGCTTCATGGGTTGCAGAGTGCTCTTTATGGCACTGCCTAGGAAAGCTCTCACTTGCCAACTGAGAACAGTGCTTGACAGAGAGGAAAACTGGTAATATGATAGTCACTCCAAAGGCATACTTTTCTGTGAAAAGGAAGAATTTTCAAAGGAAATTCTTAATTGTAAGACTACAATTAGGGGCTGGGGTTGTGGCTCAGCGGTAGAGCGCTCGCCTAGCACGTGCAAGGCCCTGGGTTCAATCCTCAGCACCACATAAAAATAAAGGTATTGAATCCAACCACAACTAAAAAAATAAAAAAGAATACAATTAGGGCTGGGGCCAAAGCCCAGTGGCAGAGAACTTGCCTAGCATGTGTGAGGAATGGGGGTTCAATCTTTAGCACCACATAAAAATGAAAAAATAAAGACATGCTGTCCATCTACAACTATAAAAACTTTTAAAATAATATAATTAATACAATTAATTATAATGAATACAATTAACAAAAATCCTAAGATTTTGTCCGAAATTTTTCTTAATATGTATTTCATTTAAAAGTGGGTCTGTTGCCATTGTTACACAGAGATTCCTACAGTGATGGCATTTGCCATGACAGCCCTGAAGTTATCAGGACCTTGGTTCTAATAGGATTCTGCTTAGATCACATGAGAGAATATACAACATAAGGGCTTTCCCTGAGTTCAAATTCACTTCACTCTAGCTGTGTTAACTTTAGACAGTTACTTAACCACTCTGAACATAAATATCCTCAACATAAAAATGGAGCATCAAATAGAAGAATTCTAAATCATAGCACGTCAAGTGCTGGACATGATTATAGAACAGTCATATATTGGTCATATCAAGAACTGTTAAGTATGGGTTAATCAAAAACTTGATTCAAAGTTATATTTAACTGTTTGACATCAACTTTTTCTAATTTTTTAACTTAATTTTTTTTTAAAAGGTAATGAATTCCTGGGCTGGGGCTGTAGCTCTATGGCAGAACACTTGCCTACCATGTGTAAGCATGGGGCTCAATCCACAGCACCACATAAAAATAAACATAAAATAACGGCACATGGTCCATCTACAACTAAAAAAAGAGAAAAAATTTTTTAAAAAAGGTAACAGATTCCTAAAGCAAAAACCCCAGCACTGCAAAACAAAAAAGGAAAAAAAAAAAAAAAAAGGTAAATATCTTAAGATAACCAATACATGACCCTGTGCTTGCTTCTCATTAATTTAAAACAATAGAATCTTGCTGCTTTCTTTTTACACCATTATCTCTTGGCCTTAATAATTTAAAATATACCATAATTTTTATCTTTATCCTCAGAGATATATATCCTTTTATACCTCAACCCTGACATGCACAATTCTTCACAAACCCAAACATACTGAAGAAATAAATTTATCAATGATTTCTTTCTTAAATTCAGTACTTTCTGTAAACTATTTCATCTGTCATCCCACAAATCCAAACTATACTCAAATAAAAACAAAGGATAGTAGACTGTCTAGAAAGTTAAGCACTTCCAATATTGGAAAACAAGACTTTCCCACTATAATTTTATTGTAAGGGTAATTTCTGAATAATGAATCAGTAAATTCACCCCCATCTCTAGCATACTAGAGATTAAACTCAGGGGTGCTCTACCACTAAGCTACATGTTGAGACAGACTCTCATTAAGTTGCCCAAGCTGGCCTCAAACCTGTGAACCTCCTGCCTCAGCCTCCTAAATCACTGGGATTACAGGCGTGTGCCACAACACCCACCTAACAAACTCATTCTTAAATTCACTTACAATTTTCTTCATAATAAAATGAAAGCAAAATATAAACAGGATTATACATTAGAATGACAGTTTTAAATAAAATTTTACTTTATTTAAAAGCTCAAGAAATAAATCAGTTCATAACTCTATCTCCAATGTTAGCGTATGTCTGGAACATAACAGGCACACAATTCATAACTGTAAACAAATGAGTGACACTCTGAAATGTGGAAAATAAAGAGTGACAAATCTAGTTTTTTTAAAAAAAAGGCTGCCAGGTGTGGTGGCGCATGCCTATAATCCCAACGACTCGGGAAGCTAAGGCAGGAGGATCATGAATTCAAAGCCAGCCTCAGCAACTTAGCGAAGCTCTAAACAACTTAGAGACCCTGGCTCCAAATAAAAAACAAAAAGGGCTGGGGATGTGGCTCAGTGGTTAAGCGCACCTGGGCTCAATCCCTGGTACACACAGACAAAAAAAGTCTACTGTAAATTAGATTAAACCACCAATAACTATAAAATACTGGCAATGTTTGTCACTGTCATTCTAATCCCTCTAATCCCACTTTCACTAACATGAAAAATTGAGTTGCTTTAGAGACAGAGAGTTGGAATAATGCATAGTGTCTTTTCTTTTTTTTTAATATTTATTTTTTAAGTTTTAGGTGGACACAATATCTTTATTTTACATTTATGTGGTTCTGAGGATCAAACCCAGTGCCTCATGCATGCTAGGCAAGCACTCTACCACTGAGCCACACCCTCAGCCCCACACAGTGTCTTTTCATGGTGCTGAGTTTTAAAAGTACACCTACTTTGAACAACAAAACCAAGATCAAAACAGCTAAGCTCTTAATACAGGGATTTTATTTTTTCACACTTACCGATGATTTTACTTTTGTGTTATCAACTCTGTCATACACTGGAGTACAATACACAATCAGCAGAAGGAGACTCAGAAGGAAGGCACTGCAGCTTACAAATTCAAAAAAGTAAAGTCCTCCACACAATGTGCATTGTGATACAACTTCTTCACAGATGAATGCCAGCAGAGACAGCAACTACAAAAAAAGCAAAACATTCTACTTGTTTTTCAGAGAGCCCACTGCTAGTCAAAAAATACCATCTGTTTACTCAAGTATTTATAGAGACTATGGTAAACAAGACTACTGAGTGAACCTCATCTATACAGAACTTACGGCCTACTTGTCTTAAAGGTAATACAGGCAATTAACTACACTGAGCTAAATGTTAGAACAAGGAAATCAGGATATTGTTTTTATAAAAACACACAGGAAGGGATTCAGGAAAAAATAAGTTCAATTCTGGGTAAAAGATAGGAACTGAAGTTCCTGGCAGAGGAACACTACATAAAGACACAGAGATGAGAAAGCATGGCGCTGCCCCCACCAACACATACACATATCTCACCACCCCAAATGAACTGCGAAAGCCTGTCAACATAACTACAGTGTAGTTTGAGAGAAGGAAATGACAGAACAAAATTATATGGGACTAGAGATATAAGCAGAAACCAGATATAAGTTTCCTTATCAAGTAGTTTAAGGGATCTGGATTTTATTGGGTTTATAGCAAAAGGGTAAAATGATCAAGTTTGTACTTTCAGTGGTTCTTGCTAGCTCCATGGAGAAGGGACTGGAGCTAGTGCAAAACTCGGAGCAGACATCCAGCTGGGAAGCTGAAGTAGGAAATCAGAGAACATGGTGACCAGAGGTAGCAGTAATGGAGAAAAGCGGCTAATCACTGAGGGATGCAATAGAAGTCCTTATCAGACAGGGCGAGTACAAATAACGCGAAGGAAATGACAGGCACAGTGGTGCACTCCTGTAATCCCAGCAGCTCAGGAGGCTGAGGCGAGAGGATTGAGAGTTCAAATCCAGCCTCAGCAACTTAGTGAGGCCCTAAACAACTCTAAATAAAATATTTAAAAGGGCTAAGGATGTGGCTCAGTGGTTAAGTATCTCTGGGTTTGATTCCCAGTGCCAAAAAATAAAAATTGTGTGTGTGTGTGTGTGTGTATGTATGTGTATAAAAAGTAGGCACAAGATGATACATATGTACACATTATTTTTAGTTAAAATAAAACGGCACATTTACGGGCTGGAGTTGTAACTCAGCAGTAGAGCGCTCGCCTAGCACATGCAAGGTCCTGGGTTCCCTTACTCAGCACCACATAAAAATAAATAAAATAAAGGGGTTTATGTACAACTAAAAAATAAATATTTTTAAAAAGGCACATTTATTCACTAAGACTGTGGGTAACAATCGTGGGGCTAGAATGCCTGGCACAGTGAATGGAGAATGGGTAATTCTGACTGACCCAGCAACTCAATTAAGTGCAGGTGGATTTTAATGGCACTCCCACTGTTGGATTTGTGGTATTAACACTCTGGTACCTCCCTGCAGAAAGAATCAGGGTTTTTCTTTTTAAGAGGCAAAGGTGCTGGGGAGAGAATTCCATTTTAAATGTGTTGTGACTGGTGAAGTCTGTAAGAGTTAGGTGGAGATATAGTTTGGAAGCAAATGGATATATGCATCTGGAACTCAGAGGAAAGGTCCAGATGCAGATCAAGATGTGGAGGCTGCCAAGTGAAAGGATGAGATCACCCAGGATGAGGGAAGATGGCCTTATGCAGAACCCTGAGAAATCTCAAGATTTAAGGGAGTTGCAAAGGGAAGACCCCAACAAGAACTAGAAGCAGCAGCCCAAGAGACAGCAGGCAAGAGAAAAGTATTTCCACAGACAGTAATCATGAGCACTAAAACCTACTTAGAGTCCAAGAGAGAACAACATTGAAACGCCTTCATTAGAATGAGTACCAGAAGGTTGCTGGTGACATCAGCAAGGAAATCCCAGTTAGGAAGTCTAGCCAAATAAAGAAGCTAGGTTGTAGCATGGTCATTAGGAAGTAAACAGAAGACAAGGCAGCGGAATAGAGACTGCAGTCAAGAAGTATGGCTGGGAAAGAGTGGCCAGATAGGGATTCAATGGATGAGGTAAAAGGAAGAGTATTTTCAAGATGGGAGGGAGCACACTGTGCATATTTTAATGCTTAGAAAACAATTATATGAGTCTGAACAGGTAGTGAAACTGGGCTTAATAGTGCATGCCTATAATCCCAGCCAGCTTGGAAGGCTGAGGCAGGAAGATTGAAAGTTCAAAGCCAGTCTCAGCAACTTAGTGAGGCCCTAAGCAACTCAAGCAAGGCCTTGTCTCAAAATATAAAAAGGATGGGGATATGGCTCAGAGGTTAAGCATCCCTGGGTTCAATCCCCAGTATCAAAAAATAAGAAAGGGGGCTAGGGTTGTGGCTCAGCAGTAGAGTACTTGCCTAGCATAAGCAAGGTGCTGGGTTCGATCCTCAGCACCAAACAAACAAATAAATAAAGGCATTGTGCCCAACTACAACCAAATTTTTAAAAAAATAAATAAATAAGGGTGATGAAGAAATTCTTTCAAGATAGGATTCAGGGCTCACATCAGGGCCAATCCTCAAGAAACTGGAGGGAAGAAAGTAAAGAGAAGTTCATTTGGGCAGTTTATGTGGGTTTTGTGGAAGCTGAGGGAGTTTCTTTCTGAGTGCCAAAACCATCCAAAAGACTCATCAGAGTTGAGCATTTGACTGGGCTCACCCAAGTCAAAGGCTAAAGGGAAATGCCACCTGACTTCAGTGAGGCCAGCAGAAACAACCAGATATACTAATGGCAATAAGATTGCTACCAAAAATCAACAGATACATTTCACAGTACATAATAAACATCTTATCTTACATTTTCATTAAAAAGAAGTCAATGGTGCAGCCACTCTGAAAAACAGTTTAGCCATTTCTTCAAAAACTATCCATGAATCTCTTACAACCCAGCAACTGTATTCTTGGGATTTATTCTAGAGAAATGAAAATTTGTTTGTGCAAAAACCACTACATGAATTTTCATGACAATTTTATTCACAATAGCACCAAACTAGAACCAATCCAGATGTTGTCAATAGTTAAACTGTGGTAAATCCATTATTAATAAAAAGGAACAAACAATATACAAAATGACCTGATGTATCTCCAGAGAATAATGCAAAGTAAAAAAAAAAAAAAACTAGTCTCAAAAGGTTATACACACTATTTACATAACATTCTTTAAACAATAAAAATTATCGAGAGGCAGAATAAATTAGTGGTGGCCAAGAAAAGGGGGAAGGCATGGCTATAACAGGATAGCCTGGAAGAAGGCCTGTGATGACCAGTTTTGCATCTCGACTAGGTTGATGACTATGGGAAGCTATACATGTGACAACATAGCACAGAACACCCCCATACACATTCACACCCACACATAAACAAGTACATGGGACCTCTCTAAATTTATTTTGTAATTTCTTATGAATGTATAAGTATTTCAAAATAAAAATTGAAAATAAAAAAAGGGGTCCAACCTAAATTAGTATGTAAGCCTCCACAGGATCCTCCCCCCCTTTACTGGCAATACAAAATTTATATATCCCCACAACTAAAAAGAACTTATATAAGGACACAAATAGCTCTCATTGTTCGAATTTACTGTAAATTAGCAAGGCATGAAATAGTCCCATCGCAAACAACTTCCTTGGACAGTAAGGCATTCTCAGTTATCATACAACAGGATTTAAAGTGACACACAAGGATACACAGTGGCACACGCCTGTAATCCCAGCAATTTGGGAGGCTGAGGCAGGAGAATGGCAAGTTCAAGGCCAGCCTGGGAAACTGAGTGAGACCTTAAGCAATTTAGTGAGACCATGTCTCAAAATAAAAAATAAAAAAGGGACTGAGGATATAGCTCAGTGGTAAAGGGCCCTGGGCTCAAACCCAGTATCAAAAGAAAAAAAAAAAAAAATCAAATGGCACAAGGTAAATTCCAGGTCATCATGAATGTTAGTGCCTTAATCTCCTGTATGTATAATTACAATGAATTTTTACAGGTCTATAGTATAACAATATTCTAAATGTCTAATGTTTTATTTGCTTTATTCTTGCCTCTATGTTAACTTTTTTCCAAGTTTTAAGAGTTTAAACTGGGAGTGGTGGCACGTGCCTGTAATCTCAGTGGCTGGGAAGACTGAGGCAGGAGGATTGTGAGTTCAAAACCAGCCTCAGCAACTTAGCAAGACCCTGTCTCTAAGTTTAAAAAATATATATAAAAAAGAATTGGGGATGTGGCTCAGTGGTTAAGTGCCCTTGGGTTCAATCCCCAGTACAAGGAAAAAAAAAAATGTTATGAGAAATTTGCAAAATATGACTCAAGTGTTTAAAAGTTAACTATTAGAAGACGCCAGCCTAAAAAGTAACTGTTCAAAAATAGTTGCATTTATTTATTTATTTGATGGACAGCATGCCTTTATTTGCTTATTTTTATATGCAGTGCTAAGGATCGAATCTAGTGCCTCACACATGCTAGGCAAGCACTCTGCCACTGAGCCCCAGTCCCAGCCCCAACAGTTGCTTTTGAATCATTCTTATTGTAAAAATTAGATTATCAGGACCACTCATCTGTGAAGGCTACATGATAATAAAATCTTACCTTTAGCATAGATATACAGTTCTTATCTACTCTTGGTTAAAAAAAAAAAAAGGGAAGGGGGCAGGAGCCAGGCAGGGTGGTGCACCCACCCCTGTAATGCCAACAGCTCAGGAGGCTAAGGCAGCTGCTACCATTAATCTTCCTTTAGAATCACCATAGCACTATTCAGTTTCCTGTACAAAGTGTGAATGAGGATTATGTATCCAATACTGTAACATATACATGAAGATGAAATGATGGAGTGATAAAATCAATGTATAAGAAATAATAAGAAAACAATGTTTTATGCGACATAATTGGGCATTCATTATATGTGAGTTCAGAATAGCAGGAGAAGGACTCAAAACCAAGGTTGAGAGACACAGATTGTGAACAGGAAGAGGATATTCCAGGTTAGAGAATAAAAAAGAACAGATTCATGAAGGCAAGAATTTGCATGGTAAATCCAAAAGGCTAATAAGGCAACTGACCTAACTGGATGTGGATGATGAGGAAAATGGTGAAGGCACGTTGGGTGCGGTCGTGTTATGACTGTGCAAGGGAATATGGATGAAGGCACCAGGGAAGAACTACCCTTTACAGGAACCAGGGAACGCCTGCCTGGTTTTGTAGGTTAGTAGACAGGACAGGAGGGCACTGGGTGGGGCCTGAAGGAACTTGACAGTTCAAGAGTAGGAGGGAGGGCTGGAGTTGTGGCTCAGTGGTACAGCGCATGCCTAACATGTGTGAGGCACTGGGTTTGATTCTCAGCACCACATATAAATAAGTGAATAAAATAAAGGTCCATCAACAACCAAAAAAAAATTAAGAAAAAAAAAAAAAGTAGGAGGGAATACAGCACTGCCAAAAAAAAAAAAAAAGAATAGGAAGGAAAAGAGCAACTAGCACAGGATAAGCAAATCAAGAAGTGTTCAAAACAAAACAAAAACTTACATAGCAAGTAAACATCCTCCACACTGTTAATCAAACAGAGATGCCTATGAGTGTGAGGGGTGAGGGGTTAGGATGTGGATTATTTTTATTTTAATCATATTTTTAGTTGATTTTTTGAATAAGTGGTCCCTTTTTGTATTAAAAAATGAAGAAGAAAGTGTAATGGTTTAGAGAAGGAATAATTTCAAGAAATGGTTGGTCAACAGCATTAAATATCAATTGTCAAGGACTAGAAAACAGATAATATCACTCATATAGACAAGAAGTTAATGATGAAAAAAAAAAAGTAGTTAATGATGAACATAACCCATAAGTAAAAAGGCTTAATTGCTATTTCATGGTATACAGTCTTGCTCCTAATAGCATGAAATCATAATGCTGAGTGAATATTAAATTAGGAATCTAACAATTATGCCCAATATAGTTCCTTTTAATGATAAAATTTTACACAAATATAAATACAGGAATTATCAAGCTTTTAGAGTTGGGAGGGCCTCTGGAGAACATATAGTCCCTCAACCTCAAATTTACAGATGAAACCAAGCTTCTGTGTTAGCCAGGCACAGACAAGAACCCAGGTCCCTTGGCTCTCACTTTATACTTGTCCCCTACTGCCTCCCCTGCAAAAAAGAAATCTATAAAGTTTATTTTATGATGATGTATGTTTGCATAGGTTTTCTCTGGAAGATTGGGTTTTTTGCTTTTTGCAGTGCTGGGGATTGAACATGTGGCCTCAAGTAGTCTAGGCAAGCACTTTACCATTGCAGCTATATGCCCAACCCTGTAAGACTAGGGTTTTGAAGTTACAACCGCCAGCTTTGTATATTTCCTTTTTTGCTATTAAATCTTATATTAAAAACAATTGGCCAAGTGTGGTGGCACACAACAATAATCCTAGCAATTCAGGAGGCTGAGGCAAGAGGACTGCAAGTTTGAGGCCAGCTTCAGCAATTTAGTAGGCCCTAAACAATATAGGGAGACCCTATCTCTAAATAAAAAATAAAAAGGGCTAGGGATATAGCTCAGTGGTAAATTAGCCCTGGGTTCAATTCCCAGTACCCCCCCACCAAAAAAAAAATTGACTAGTCATTTGGGAAGTTTCACTCACTGACTAAAAGATGGTATTAACACAGCTCTGGTGATTTAAACATTCAGAAAATGACTACCCTATATCTCCAATTCAATTTCACCATCTTTTCTGAAACCGAATCTTCCTTAAAACTCTGTTATTATGTTTAACACTAATTCTCTATCATTTATCTTTAAAATTTTTTTAGTTATAGATGGATATAATACCTGTATTTTATTTTTTATTTTTATGTGGTGCTGAGGATCGAACCCAGGGCTTTACACATGCTAGGCAAGCACTCTACTACTGAGCTACAACCTCAGCTCCTATCATTTATCTTTAACCCCTATTATTTATCTTTAACAGTCTACTAAAAATTTTTTTCTAAAAAATTTTTTTTGGGGGGAGGGGGTGGCGGTATCAGGGATTGAACTCACCACTGAGCCACATTCCCAGTCCTATTTTGTATTTTATTTAGAGACAGGGTCTCACTGAGTTGCTTAGCACTTTGCTTTTGCTGAAGCTGGCTTTGAACTTGCAATCCTCCTGTCTCAACCTCCCAAGCCACTGGGATTAAAAGCGTGTACCACTGGCCTGGCTTTAAAGAACTTTTGAATGTTTTTCATTAATCATAAGACATCATGTATAAAATTCTATGAATTTATGAATTAACAAACATGTTACTAAAAACCTTAAGGTTCCAATAAGAAATACTGTCAGGTCTCTCTTGCCTTAAGAAATATTTACTTACAAAAGCTTAATGAGATAATTGCTGACATTATAGATCTTCCTTGAGATAAAAATAGAGTATTCCAATTTAATACATATCAATTTTCACATTTAAATAATGAAAAGAACATCAATATAAGAAATTGCTTGTGAGTGATTTGCTTCTTGGTACTGACAGAATAACATTATAATTTAATAAGCTGAAATTACTGGTGAATCCTAAGACAAATTGCTTGCCTGAAGAATGACTATAATCCCAGTACTGTGCAGCCATCAGGATGTTCAACTGGTACCACAGACACAATGTGGAGCTTGTTGAAGAGAGAAAATTATATATATTTAGGTCACTGCACCAGCTAATTAGCAAGTAAGTAGGTTGCCAAAGTCGATTCTCCCCTAAAAAAAAAAAAAAAAAAAACAACTCCCTCAAAAAGTAAAATAAAAAACTCACAAAATATGAGCATAAGAACAAATGTATGCATAAATTTAAGATTCCAGTAACTCCTCACCTTGATATCTCAATGAATTTCTAATTATCTCTGGAAGGGTGTGTGGCAGTTAGAGGATGCTTATGCTTTGGACAATCCTTTGACAAAATTCAGGTCATATCTGAATGACAAACATAGCTAGTTATATGACTCCAAAAGCTAGAAAAGGTATGCTCTTTTATCTCTAATCTCCTCCTACATGTGTGTAGGCTCCACCCTCTGCCCTTCAGAGCTCAGTTCTGTAACAGAAAACTCCATGGAGGCTAAGAGATTTGAAGAAATCTTAAATGTGCAAAGAATCTCAGAGGTAATCGAACTCAACATCCCTAGCACCCCAATGTAAGCATTTCCCAAGTACACAATGTCTAGTTTTTAATTTTAGAACAGGCTTCCTTTCTCTCTTGGGGTCTTTCAAAAACTGATAAGATTTATGGGTCCAGAAAAATGTACTCAAATACATAAATGGACATCATTTTTAAGTTTCCTTTTAAAAATACTGTACTTCCTCTTCTGATTATGGGTTTCTCCATTACAACTGTTTCCTTATGGGAGCTCTGCATTTCTTTCTTTCTTTTCTTTTTTTTTTAATAAATCATCAAAATAAGACAATCTAAAGGCAGAGTTTGAGTGAAGGCAAAGAAGATCTTGTCTACTGCCCCAGGCTAGGTGACAATTTCTACTGACTCCATCTATAACTTCCCTGGGACTTTCTGGGTAACTCCTGTAATACACTGCAATTATGAAGAAATAAAACATTACTGAAACAGACAAAGCAAGAACAAGAAAACAACCATCAAAGTGAAAGGCAATAATGAAACAATATTTTTAACACCCCATACTAAAGAAAGCATTCTGTAATATTACAAGTTCCCCATAAACAAATAAATAAATTCATGAAAAGGTATTAGTTTTTACCTTTCCTCATTTCTCCTTATGAACAATGGAGAACAAACAGGAATAGTCTAACAATTCTTTGAAGGCAAACTGACCTACTCTTCTCTCATCCAAGTAAAAAGTCTACCACTAGCAAAATTTCAAGTTGTGTTCTATTCTGAAGATATGGATAACAGTTTACTAAACTGTAATAAGGTAATGAGAAATTCTACTTTAGCTCTGCCAGTTCTGATTAAAAAGAAAAACTAAAGGCAAATGAAAAAGATTTAACGGGCAGCAAATTAATATACATTATTTCTTTTGAGCAGCAAGAATGCTTCAGATGAATATCATCCTCTTCTGAAGAGTTCCATTCACATAGAAACATTTATGCTCTACTGCAGAGAAGCATAGATAATATTTTAAAATCCCATGAGAGCAGATAAGAGAAAGAACAGGAGGAAGCACTTCTAGGCAGCAGGAACACCAAATGAAAAGGAACAGTGGCAAAAGGGAGCCTCTAATACCTGGTAAGAACTTAAAAGTGGCCCTGTGGGACTACCTAAAGGGAGGCCAGAGAAACAGGATCACAACATCTTGAGTTCCATAGGGCAACATTATCACTTGTCTTCAAGTGATTTCCTAATCATCCACAGATAGTTTATTTTGGTTCTTTATAAAAGCAGTGCCAGAAGAGAATGCTTAAGTCCACACTCTGCTTAGGTAACATAGTAAGAGCCTACCTCAAAATAAAAAATAAAAAGGGATGGGGAATGTAGCTAAGTGGTAGAGCACTCCTGGGTTCAATCCCCAGTCGGAGGAAGAAGGAAGGGGGGCAGACAGACACACAGAGACAAAGACACAAACACAGAGAGGCGCTGGGGGTGGGTGGGGAAGAAGCCCTGCCAGTTTCCTAACTGCTGTTTTTCTATTCAACAAAAGTAGGTCATCTGAGTTCTAAGAATTTAAATTCTGGTCATCTGCGTTATAACCCCCCACCAAGGAAACCAATGAGTTCTTTTTACTTGGAACAGTTAAAAATAAAAATAAATAAAACAAAACCCATAAACATTCTAAGCATTCTGATTTTTCCCAAAATGGTCCTGGTGCAGGAAAAATAATGCTATTAGTGGTTGAAACAGCACAGGGGAGCTCATTATGAGTGTTAACTGAATTATAATTTAAACTTCAAAGATGCTTTGATATTTTCACTAATAGATTTATGACACTTTAACTGCCTAAAATACTCAATGAAAAACAAAGCATCCCACCTCCCAGTTCTGCTATCTGCATATACTTTTGACCTCCTACCTTGAACACACACATTGCTCATTCAGAAATAATTATTTTCCAGTCAATACAAAATTTCTGGGAGCCTGGCAGGGAGGCAAATGCCTGTAATTCCAGCAACTAGAGAGGCTGAGGCAAAGGGATCCCAAGTTTGAGATCGGCCTCCGCCACTTAGCGAGACCCTGTCTCAAAAAAACATGTAAAAATGGCTAGGGATGTAGCTCAGCAGTAAAGAAGAGCATCTGAATTCACTCCCCAGTACTAAATAAATAAATAACAACTTCTGGGAGACAATTTACTGGAGACACACACATCTCAGTGCCACGCGCGGTGCCGTCCGACTGTGTTCAACAAGTTCAACTTGCCCCCATGGTCTAGCACCAGGAAAACCACAGGAACCAGAGAAAGATAAGCAGTACTACGTAGTCTAATCACAAGTAAATGGGGTGTCCATGGAGAGTAGCAGCTGGGAGGAGAGAGAAAGGCCACCACAGAGGGCAAGTGAAAGACGTCGAAGTGGCTGACTTGGGTCTCCCACGACGCATTTCCTGGGCGCGCGGAACCATTCCGGGCCCGAATGGAGAGAGACTTGGGGATGAAGGATGGCCCCGGAGACAGCAGCGAGAAGCAGGGGGCAACGCCCCCTCCGCCAGGTGGAGAGGGAAGGAACTGAGGGTGTGGAAACGGCTGCTTCCTGAACAACCAGACTGAGCAGTGGCCGCCTGGCAGCCTCCCGCGCCCGCAGGCCATCGACCCCCCGGCCAGCCCCCAGTCCCCAGCCCCCAGCCCCGGCTCGCCCTCCGCCGGCAGCGCACTCACCAGCTGCAAGCCTTTGAGAACCCGCCGATACCAAGGGAGCCGGGCCAGGGAGAAGTAGGCAGCGAGGCCGCTCCGGGCGCCCCTGGCGGGACCCGGATCCTCCTCAGTGGTGGGGCTGTACACTGCTCCGTTCTCCATCGCCCAGAGTCAAGATCGCGGGAGCCGGGGGAGTTGCGTCTGACTCGGCCGGGTCCAGTAAAAGTCCCCGAGCAGCAAGGGGCGTCACTTCCTGGACCTCCACCCCCGCTTCCGGGCCGACTCCGCCCCGCCGCGACTCAGCCCTCGTCACGCCCCCTTCCCTCCACGCCCCCTCCCGCCCCAGGCCTAACCTTTCGCAAACTTGGTTATTGTTTGTGATTCTGGCTTTTGACCAAGAATTTGGTTACTTTCTTTTTCTTCCTTCCTTCCTTCTTCCTTTCTTTCTTTCTTTTTTTGCACTCAGGGGCACTCAACCACTGAGCCACATCCCCAGCCCTATTTTGTATTTTATTTAGAGACAGGGTCTCACTGAGTTGCTTAGCACCTCACTTTTGCTGAGGGTGGCTTTGAACTCCTGATCCTCCTGCCTCAGTCTCCCCAGCCTCTGGGATGACAGGCCTGCGCCACCGCGCGGGCTGGAACTGGTTACTTTCAATGAACTTTTTTTTTTTTAGGTGTTGGGGAGGAACTGAAGGGGACCTCGCAGGTACTAGACTAGTGCCTTACCACTAAGCTACATCCCCAGCCCTTTTGATTGTTTGAGACATGGTCTGGCTAAATTGACGAGGCTGACCTCAAACTTGGAGTAGTTGCGATTACAGGCATGTGTCACATGTACCTACCGTAGATTTTAATACATTTTTCATTTCCCTCTATCTTCCAGACACTCGTTCATTTGTTCCTTCCATCAATACGTTTTGAGTGTGCAACGAACTTGGTTTTAGGTGTTGGGATTACAGCCATGTATCAACGGAAGATGCAAGATCCCTGCCCTGTTCTAGTACAAAAGCCAGTAAACAAGTAAACAATACGAATTTCAGATAGTGATAAATGATGTGAAAATACTGATAATCCTAACTTAATATGAAAGTTCAATTTAGGATATTTACAGTGGTGCAAAATGGATAGTTCTCAGTAGAAACCATACTTTTATTTTGAGTTTTGATCTTTTCAATAAATTATATGAGATATTCGACACTTTATTGTAAAATAGGCTTTGTGTTAAATGATATTGCCTGAATGTGAACTAATGGAAGTGTTCTAAGCACGTTTAAGCTAAGCTAGGCTAAGGTATGATGTCTGGTGGGTTAGGTGTACTGTACTAAATTGCAACTTGTGATATCTTCAGCCTAAAATGGGTTCATTGGAACATAACCCCATTGTAAATTGAGGAGAAACTGTCGTGTGAGGTTTGGGTACTAACCAGTCCAGAACTTAAATAAGTGGTCAGGGAAGGCATTTCTGAGAACCTTAATGTTTGTGCTGAATGAGACCCAATGGTTGAGAAGGAGCCAGGTCAAGATCTGGGGCGAGACTTTCATGCAGAGGGAACAGCAAATACAAGTGTCCTGAGGATCAAATGAGCTTGGCTAGATTTGTAGTTGGTGTGACTAGAAGCAAGTAAGGGAATAGGAGAAGAGATGGAGACAGAGACTAGATAATTTAGGGACCTTGTAGATCTTAGAAGAATTTGGATTTCCCTCCCTTCCTTCCTTCCTTCCTTTTTTCTTTCTTTCAGGGATTAGAGCTTTACCACTGAACTGCATCCCCAACCCTATTTATCTATCTGTCTATCTATCTGTGTATCTTTTGAGACAGGGTGTGAATAAATTGCTGAGGCTAACCTGGAACTTATGATGCTCCTGCCTCAACCTCCCGAGTAGCTGAGATTACAGGTATGTGCCATGGGGCTAGGGATGTAGCTCAGTAAGAGAGTACTTGCCTAGCATGCATGTGGCCCTGGGTTCAATCACCAACTGCAAAAAACAAAAAAAAAAGTAATAGTATTAGTCAGGTGTGGTGGCACATGTCTGTAATCCCAGTGGCTGGGGACACTGAGGCAGGAGGATCATGAGTTCAAAGCCAGCCTCTGACAACTTAGCCAGACCCTATATCAAAATAAAATGCAAAAAAGGGCTGGGGATGTAGTTCAGTGTTTAAGTGCCCCTGGGTTCAATCGTGACCAAACAAACAACAACAATGACAACAAAAATAGTCATGTGCCACTGTACCTGGCAAAGTTTTGGATTTCTATTTAAATAGAATGGGTTCCCTGGAAAGACTTTCAGGATTTTCCCTTCTTACTTTTCTCTGAATTCCCACTTCAGAATTCAAAATTTCAACAGAAACATTTTGTGTCTTTCTTATGCACCAACTGCTGTAGTTTAGTTTAGTTCAGTTTTGTGTAAAATACCAAGAAACATAATTATATTTTAGCAACGAAAGTTGATTGTTACATGTCAAGCTCACATACTTTCTCCACAACAATATAAAGTAGTTACTACGATTACCTTCATTTTACAAACAAAAAAGCTGAGGTCAAGAGGCTGTGTATCAAATCCAAGGCTAAGTAGCCAGGAGCAGCTGAAATGCAGTTCTGACCATTCTGACTTAAAACCTAGCTGCTCATCACTAATCCAGCAAACCACAGCCTCTACTTCATCTCCCCATTAAAGTCTCAAAGCCCACAGATGAGAGGAGGGTTCTGCTGCCATCAGCTTCCACACTTATCTCTTATCCATGACCCAAACCTCCTTTCTCCTTACAGTAATAAAACAAAAGCTCTCATTCAGATGAATAGAGACACGTAGATAGGACTGTGCGGGGATTGTCAGCAAAAAGCTATTCTTCCGTCTTTGATTAAATGTATTCTCCCAAGGCCTTGTCTAGCCAGCAAAAAAAACTATTCTTAACGTCTTTGATTAAATCTATTCTCCCAACCAATCACCAGTTATTTTTTCCCCCTTTGGTGCTGGTATTGAATACAGAGCTTCAGGGATGCTACTAAGTATGTGCTGTACCCCTGAATTGCGCCACCAGCCCATAGCCGCTAATTCTATCCAATAAAAGTAGGCCACTGTATTCTCACCAGTGCTAAAAGGATTCATAGCCCTGTTAGTCTTAAGTCTCAATTATCCCAAATTGTACCCTATTGATATCTGAAATTTCCTTTGAAATTCATCCAATAAATGATATGGGTTGATGACTCAAGAGAGATGCAAAAGGACAGACTTGTCTTAAAGCAATTGCTGTAACATGTTAATGATAGAATCTAAGTAAAGTGTTCTGGTATCCACCCTCCAGTGATTTCAACTTTTTTGTACATATGAACATTTTCTAAATAAAATACTGGTGGTGGGGGAGTTACAAAGAAACAAGGACAGACTGTCTTTTATTCTATTGGATTGGTTAGAATGTACTTGGGCAGTTCTCTAGGGATCTCTTTGCATTTAGAAAATAAGAATTTAGCCTGTGATTAGTAAATTTCAGGGTGCATAAGAAACATCTATAAAGTTAATCTAAAATAATAATATTGGAGATCCGGAACCAAAGATTCTGAGTTTGAGTGGAACTTGGAAGTATACGTTTGTAACAAGCTCTTCATGCAAATCTGGGAGGAAATCTGCCCACGTGGAGGAACACTCTTCTGTATGAAAGAGTGAAAGCCATTATGTACTACAGTAGGTAACTTTGCCCTGATTTGGGGAGATTCCCATGGTTTAGAGACTAATATCCCTCCCAGTTAGAGGTGTGTGTCTTTTTTTTTTTTTTTCCCTAAAAAAACCCATGGGTGCTCTACCACTGAGCTACCTCTCTGGTCTTTTTATTTTTATTTTTATTTTTTTATTTTGAGACATATTCTCCCTAAGTTGCTGAGGCTGACCTCAAATTTGTAATCTTCCTGCCTCAGCCTCTGAAGTAGCTAGGATTAAAGGCACATACCACTATGCCTGATCCTTTGTTTTCTTAATGAATTAGAGACCAATGAACATTTTAGAGTTTCATGAGCAAATTCTATTTGGGGTCATACTTTTTTGATGGGTGCATCCACACAAAAAAACTCCATCATTAATTAATAAATAAACACTGAACAGTCAAATGATAGGACTCACCACAACTAAAGTGAGAAAAAATTATTCATGATGAAACAATACACCATAAAAAAAATAGAAAAAGAAGACTGGTTGGGCTGGGGATGTGGCTCAAGCGGTAGCGCGCTCGCCTGGCATGCGTGTGGCCCGGGTTCGATCCTCAGCACCACATACCAACAAAGATGTTGTGTCCGCTGAAAACTAAAAAAAAAAAAAAGAAATAAATATTTAAAAAAAATTCTCTCTCTCTCTATCTTTCCCCCTCTCTCTCTTTCACTCTCTCTTTAAAAAAAAAAAAGAAGAAGAAGACTGGTTGCAGCAGCCCATGCCTATAATCCCAGCAGCCTGGGAGGCTGAAGCAGGAGGATCACAAGTTCAAAGCCAGCCTCAGCAAAAGCAACTCAGTGAGACCCTGTCTCTAAATAAAATACAAAATAAGGCTGGGGATGTGGCTCAGTGCCCCTGAGTTCAATCCCTGGTACCAAAAAAAAAAAAAAGAACTGAAGAATCATTTAAGTGCTGAAGAATATTCAATTTTCTCTTTAATTTAATATTAAATATTTACTAAAAATTTTTGGCAGATTTTTTTTGAAGAGGAAGGAAATGATGTCTTTCTCTGTCTCCCAGGCTCGTCTCCAGTGATCTGCCTCAGCCTCTCAAGGAGCCAGGACTATAGACGTGAGCCACCACACCCAGTTTCAGTATTTTTTTTTTTTTTAATGAAAGGAAACCATTCACAAGAAGAGATAGATTGAGGAAACATGATTTGAAGGAATGCTAGACACTCAAAAACTAATTTGGTATTACTTTTCTACTTGAGATTTTTTTTTTCCCACAGCTCCTACTCAAAAAAATGTCACCAGCTCTTTCATTTCTCGTAGCAGTTAGGCAATCCCATGGATACAAAGTTGAATAACAGATTTTTCCTAAAATGAGGCCATAGAAATAAATGTCCATAAAGGGCCAAGTAACAAAATAAGAATTCAGTATGTGCCATAAAAAAAAAAAAAGATAAAAAGTAAACATGTTGGGAATTTGGAGCAGAAAGAAGTGAACTTCAACTAACAGAACCAGTACAGTGGAGCTTCAAACTGGGGTCAGACAACCTTGAGGTGAAAACATGGGACACCAGTGACATGGAAGACAGCAAAGAAAGTGCACATAGCCACCATGATTGGGCAGGGAGAAAGACTCCGTCAGGGAAGATACAGTTGAGGTCAAATTTGGCCACACAACTGGGCCTTCCCATTTGGCCACTTCTCTGGGCAATGAGGACCCACAAAAAGATTTTGGATAGGGGAGTGAAATGGCTGAAGCTTGTCTTTGGGGATATTTTTCTAGTTGCCTTGAGAAGATTAGATTGGTTATGAAGATCTGGTAGGGGCGATTGTACACATTCAAAACAGAGGGGACAGGGACTTTAACTCTAGTGGTAGTCATGGAAATCTTAGAGTGGATGGCTCCAAGAGAATGGAGGAGATGAAACCAGGGACATTTGGAGACAATTTTGTTTGGAAAATAAGATTTGGAACAAATGCTAAGGTTTTAAGCTCATGAAACTAGGAGATAGAAGGAGGGTAAAGGTAGAGACAGGGAATGTAGAAGGAACTAACTCTTGTTTGTGTCAAATAAAAATTTTAGAAAATTAGATGACTTCATTAGCAATTAGAGAAATGCAAATCAAAACTACACTGATAGGTGGGCTGGGGTTGTGGCTCAGTGGTAGAGTGCTTGCCTAGCATGCTTGAGGCACTGAGTTCAATCCTCAGCACCACATCAATGTAAAATAAAGATACTGTGTCCACTTAAAACTAAAAAATAAATATTTTAAAAAAAAAAACTACACTGAGCTGGGCACAGTGGCGCATGCTTGTGGTCCCAGCAATTCAGAAGGCTGAGGCAGGAGGATTACAAGTTTGAGGCTGTTGAACCACAAAGCAAAGATCACCAACTCAAATTTTAAACCAAATTAAAGCAAGCTTATATTGTCTACACAAACAGAGCTAGCCAGCGACTTCCTCACCCAAAACTTCAGGGCCTGAGGACAATCCAGTTTTCAGGGAAGAAAAGGTTTATATAGCACAAAAAGTTACAAACGGGGGTATCTTGGGAACTTATAGCTAAGAGGGTTCTGGGCAAATGTAATACAAGGTCAGAAAGCAGATTAACAATCTATATGGCATGATATTTCCAGGTAGGGAATAAATTCAGATCCCAACATCAGAATTTATGAGGTGCTGCTGAGGTTTCAGAGAGGGTTGTTATCTGGTCAGGGGGAGCCAGTCAAGGGTGAGTTCAGAGCACCGGCAGGAATTCCAAACAAGTTTAGAAATCGCAGTATTTTATAATAAAACAGAAATGAACTTTTCATGACTTTGTGACTAGATGGCTCCCAATCTTAAAATGGAATTAGGCTGCATTCATCAGAGGCCAGTGTCAGCAACTTAGCAAAGTCCTAAGCAACCTGTCTTAAAAATAAAAAGGGCTAGAGATGTGGCTCAGTGGTAAAGTGCCCCTGGGTTCAGTGTGTGGTTAAAAAAAAAAAAAAAAAAACTACACTGAGATTTCATCTCACTTCAGTTAGAATGGCAGCTATTAAGAGTATAAACAATAATGAATGCTAGAGAGAATGTGGAGAAAAGGGCACACTATTATACTATTGGTGGGGTCATAAATTAGTATAACTACAATGGAAATCAGCATGGAAGTTCCTCAAAAGACTAGGCATGGAACCACCATATGACTCAGCTATACCACTCCTTGGTATTTATTCTAAAGAATTAAAGTCAGCATACTATAGTGACACATGCTTACCCATGTTTATAGCAGCACAATTCACAATAGCCAAACTATGGAATTAGCCCAGGTATCTATGAATGGATGAATGGATAAAGAAAATGTGGTATATATACACAATGGAGTTTTATTCAGCCATTAAAAAAAATGAAATAATGTCATTTTCAGGAAAATAAATGGAACTTGAGAACATTATGCTGGATGAAATAAGCCAAACTCAGAAAATTAAGGATCATATGTTTTCTCTCACATGTGGAAGTTAGAGAGGAAAAAGGAAAAGAAAGGTGTGTGTGGTGGGGGGGGGGCTCTCATGAAAACTGAAGAGAGATCTATAGTGTAGAGAAAGACACAGGGGGAGGGAGGAGGGGAAGGAAAGGGCAAATGCTGGGGAATGATATTGGCCAAATTATATTGTTATCTTGTATGCATGCACAAATGTGTAACAACAAATTCCATCATTATTTTCAACTATAATGCACAAATTTTTTAAAAGGGAGAAAAAAATTAGATGACTTTCATACAAGTATATAATAAGCATGCTTCAATGTTTTATCTAACTTATTAGTAAAGGGAATATAAAACTGATTTAAAGAAGGATATGAGAGACAGGGCTGGGGTTGTGGCTCAGTGGTAGAGCACTCGCCTGGCACATCTGAGGCCCTGGGTTCAAACCTGAGCACCACATATAAATAAATAAAATAGACATATTGTGTCCAACTACACTAAAAAATAAATATTTTTTTAAAAAAGAAGGATATGAGAGAACATGGTATATGTGTGCATGCCTGCATGCTTATGTGTGTGACAGAATAAGAGTGTTATGTTAAATCCAAAGCTGGTTAATGGTCTACAGGACAATGAAATTGTTATCTTTCAAAAGAAATCATTTTTTTAATTTATTAAACAAAACTCATTTGCAATTTATCAGTCTTCTATAATTAATAACTATAGAATCTAGGCTCGACTTGATAATAAATAGTAACTCCCATAAAATTACCATTCCCTGAATCATCAGAGGACCTTAAGAAAGGTTTGGTAGACTATACTGTAGTTCAGGGGCCTGAAAACTCTTTCTGTAAAGGGCCAGATATCATTTTTAAATACTTTAGGCTATGAGAATCATATGGTCTCTGTTGTAATTTCTCATTTGTGTTGAGGAAAGCAGCCATAGTTAATACATAAACAAATGTTTGTGGTTGTGTTCCAATAAAACTTTATTTATTTATTTAGTTTTTGGTACCAGGGATTAAACCCAGGGGTGCTTAACCATTGAGCTACATCCCCAACCCTTTTTAAATATTTTCTTTAAAGACAGGGTCTCTCTGAATTGCTTAGGGCCTCACTAAATTGCTGAGGTTGGCTTTGAACTCACAATCCTCCTGCCTCAGGCCTCGGAGCTGCTGGGATTACAGGTGTTCTCCCAACCCAATAAAACTTTATAAAAAATGGGCAGTGGGCTGGATTGACAAACCATACTTTGCTGACCACTCCCTGCTCTGGGTTCAGTAGTTTTCAAACATGAATGATCATCAGAATCACCTGGAAGTCTTATTACACCACAGATTTCTGTCCCACACCCCCAAGTTGCTGACTTAGCAGAGCTTGGGTGGAACCTGAGAATCTATCTACATTTCTAACAAGTTCCCCCATGCTGCTGCTGCTGCTCATCTAGGAACTTTAACTTTGAGGACAACTGTTCTAGTGTGACATTGAAAATATACTCAGTAATCCTTTTGACTTATTTTCAGGAGAGAGTCCTCTGTTTCAATGAAGGGAGGATGAGAAATTCAGATTAGGGTGCACTGAGATGGAGGTGCCAGAGGGCATCAAATGGAATTTGTAGTAGTTTCAAATATGAATCTGGAGCATTAGAGGAAATAAACAATATGAGGAATGCCCATAGAACTAAATAGTAGAGCCATAAAAATGTTAAAAGGATGAACCTATAGAAAGAGTTTTGGAGGAAGAGAAGGTAAAGAGGAGCCAGGGAAATAAAGGAGCGATTAGGGACCAGGATAAAAACATAGGAAGAGGCGGCGTGAAAGGTAAAGTCTGACATTTAACTAATATTTGACAATTCCACAGCCTGGACAAGGAATTCAAATAGGCAAAAAAACTTGAATCTGAGATCTTGAGAGATGATAGCATTATCAAAGCTCTCCTAAAATAACCAGACTAGAGGATAAATATGCGACATCCTCAACTGCCATGTTTCATCTACACCAGCAGAGGGCCACAAAGGCACGGGAATGCTAATTATGCCTTTGTTTTAAGGCTTCTACACTCACCAGTGCGGGAAGCTAAATCCTACGTGATTTGGGGGGCTTGAGGGGTGTCACTGTGTGTCACTCAGCCTCCTTGCCCCCATGACCTTTGGGGCAACTTTAGTCCTGGACAGTTTGACCCTGTGAGTGGGAGATGCAATAGAGGTGGAAGCTTCTGAGTATGGGGAAAGGGAGAGGAGCGTTCAGTTTGGAATTTGGATTTGGATTTGAGGGAGCGCCTGTCATTGCCAGGCAACCCAAGGTCTTGCCTCCAACTGAGTGTTATTATAGACAGAAATCAGTCTTAGAGTTTTTCCTTATTACTGCTTAAATTTTATTTTTTAAAATGTGAACCACTGATTAAGATTCCAGAAATAAAAGCCTTCAAAAAGGTCCATTAGACAAGTGTCAGTCAGTCTCTATTTGTTCCACCTCATTCCTGCCCAACCCTCCTTTTTATGGGTGACAGATTTTGATAGTTTCTGGTTATCTTACTTGTGCATCTTCAGTGGAGACAAATGCATATGTGTGTGTGTCAGAGTGTATTATATATTTGTGTGTATATATACATGTATATATATAATGCATATATATATATACACACACACATACATGTGCACACATATATATTCTAGTACTTTTTATTTGCATTTATCAACATATCCTAGAAAATACACATATCAGTTCATAAAAATCAATTTCATTTTTTAAAAAATTGCATAGGGGACTGGGGTTTGTGGCTCAGTGTTAGAGCACTTGCCTGGTATGTGTGAGGCCCTGGGTTCGATCCTCAGCACCGTATATAAATAAACAAATAAAGTGAAAAATCCATTGGCAACTAAAAAATATTTGAAAAAAAATTGGATAGTACTACATTGTGTAGCTGCAGTTTATTCAATTTTCTGCATACAGGCATTTAAGTTTGTTCTCAATATTTTGCAATTACAAAATAATGCCACAATGTACAACTGTGTGTCTCTTATTTTCAGATTCTCAGATGCATGTGTATCTTTGTTTTAGAGGGGGACAAGTTTATCTGGGGTCTCAGGTGTCAGAGGTCTCAGTCCATAGATGGCCAACTCCATAGTTCTGGGCCCCAGGTGAGGCAGAGCATCAGGGCAGAAGGACACGGTTAAAGGAAGCAGCTCAGGAAATGACCATCAAGAAGCAGAGAGAACGTATGTATCTTTAGGGTAAAGATACATGGTATGCGAGTTTGTGGGTGCAGTTTTGTTAAACATGGCAAAATTCCCTCACTAGAGGTTGTATTCTCATACAATCCCAGGAGCTGTGAATAAATGCCCCTATTTCTCCATCACCTATCCAACAAGCTTTTGAATTTTTTTTTTGTCAAGCTTTTGAATTTTTTTTATTTTGTATTTCAATACAGTAGTAATTTGCATTTGTTTTGGGAGGAAAGCTGAATATATTTCAGCCGTCTATAGTATTTTTTACCTATATACATCTTTTGCTTATTTATCTATATTCTTTATAAGGGTCTTGGGTTTTCTACTTTTCTATTTTTGAGCATTCTTCATATATTAAGAACATTAGCCCTTTATCTGTAATATCTTATAGTTGTCTTTTGACTTTGCTTTTGGTGCCTTTTGCCATCATGTTTCTTTCAACTTTGGGGTGGTTGGGTAGTAGGAATTGAGCCAAGGGCCTCATACATACTAGGCAAGTGGTAGAGGTACCGCTGAACTATACCCCAAATTCTTTTTCATTTGCTTTTGAAACAGGATCTTGCTAACTTGCAGAGGCTAATTTGGAACTTGTGATCCTATTGCCGCAGCCTTTGGAGTAGCTGGGATCACAGTGGGCACCCCCAGTTTCAACTATTTTTGTTAGTTGGATTTGCTGGGGATTGAACTCAGGGCTTTGCGCATGCTAGGCAAGTGCTCTATCACTCAGTCATATCCCTGGCTGGTAGTTGAATTTAAATTTTTTCTTTTGTTGCATGTGGATTGAATTAAATTCAGAAAGTCTTTCTTGTTAAGGTATAAAATAATTTACTTTGTTTTTAGTACTTGTATGATTTCATATTTTACATTTAGTTCTGATATATTTGAAGTTTATTCTTGTGATTTTTGTCAGGTACAGATCCAGTTTTATCTGTACAAATAGCTAGCAATCGGTATAATAATAATGTAAATATAACTTTTTCTCTATTTTTTTTTTTTTTTTGGTACTAAGGATTGAACCCAGGGTTTCTTAACCCCTGAACCATCCTCAACCCTTTTTTAAATTTTTTATCTTGACACAGGGTCTCAGTTGTTTAGGAGTTTGCTAAGTTGGTAAGGCTGGCCTTGAATTTGCAATCCTCCTGCCTCAGCCTCCCAAGTTGCTGGCATTATAGGCAGGCACCACCATGCCCAGATACAATTTTTCTTTCCAGAAATAAGAATTCAGGGTAATAGGCTTTTCAGAAGTGGCCTGATTACAACAAAACATTTAGAGTAGATAAATAAACATGTGTGCTGAAATAATTTCTTCATGGCATGAGTATTTAAAAAACTTATGAAAATTAAGATTCCTTCTGTGGTAGCTATAAAAGCTTGCATTTGCATAACACTTTATAGTTTAAGAAGCGCCCCCGCATCCTCCATCTCACTTATCCTCATTTATCCTCTACACGTGTGCAGGTTATCTTCAGCACAGTGAAGATGATGAAACTTGGGAAATCACGAATTAATTTTAAAAAGATTGTGGTGATACAATGGGACAGGGCACTACTCTGCCCCAAACATATGTGTTTATATTTCTCTCTCTCTCTCTCCCCCTTCCTACACACACACACACTCACACACACACACTCACACACACAGTGTTCCACTTATAATCAGATGACTGTAGATGAGTCATACTTAATGGTGAAATATTAAAAGTTTTCCCTCTGAGATGGGAATAATTAACCATGTTTCTTCTTACCAGTTCTATACTTTTCTGTACTGGAGTACAGGCATAATAAAGCAAAGCATTAGAAAGAGGTAAAACTCATTATTTGCATATGACACAACTTATATGTAGAAAAATCCAAAATAAATTACAGATGAACTATGATGTTGGAACCTTCATATGTTACTGGTAGTGATGGAAATTCTGTTTGCTTTTGCTTATTTATTGATTGATACTGGGGATTGAACCCAGTATGAATAAATACTGGGTTCAATCCCCAGTATCAATAAATTGAACCCAGGGGTGCTTTACCACTGAACCACATCCCAGCCCTTTTTATCTTTATCTTTGGAGACAGACCTGGCTAAATGGCTTAGACCCTTTGCTAAGTTTTTAAGGCTGGCCTTGAACTTGGGATCCTTTTGCCTCAGCCTCCTGAATTGCTGGGATTACAGGCATGTGCTATGGATGCTTGACATCAAATTGTTTTCCAAAGCAGTTGTACCATTTTGCATTCCCATCAGCAATATATGGGGATCTAATTTCTCCATATCCTCACCAAACTTCCCATTTGTAATTTTAGCAATACTAGTGGCTATTAATTGGTAACTCTTCGTGGGTTTTATTTACATAAACCCAATGACTAAAACTGTCAGACTTCATGTTCTTGTTTACCACTTACATAATTTCTTTGAAAAAAAATATTTCTTCAAATCCTTTGCCCACTTAAAAAAATTTTTCAGTTGTTGATGAACCTTTATTTTATTCATTTATTTGTATGTGGTGGTGAGAATCGAACCAGTGCCTCACCCATGCCACCCCAGCCTGCCTTTGCCCATTTCTAATTTGGGTTATTTGTCTTATTGTTATACTCTTAAGAGTTTTTAAAAGTATTCTGTATAGTAGGCCTTATCAGATATGTTACTTGGAAATGTTTTCTCAAGAATGTGAATTCTCATAACCACTCTGGAAAAACCTTTTAGCTTTATCTGCTAAAGCTGAATACACATATACCCTGTTGACCCAACAATCCACTCTACCATATACTGGTTGAGTATCTTTTATCCAAAATTCTTGGGACCAGAAGCATTTGAGATTTCAGATATTTTAAAAATGTTTACAAATACAGTAATGAAATATCTTTGGGGTAGGACCAAGTTTAAACATAAAATTCATTTGTTTCTCATATATACATTATACACAAAACCTGAATTTTTTTTTGGCCAACACTTTTTATTTTTTATTTATTTTTCTATTTATTTATTTATTTATCTATCTATCTATCTATTTATTTATTTATTTATTGGTGCTGGGGATTGAACTCACAGACTTGTGCATGCAAGCACTCTACCAACTAAGCTATATTCCCAGCCCGTTTTTTAAAAAAAATATTTTTTAGTTATAGGTGGACACAATATCTTTATTTTTATGTGGTGCTGAGGATCGAACCTGGTGTTCCACGCATGGTAGGCGAGCACTCTACCTCTAAGCCACAACCCCAGCCCCGTTTTTTGTTGTTGTTGTTGTTCTTTTTAGTTGTACACGACAGTAGTCTATTTTGTCATACTTATACAAACATGGTTTGTTTTTTTAAATTTTGAGTTGCAGATAGATATAATACCTTTATTTATTTTTTTTTATGTGATGCTGAAGTCTTAACCCAGTGCCTCAACCCATGTTAGGCGAGCACTGTACCATTGAGCTACAAGACAAGGATTTTTTTAAAAAAATATTTTTTTAGTTTTAGGTGGACACAATATTTTTATTTTACATTTATGTGGTGCTAAGAATCGAATCCAGTGCTTCATGCATGGTAAGCGACTCTACCACTGAGCCACAACCCCAGCCCCTAAGACAGGGTTTTGCTAAGTTGCTTAAGTAGCTGAGGTTAGCTTTGAACTTGTGATTCTCCTGCCTCAGCCTCCCAAGTTGCTGGGATTCTAGATGTGCACCACTACACTGGCCTGAAGGTAATCTTATACAGTATTTGAATATATTTGTTCATAAAATAAAGTTTCAGGGTGTGGAATTTTCCACTTGTAGTGTCTTATTAGTATGCAAAAAAATTCAGATTTGGCAGCACTTCAGATTTTGGATTTTCAGATTAAGGATGCTCAACCTGTGCACCCAAAAGAAATGAAAACACATTTTTCACAAGATATATTTAAGAGCATTCACAATAGCACTACTCTTTTTTCTTATTCTTTTTAAAAAATATTTTTAGTTGTAAATGGATGAAATGTCTTTATTTTTATGTGGTGCTGAGGATCGAACCAAGTGCCTTATACCACGGAGCAAGCACTCTACCACTGAGCCACAACCAGCCCGCACTACTCTTAATAGCAACTTAAAAACTGAAAATTACCCAAACATCCTGTGGTAGGCTGAGAAACAGATCCCCAAAGCTATCCACATCCTAAAACCTTTGTCTGTTACCTGACTTAAAACCAAGGGACTTTGCAAATGTGATGAAGGATTTTGAGAGGTAGAGATAATCGGTCCACCTTAACAAGTATGGAGCTCAACAAACAGGAAGGACACAAACAACTCTTCTTAGGTCTGTCAAAGAAATCACAAGTACAGTCCTCCCAATCAGAGACAGGTACACAATCACAATTTACCAAAGACACTCCAAGGCAGAGGCCTTGATGGGAACCAGCACAGGAATAAGACATTTGAACATAACTGATGAATTGCTAGAGGCTCTGTGTGACCAATCCCAGTCCTAAGAGGGTTCAATCTCCAGTACCCCCTGCACCCTCCAAAAATTATTGCTGGCTTTGAAGATGGAGAAGGGGCCGAGAACTATGGAATACAGGCTGCCTCTGGAAGCTGGGAAGAAAGGAAACAGATGCTTCTTTGGAGCCTCTAAAAGAAATGAACCCTGCTGACATCTTAACTTAGTGAGACTCATTTTGGACTGCTGACATCCTTTAGTAAGATTAGCTTGTATTAGGGCTGGGGATGTGGCTCAAGCGGTAGCGCGCTCACCTGGGGTGCGTGCAGCCTGGGTTTGATCCTCAGCACCACATACAAAGATGTGTGTCCGCCGAAAACTAAAAAAATAAATATTGAAATTCTCTCTCTTTCTTTAAAAAAAAAAGAAAGAAAAAAGATTAGCTTGTATTATTTTAAGCCACTAAATTTGGGGTAACTTTTTGTAGTAGCAATAGGAAAATAGTGCATACTCATTGATATAGCATAATAGACATATTTGGACAATGGAATATTATGCTGCAATGAGAATTTTTACCACTGCATGCACCAAAAAGAATGAATCACAGGGGCTATAGTTGTGGCTCAGTGGTAGAGCACTTGCCTAGCATGTGTGAGCACCACATATAAATAAATGAATAAAATATTTAAACAAAAATATTTTTTTTGTACCAGAGATTGAATCCAGAGACGCTTAACTACTGAGCCACATCCCCAGCCTTTTTAAAAAATTTTATTTAGAGACAGGATCTCTTTGAGTTGCTTAGGGCCTTGTTAAGTTGCTGAGGCTGGCTCTGAACAAGCAATCCTCTTGCCTCAGCCTCCTGTGCCACTGAGATTACAGGCTTGCAACACCATGCCCAGCACATTTGCCAAATTTTTCTTCCCACTAAATAATGACAATGGTTGTATTTTCAGTCCCTGGGAACGCTGGCATAAGATTCTGTAGTTCAAAATGTATCTGTGGGACAAGATGTGTTGATCAAGGTAAAATCCCAAATTAAGGAAACTTAAAGGTGAATGAATCTCATATTAATTTGTCTCTCAGAAAGATCAGAATACTCAGTAATTCTATAAGCCAAACATTTCAAATTACTAATGAATCTTATTAGCTGACAAATTATATAAGAAAATACAAGTTATTTGAACCCAAATGCAGAGAATAAATACTTTATTAACTGATTACAGTTGAAAGTCACAAACAAAAAAGGAGTATATTAAGGCAGAGCCATATATATATATATGTATAGACAAATCCAAAGACTGTTACCTCTTTACATTTTCATAACCTCTGCATTTTTCTTTTACACATTTAGGCAGTGTGCTTTCTTTCCTTCTCAGTTTCAGAACATATCTTGGCCAATATCTAAATCATATTTTGATGACAACTTATAGGATCACTGATTTGAGTGATGACTAGTGTATCAAATGCTATCTGTTTTCTCAGCATATCCCAGGTGTTGGTACATTTATGTGATGTGCAAAATCTGACAATTTTCTTTTTCAGCAAAACACACAAATTTTTAAAAATGATTTTAAATAGTCTTAACTAAAACAAGTTTGGACTTCCAAGTCAGTTAAATGTCCAAATTGCATATTGTCTGCCCTTCTCTAAACCCTCCTATATAATAATTTAGCCTTTAAAATAAGATCACATGGTTGCATTTCAGATTTATAAATTTTGAGATTTTCAAAATCCAAAATTACTTCCCTATGCAAAATGGCAATGCAAACAGCAATTCTACATAATGTAGAATATTTTTTTTCTTCTGTACAGCTCCTTTTATAAAAACGGGCAGCCACAAAGAAAAAAAAAAAAAAGACATAAATTTAGTCCATCTGTAAAAGCACTCCAGCTCCCTAATTCCACCTTTGAAGGAAAAGGCAGAGGCAAGTTTACGTTATCCCAGAAAACTGAATAAATGGCTTTATTTGGTATCTTCAAGAAGCTTCTCCTTCCGTAGGAGATGTAGGTGTTGGAGGAGAAACTGAAACTGGTTTCCGGGTAATTCTGTCTAGTTCTGCATGAACATCTGACAGGACAGGCTTCTGGCCTACATTGAAGGAAAAGGAAAGAAATAAGATTTAGATACAGTTAAAGTATCTACACCAATGTCTCTTCACTTAAAATTGCCAACTCCTTCACTAATTTTATCAAACATGCTGAAGTTAAACATCCTTAATTTAAAAACAAATTATCTCATTTTAAATTGTGAGATCTGCTACTAAATGGAGGTAAAACTGGCACCTATGATTTAATCTCATAAAAATATTAGGTCAAAAAGAATAACAGCAAAAAATTAAAAAAAAAGTTATGCAGTCAGAAAGTACAAACTTAAAACAATAATAAAACAGCAACAAAATTTTGGAATCTGGAAGCAAGATGAATGAATTGTAACTATAAATGAACAATAACAAATGCTGAAGAGGGTATGAGAAACTGGAATCCTCATAACCTTTTGATGGGAGTGTAAAATGATGCAGCATTTTGAAAAACTTCATGGCAGGCCTTAAAAATTTTAAATAGAGTTGCTGCACCCACTGGCACTTGCCTGTAATTCCAGCAACTTGGGAGGCTGAGGCAGAAGGATTCCAAGTTTGAGACCAGCCTTAGCAACTTAGCAAGACTGTCTCAAAATAAAAGGGCTGGGGATATAACTCGGGGTAGATAGCCCCTGGTTCAATCCCTAGTACCACAAAACAAAACAACAGAGTTACCATGTAACCTAGAATTCATAAGTATTTACCCAAGAGAATTAAAAATTTATGATCACATAAAAATGAATGCTCACAGTAGCATTATTTGTAGTAGTTTTTTTTTTTTAAAGGAAATAATCCAAAGATCTACCAACCAATGAATAGATAAAAAAAAAAAAAAAAAAGTGTGGCATATCTACACAATGGAATGTTATTCAGCAATAAAAAGAAATGAATTAATGATGCATGCTGGATGAACCTCAAAATATTATGTTAGCCAGGCGTGATGGCACATGCCTGTAATCCCAGCAACTCTGGAGGCTGAGGCAGGAGGATCACAAGTTCAAGGCCAGCCCCAGCAACTTAATGAGACCCTCAGCAACTTAGCAAGACTCTGTCTCAAAATAAAAAATAGAAAAAGGATGGGGATATAGTTCAGTGGTAAAGCATCCCTGGTTTCGATCCCCGGTACCAAATAACAACTACAATAAAAATTATGTTAAACAAGACATAATGTGTGTATGATTCCCATTTATGTGAAATGTCCAGACAGGGAAAACCATTGACACAGAAAACAGATAAGTGACTGCCTAGGACTAAGAAGCTAAGAGACAGGGAAGGTTTGAAGTTTCTTTTGGGGGAAATGAAAAAATGTTCTAAAATGAGGTTATGGAGATGTTTTCCACAACTTTGTAAAAATACTAAAAATCAATGATCTGTACACTTTAAATGTGTGAATTTCATTGTAGGTAAATTATACCTCCATAAAGCTGTTTTCAAAGAAAAGTGACTTGCTCTAAGTAATGTACCTGACTTTTTGGCAGACGGTGGTAAAACACTGCTTCCACCTCCAGCCCCACCTCCAGGGCTACCACTACCAGCAGGGCCTCCAGGAGAGCCAGTCTTTTTACTCAACAAACTATTGAAGAAATTTGCCAGGACACCTTCACTTGTAGCTCCAGCTATAAAACACAAACACATACCAAAAAATTTCAAAAAAGCTACTCAAAACATTAGATTGTTCCCATAAATTATTAGAGTAATCACACATAGAAAACAAATGAGACTTAAAGTTTAAGAGCTATATTCAGGATATATTAGTTTGAGTTTTAGCTGAATAACTACTCATACTCTCTAATACACTCATACATAAAACAAATGAGTAAACTGCAAGTGTAAGATAACTTAAAAATTAGAATGTTATTAAAAGGTCAAAAGCATTTCAAGTAACATTTCAAGTAACATTGAGAAATGTCTGTCTTAGTATTACAAAAAGTTCCTCAATCCTATATGAAAACTAGAAGTTCTAAGAGATAAATGGGCAAAGGGTAGTCATAAGTGATTTCACAGAATAGAAATATCACTAGATAATGGTTGTTAGTATTTAAAATATAACAATTAGGTTGTGGTAAAACTGGAACACTGAATATTTGTATAACATTAAATACTCCATTTGAAAGACATCAAAAGGTACAACCTACTAATCCCATCTATCACAATTAGTCCTACACGAACAACTATTTTGCATATTTTTTCCTTATGGTAATTGCAGATTACCAATTATGGTATAAAAATGAATTTCTCCAATGACCTACCATAGGAAAATGATTAAACATAATAAAAGTTTCACCATGTGCAAAGTGATACACTAAAAATATACTGTAAATATACTGTAATGGTTTAGAATCTGATTAACTATGAGATTACGTCTACAGAGACAGAGATTAGAGGGTATTGCACAAGAATGAAAATAAGTTATATGTAGGTGAGATGCTAAGTACATTTTTTTCCCCACTGTACAATGTATTGTGTTATTTTCTCTAAGAAAGAGATATACCTTTCATGTTTGGATCAATTTTTTTTGACCCAGCAGGGATGGGTGACACACTGGCAACATTGGATGACACAGATCTGTTTGGTGTTCTAGGCGAGCCTCCAGGGACTCTTGGTGAGGCATCCTAGGTAAAAATAGGAAAACCACAAATACTAAAACCTAAAACTTTCAAATTCACAAATTACTTGCCATGATCCCCCATCTATTCTACTGCCTTTTATACTACCACCCATCAACAAAAACATTAGTAATCTTGTCCTCATTATTATAGAATATCAAAGGCCCACCACGTTTTAGAATACTAATTTTTCCTTCAGTGGATAAGGGAGAATGTATAAAGAAATGAGGTGTAGTTATGAGATTAAGTTTGGAGTCAGATCTGGGTTTCAATCTGGATTTATATCCTACCAGCTAAATAATCTCAGGCAAGCCACAATGTCCTCTAAAGCCCCTGATTCCCCATCTGCAAAATGGGGCTAATGAACAGTACCTGCTTCTCAAGGTTGTTGTGAGAATTTAGTAATGGACACATAATAAAACATTGCAAAATACATCTTTATATGATTCAGATATTTTGAAAAAGACTTAAAGAACATTTCTTGGGCTGGGGTTGTAGTTCAGTGGTAGAGTGCTCGCCTAGGACGTGTGAGGCACTGGGTTCAATCCTCAGCACCACGTAAAAATAAAATAAAGAAAAAACATTTTTTAAAAAATTTCACAACCAGAAGAATTATATTAAAGTAAACCCATCAGATGTGAATACAATTTAAAAAAGAAACAATAATGCACTGAATTTTAATAATTATGTCAAAATTTATAATACTGACCACAGGCCTTCCAGCTGCAGTTGGTGGCTGCTTTGCTAAAAGGGACTGAAAAACAAAAGAATCCTAGTTTAGACATTTACAGCATGTATCACTTTATTTTTAAAATACATAAAAGAACAGTTTATTCATTAACTATATTAAGTCTGCTTCTGATACAATTTCATACCTGTAACTTCATAAGAAATACTTGATCATCTTCTGCCATAATTTCCTTCTCATGCACAAACTGAAATGAGCAATACATAAATGAGCAAGTTTAATTTATTTTGCTAAGACCATTAATAACTTATTCTCTGGGTACTATATTTACATTTACACGAGTGACCCTTATAGTAGGGCTGACCAATAACTATCTGTAATGATATATATGTTCTATATCTGTGAAATTTCATACAGCAGTCACTAGCCACTAGTGGCTATTAAATACTTGAAATTGGCTAGTATGAACAAGGAAGTGAGTTTTTTGATCTTACTTTACATTTGGAAGCTACATGTGACTAATGACTACTGTATTTTAACAGCACAGCCCTAGAGCCACATTCATGCTTATACAATTTGTTGAATAACTGCTGGGTGTTTTAAAAGGGTCAGTAATATCCCAGTTGGGTTAAATGCAACTTGTCTCTGGTTTCCCTGAAATTAAAAAAAAAAAAAAAAAAAGAAATAGATATATATGCTCTTCTATCAGCTGAATCATTAGAAATTAAAGAAATTAGAAATAAAATTGCAAAAGTCTCCTGCTTCTACTCTTGCTGTATAACACAGGCTCAGTCTATTTTCTTCTCAAGAGTCAAAGGGTTCAATTAGATTACATCATGCCTCTGCTCAAACGCTCTCAACACTTTGCATCCTACTCAGAGTAAAATCTAAAGTCCTTATCACAACCTAATGATAAAGTCCCAAAAGATCCTAACTCTGCCTTTCATCTCCCACCAGGTCTGTCCACCTCACAGCTCTTTGCAGTCTATTTTGCTCTCACATTTTTCCCTGGGAGCATTTGTACTTTCATATTCCTCTTGCCTTCAACATTCTGCCCTTTTACAAGGGGGACCTTCTCTAAAACAGCATCCCTCAAGGCCCAGTCCCCTTATTCTCTGTACACACTGCTTTACCTTCATAACCCTTATTCCCAACTCAATGGACGACCTATGAGTTAAGTTTATTGCTTGCATTCTCCTCCTTCCCAGTTAGTACCTAAACAATGCCTGAGTTGGTGCTCAATAAGTATTTGAGGAATTAATAAAATAAAAAGAAAACTTAAAAAGTATAATTTGTTGGTAAGAGAATGGGAAACATTTTTGCTGGGTTATTTAATTCTGATGTATGCATTTCTTTTAATAGCTATCTAAACCCATTTAAATATGTGTCAATTGAATTTTCATTTGAGCTCACTTTTCTTATTACTAATAACCCCAAAACAAAAGATAGATGCTCTACTTTGTGAATATTTGGATTTTTTTGTGGGGAGGAGGTACTAGGGATTGAACCCGGGCGTGCTTAACCACTGAACCATATCCCCAGTCCTTTTTTAAATTTTGAGACAAGGTTTTGTTAAGTTGCTTAGGGCCTCATTTAGTTGCTAAGGCTGGCTTTAAACTTGCAATCTCAGTTTAATCTGGCTTTAAACTTTAAACTGCCTCAGCCTCCTGAGCCACTGGGATCATAGGCGTGTGCCACTATGTCCAACAAATGTTTGGATTCTTAAGAACATTTTTTTTCATATTTTTTATTGGTGCATTATACTTACACATGATGGTGAGATCTGTTGCTAAATATGCATACATACACATGATGTATAACAATATAATTTGGCCAGTATCATTCCCCATTATTTAAATAGGCAGAATCTATATACCAGCATTTCACTTTTCCCTCCCCTCCTTTAAGAATCCTAATATGTACTGAATCAAAATCATTTTCCTCTAAAATACATGTCTAAATCAAAAGGAAGTCGGAGAAAAGTACTATATATAAACATTAATTTTTTATACTTTTGAGAAACACCTACATCTATCATGTATTGTTTAACATGAAATCAAGATGTATATGTAAGAACATTACCTGATTTAACAGCTATAGAATAACATGGTAGTCAAAAATAAAATACAGAAAACTGGAAACTCTTGGATATTTGTAGGTTGATATAACTAGTAACTGTGGAAAAGATCCGAGATTTGTCTCAATAGATAGAACTAAGAAAACTATCCTAGTAACCTTTTCTTGGCTTTTGGCTCAGCTATAGACTGTAAAGTTCACAGATTCTACCTATTTAAAAAAAAAAAAAATTATGGGGGTGGGTATCAGGGAATGAACTTGCACAATCGACCACAGAGCCACATCCCCAGTCCTATTTTTTGTATCTTATTTAGAGATAGGGTCTGAGTTGTTTAGTGCCTCTTTTTGCTGAAACTGGCTTTTAACTCAGATTCTCCTGTCTCAGTGTTGGTAGCTGCTGGGATTACAGGTATGTGCCACTGCGCCCAGCTATTTAAATTATTTCAAGATCCACATATTCACTGTGCCACCCTTTGATTTCCCAAGCACTATATTAATATATTCAGCAATAATATTTGCTTATATAAATATGCCAAAGGCTAACAAGATTCAGTGACTGAATAGTTGATTCACACTTTGCTAAAACAAATCCTTATATGAACTGTACATTAGAAACACGCAAATTACACTTTGAAACTCCCCTGATTGTACAGGACATTCTTGCTTTTCTACCTAAAACCTTAAAGTTATGGCCTACCTCTCAGTTTAAAAGCCGAAATATGGAAACTGTTTACTAAAATTGTTACCTTTCGGACAGGTGGTTTAGTTATGATGTCTTCAAAATTATCTTCTGCTTTCAATGTTTGAAAGTTTTCATGTAATATTCCTATTTTCTTATCATTATCCCACCCTGCTGGACTGTAAAAAAATGGATATGTAAATTCTCAAAACATTTATAACATATTTCTTTTCATTCAATCCACAATAATGTAAAAGGAGTATTTTAATGAAGTCAATTTGACCAATATGGAAAACTAATTAATTTTTATTATAATGTTCAATTTTTATTTCACTAATTTCTACTTAAAATGATTACCAAATTCCTTATGTTTAAATGTTATTATATAGTTTTACCCCCCCCCCCTTTTTTCTCTGGGGGAGAGGGCAATAATTATTACCTCTCAGTTTTATTCATACTTTCTAAAAGTATGTCAGATTACATATTTGGTCAATATGTATCATAATCAATTAAAAAATTAGTAGATATACTAATATAGATATACTAATAGAAAGTTCAGCTAAATGGCAAAGGCCTTTCAAAACAACCAGCAATAAAACTAAGGCCAGGAAATAAATAAATAATTGAGGAACAGATTCTCACCTACTCATCATGGAGAGGTCTACTGGTCCCATCTCAAAACTGAAAATGGTGGCTCATCAAGTAGTAGCAATAATGCACACATTTAACAATATACTTACATAAATACTGCATCCTTTTCCACAACAATAGCAGGAATCTTATAAGGAAATCCATATAGTTTCTGAACGATGTATTTATATACTAAGTCTATATTTTTATTTTCTTTTACTGAAGTGTAAATAAGTGCTGCACCATCTGAATAATATCATTAAAGAAAATTTTGGACAAATTCTATGAATAGTTTCCATAAAACTGTGCATTCTCAGCTTAACCTTTACATCTATATGCCTGTTAGTTTAAAAAAAATAAATTCCAGGGACTGGGGTTGTGGCTCGGGGGTAGAGTGTTCATCTAGCACATCTGGGGCCCTGGGTCCGATCCTCAGCATCACATAAAAATAAATAAAATAAAGGTATTGTGTCCATATACAACTAAAAAATAAATATTTAAAAATAAAGAAATAAATAAATTCCAAGGATATATAACTTGGCATTCAAAAGGCCTGGGTTCAATCCCAGCACTGACAAAACAATATAAAATACTTACAAATGGGCTAGAATGTAAATAAAATGTTTACATAATTAATTTAATTTAGAAGGATAGAAGCCTCATTAAACCAAGAAGTAAAGGTAAATTTAGTAATATACATACAACTATTTAAAGGACATAAAGAGAGAATTTTGATTTTAACCTTCCTTAAACTTCATGAAGGAGGGGATATTTTTGTCAATAATTCTTTTGCCTTTTCAAAAAAATATTTCTTACAGTTTTTACTAATCCTAGGAATTAAGACTTGCAGAACAAAGCTCATGAGACTCAGCTCAAAGAGGACTCAGACAACCGAATATTGAGAAAAGGTGGAGTCAATTGTTACCAATGAAAAGTTTTCAAGATGACCCAAGGAAAACAGTAGATTTCATGGCTGTTATGGTTTGGATGTGAGGTGTCCCCCTAAAGCTCACGTGTGAGACAATGCAAGAAGGTTCAGAGGAGAAATAATTGGGTTATGAGAGTCTTAACCCATTCAGTGAATTAATCCCAATAGGGATTAATTGAGTGGTAACTGAAATGGTAGGGTGTGGCTAGAGGTGGGCATTGGGGGTGTGGCTTTGGGATATATATTTGCATCTATCAAGTGGAGATCACTCTGTTTCCTGATCGTCATATGAGCTGCTTCTGCCATGATATTCTGCCACACTCTTCTGCCATGATATTCTGCCTCACCTTGATCCTAAGGAATGGAGAAAGCCTTCGATGGACTAGGAATTCTGAAACCGTTAAGCCTCCAAATAAACTTTTACTCCTCTACAATTGTTCTGGTCAGATCTTTTAGTCACAGTAGGGAAAAAAACTGACTACACAATGGCCCACACTTCAAACAATACCAATACACACAAGGATATATTAATCAAAGCAGATTCTATCTTTGATCTTTTTTATAAAAAAAATTTTTTAGTTGTAGGTAGACATAATACCTTTATTTAATTTATTTATTTTTAATGTGGTGCTGAGGATCGAACTCAGTGCCTCACATGTGCGAGGCAAGTGCTCAACCACTGAGCTACAATCCCAGACTACCTTTGACCTTTTATCTAAAAAAAGACCAAGCAGCCTATAGAAAAAGATGCAATGTGACTATTGACAAATGATATATTCATAGTGGCTAACAGAAATTCTATAACTAACCCTTAGGATCACAATTTAGCACTGATCATTGTGTTCCCTAGAAAGAGATGGTGACTTAAGCAAACGTGAAATGCTGGGAGTGGTCTAACTTCTGAACTGGTTACTCACATTTTCTAGGACATAGCCTGAAGTTTATGAATCTAAAAGTAGTACTGCTTAATTTAACTTACTAGAAAAAAAACATTAAAACTTTAAGCAGAAGCTTAATTGTGTGAACTTTATATTAATGATCTTTCCCATATTAAGAACCGAGATTTCTGCCAAGCACAGTGGCACACACCTGTAATCCCAACAGCTCAGGATGCTAAGGCAGGAGAATCAAAGTTGATGCCAGGTTTAGCAACTTAGCGAAGCCCTAAGCAACTCAAGGAGACCCTGTCTCTAAATAAAATATAATAAAGAGCAGGGGATGTGGCTCAGTGGTTAAGCAACCCTGGGTTCAATCCCAGGTACCAAAAAAAAAAAAAACCCTCAAAATTTCTATAGTTGACAAATCTGCACTGCAACTGAAAATTTTTAAATAAAAATGATTTTGAACAGTCACCTTCACTCATTGATAAACATATACCACACTAACTTGAAGTGACTTCTCATATTTTGTATTCTTTTAAAAATCAAGTGGCTCTAAAAGTCTATTTTAGTGGACAGTTTCCCTCTTGATTACATTTTTATATTTACATTTTCAAGTACAGCATTAAAAAGTGTTTAAAGAGACTATTCTCAAATTTTCTATTTTTCAAAGATAATCAAAAGTCTCTAAGTGTCTATTTCAATTACTCCCATTTCTTGATAGTATGTAGACAAGCGCTATTTAATGCAATGCAACTCAACCATTAGGTGACATAAAAAAGAAAGGCCCATGAAGAGAGAAAGATCTGAAGAAAGAGGAAAGAGAAGCTGCCAGTGTCAAGTCATCTATCCAGCTAAACTTTCTCTAAGTGCCTTCTAAACTAACTGTCCATTAATAAAATGATTTATAAACTCCACACATTAGGAACATGTGTGTATTGCTTATTATTATCTATCCCTAATAAAATTTCATTGCTTGTTACTATTCCTAATGTTATAATTTCATTACTCTTACACTCAAAAGATTTGGCTGTGGAATATAATTGTAAATATCTGATCCAACAGGGGCAGGAGGGAATAGCTAGCTCTCTTCAGTGTACTCAAGGTGTGACTGAGTTTCCAACTGTGAATTCTCTTGAAAACATTCACTGTAACTCTCATTTCCTCTTTCTCTTAGTAGTAAATGTTCCTCACTGGCTCACTTAATCCCTACAATCTAGATTAAAAAGGCTGCCTATGACAGGTTTTCCAATCTTGTGGTCATAAATATAACACTTTTAAAAAGTACAGATTCTCCATTTACATTTTGTACTATTCCAATCCAATAGGTCGTAGCTAAACCTATAGCCATATTTTGAAGCCCATAATTTAGACTCTTTATGGAGAAGATAACATATTAAACAAACTAAAAAAGAAAATACACAAACTTGAAGATTGATCTTGCCTCACACCACCCATCCCCAATAAGCAAATAGTTTTTAATCAGATATGTACACAATGCCTTTGCATTAGAATTTTCCATAATTAATGATTTTTCTTAAGAATAGTATTTTAAAAGTAGCATATCAAACTTACATATTAACACTTGTTTTCATACCTAAAATATTCACATATAAATGACTTGGGAACTAAAATTAAATTTCCAACCACATACAAGAAAAATAACATTTACAGAATTTCTAAAGCACATCAATTTCCTTTATTTTTAAAAACAAAATAGACAGGGTACACTGCATCCATAAATGTTATTAAAAGGATACACTGTAAACAAAACTTCCGGATGTGTGACTGGATAAAATCGAAATGTTCATCTCTGTAGTCATGTTCTTTCTCCAATACACTAATGGCATCACACTGTTGAGTTAAAATTATTTAATCAAAATTAAATGTAATACTTTAAACAGTTCAATTCTGGATGAGGAACATCACAAACCTACCACTCTGCTACTGTGACTGAACAATATAAACACGAGAATATAAGTTAATACTTTTAGCTGGAGTTTTAGTAACTTTCTTTAAAAAGCACTGACTTCTATGTTATGTTGCATCTGATCAGAACACCAAAGAGAAAGTTCTGGAACATGAAAGAATGAAGAATAACAAGCTGAGCTTATACTAAGTGGTCATGAAATAGGATAGGAAAGAAAAAATACAGAAGAAAGAGACAAAAGAAAAGACAAGAAGAATGCAACTTTAATCTAAAAGCTTAAGTCCCACATACCTTTCCTCCCCAAGCCAATTTCTCTCCCAGGTCTGATACTCCCAAATTTCACTTATGAAAACTGTACTATTAATTACTCTATGTAATAAATAAAGCAAAGAGAGATATACTATTTCAAGAAACCTATAATATAGGGTACTTTCCAACTGATCAGATAATGAAAACCTTGTTAGCTTAAGGATTCTGAGAATGCCAAACCACCATAAATCAGCTTGTGATCATCAGACTGATGTTATATCCCCATACACCTTTCCATGCCCACTCTCTACCATTTTCCTTTTAAAAAAGAGCCTGAGAACCCAAAAGTGTCTCTTACTCTGAAGATGGCTGACATTCTCCCTTGAATGTGTCTTTGGTTTCCTAAATAAATCTGTCTGTGCCTTTAACTTATTTCTGCCACATTTGTCAAGAACCCCACTCAGCCTTCAGTTGAGGTCCCCCTCTCTAGAAACTCGGACCTGGTCCAATATCAGTCATACTTGCTAACTCGACTTTGAATTCTATAATAATTTTTTAATCTAAAATCTAATCCAGTTCTTTAAAACACATCAGTACAACCAGGGAGTCTTCACCTCTCACCAGTTCCTCTTTCATCCTATAATTCCCAACTGATTTTCATTTCTTTTCTGATGTTTTTATTCATGCTCACTACAATCTCACCAATAACAAAGGGAATTTCAGTTTATTTTCGAAATGCTACCTGTACAATTAGTGAAACAATTCTGAATTCAAATATTTTTTCCAAACCCTTCTGAAAGGTATGAAGTTTAAAAACTTTTAATAATGTTCACTATATCTAGTATTAGTTTGGGTTCAAATTTTATATGTAACTTCTTTGCTATACATATAAACATTATAGGACAGAATCTTCTTGCATCAGTTTTTTTTTTTTTTTTTTTTTAAAGATACTGGGGTTTGAACCCAGGTTGCTCTACCTCTATGCTATATCCCCCCAGCTCTTTTTATTTTTAATTTTGAGACTAGGTTTTGCTAAGTTACCAAAAGTGGCTTCAAACTTGCATCCTCCTGCCTTACTGTCCCAGGTTGCTGTGATTACAGGTGTCTACCAAAACACCCGGCTCCTTGTCTAATTGACTAGCACTTGTTAGGCTATTGAGAGTGATTTCAAATAATTAAAGATACTTTAATCTGTTGACTTAATGACACTTTTGCTGAAACATGGCAGTTTAATAAAGAGACTTTAACTGTAGCAGTTGTAGAACACTTCTTTAGCATGCATGAGGCCCCGAGTTCAACAAAAACAAAAAGTTAACTGAATCAGAGCATGTGGACTTAAAACAAGAAATATCCATTTGAATATCCATTTCCAGTCTTTTAAATGGAAGAAGCTGAACCACACACTTCCACACACATTCTCTGGTCCCCTTACACATTTAAAAGCTCATAAACTTAAGTATATCTAATGGTGTTTGAAGATTTTATAAAACACAGTAGATGCTATCTTCAGGCATGAAAATTTTATGAATCATTCTATGGCTCTTTTGATAATGATTCAGGACCCTTTAAACTTAACATTTTTCTTTGGAAAATAAGACTGCTTTTTATGAGAAAAGTTGAGGCATAGAACAGGGAAATGTGCCCCAAAATAGCTTGTTTGCTAAACAATACAAAAACAGACCACTGAGTCACTGGGATTATAGGCAGGTGCCACTGTGCCTGGCTCTATCATCACCTTTTTAATATTTATTTTTTAGTTGTAGATGGTCACAATATCTTTATTTTATTTTTATGTGGTGCTGAGGATCGAACCCAGGGCCTCACATGTGCTGGGTGAGCGCTCTACCACTGAACCACAATCCCAGCCCCAATCACCTTTTTTTTAATAAGTAAGAAACCCTAGATAATTGCCTACCAACTTTATATCGTAATAGGTGCTTCAAGATGTTTATAAGTCCATTTTAAGTATATTAATATATCAAAATGTAATGTTTAAAAAAATTTTCAAAATTAATAAACTATCATTTCACCTGTAATTATGTATACTATACTGACTGTACAATGAAGTTTAATTGAAATTATGAAAATGAAATTCAATCACTAAGTATCTTAAGTAACACTTTCTTTAAAACAATTATGATCATGATCACAGAAGCTGTAGCCAAGAAAAGGAAAAATGCATAACACTGAAGCAGCATAATGACCTTCCTTCCCTTCACACTGTCATCTGCTACACCAGAATTTTCTGGTGTGTGGGGATTAGAACTGAAAGATTTACTTTTACCTCTGCCCATTTTTTGCGATGGCCCTGAAAGCTACACCTCATCTTCTATAGACACAAGCAACTTAACTCTAGGGCAACATTTTTATAAGTGAAATGTCTAGGAAGACAATGAAATAAATTTTTTTTTAAAGTCACAATTAACAAACATTTAAGCACCATCAAATATTTTAAAACTATTATTTCTATGTGATAAAAAAAAATTATCTACAAAAACTAACGGAACTCCAAAACAACATGGAAAACAAAGTAGTTGTTCATTGTTTGGTGAGTATCAGTAGTAAAATTTGTAAGAAGCAAACTAACCTTTGTGCAAACTACAAGGACTGGAATGCCCAAGTTATGTGTAAGTGTATCTGCACCCAGAGGTAAAACTACACTGTCGTCTTTGTCTTCCTGCAATGCCGTGTTTCTTCTCTGAGGAGAGGCTGGGAAGTCTTCTCCTGGCTCTACATATTCTTGGAAGTCTCTAATCACTGAAAATAAAAGTAAACATAGTTATTTCTTCCATAGTTTAAATATATAGTTTACTCGAGTTTATACTTAATTTTTATGTAAGAGAAAAAACAAAAAATTGTTTGAGAAATCTATTCTGGGCCCAGCATGGTGGCACATGCCTGTAATCTTAGGGACTAGGGGGGCTAAGGCAGAAGGATTGCAAGTTCAAGGCCAGCCTGGGGAACTCAGCAATACCCTGTCTCAAAGAAATAAAAATAAAAAAGGCTAGGGGTATAGTTCATGACTCTGCACCTTCATCTGGCGAAGTGCCCCTGGATTTAATCCTCAGTATCAAAATTAAAAAAAAAAAAAAATCTGTTTCATAGAAGAGTATGCAGGCATTGGAACCACAGTAATAATTTTGAGCCACAATACTGCACTGATAATTCCAAAGAGTAGAGCTCTATGTAGGTCTGATTTAGTCTGTGAAAAAAGACTTTGGACAAGTTATACTATACCTTTGATTCTTTACCTTCTCTGAAAAGAAGAGTACTACAGAATAAAAAATAAATAAATGTGGGAGAAAAAACATCCTACAATTTAAAACACAGTATTAGTTGAACAGTGATGCACATCTGTAATCCAAGCAACTTGAGGCTGAGGCAAGAGGATCACAAGTTCAAGGCCAGCCTTGGTAACGGTGAGACCGTGTCTCAAAATAAAAAATGAAAAGGACTGCAGATGTAGCTCAGTAATAGAGCACCCTGGATTCAATCCCTGGTATTGCAATAAAATAAAAATTTAAATTTAAAAAAACCCACATTGCCAGATAACTTTTCTTTTTGTGGTAGCAGGAATTGAACTCAGGGGCACTTGGCCACTGAACCACATCTCCAGCCCTATCTTGTGTTTTATTTAGAGACAGTATCTCAATGAATTGCTTAGCACCTTGCTGTTGCTGAGGCTGGCTTTGGACTCTAGATCCTCCTGTCTCAGCCTCCCGAGAGGCTGGGATTACAGGCATGAGTGCCCAGCTGCTAGATAACTTTTTCTAATATTACTTTTCTTTATTTCTTTTTCTAAGCCCTTTATTCAGGTTTCCTTTTACATAAGCTCAATCTTGTACCAAGTTCTTTAAACCTAATAAAAATTAATGAGCTATTACCAATGCAGATAAACTTTTTGAAATCATTTGCAAGACTGTCAAAATTATCATTTAAAAAAAAGTAAATTAAAAAAAAATGAATATGTTGAAAGTCTTAATAATGTATGCTTGACTCAGTAATTACCTTTCTAGGAATTCTCAAGGACACAATCAGGGAAGTACAAACACAGGAATTTCCATTTAACATTGTTTTTCATGTTTAAAAGCAAAACAACATATCTGGAAAGAAATTTATCCACTACATAGAATTAAAAACAGAATGTGAGGAAATACTGTGCAGACCCATAAAATGTCAAGTTTTTAAATACTTACCGCTGTAAGAAAATAACATTAAGCGAGAGATAATGAAGAAAATCAAAAACTTTAGCTTAGAAATAAAAAGAATATCAGAAAAAATATACTAAGGCATATTTTGTGAAATTTAATACATGTAAGTATATCACATAATTAGAGAAAAAGTTATTTTTTTAAGCAACTATGAGCTAAATTCTTTTTGGATTATGAATATTGACTCCTATGGAGGAAAACTTCTGAAATTACATGAGATTAAGGAATAGGGAATCCTGAACAGCTGAGTAGGAGTCCCCAGGAACACAGGGTCATGTTACATACCACTAGCAGCTCTTGTGGCTATTATCTTTAATAAAGATCAGAAGTTGAAATCTAACAGTTACTCTCAAATTTTATCATGTACTAGAATCACCCAAAGAGCTTGTTAAATCACAGATCACTGGATCCACCTTCAAGAGTTTCTCGTTCAGTACTCTGAGGTAAAAAATTTTTTCAGGTTCCCAGCTATACTGATATTGATGCTGTTGGTTCAGGGGCCACAGGCTGAGCACTACTATCTAATTTATAGCTCAGTATAAATTAGATTCAGGGGTGGGGGTGGGGTGGCAATGCCAAAGGCCAAGGTCAACAGGGGAGAAAAAGTACAGATTAAAAGCATTAGACATCCTTTTCAATGACTTGACAAAAATTCCCTTTAAGTTTCTTTCCTTACATTTAAATTTACCCCTAAAAGTTATCACTGGCTAATGGTAATAAACAATTTCATCTACATCTACATATTTCCTTAGGCAAAGTTCAACACTGGCAATTGAAGAACTCTCAGGTTTACAACCTGTTAGAAATAATCCTGTTTCATTTTCATAATCTCTATGAAAATTTCCAATTCATAAGAGCATGTGCAAAATGTATTATGTACTTTATAAATAATTCAATCATCTTAACATCTTTTTATTTATGTCATTAACATCTTTTCAAGCATATTTCATTTGAACAAAGCTGGTGAGATTACTATCAAGAAATAAAACTTCTGGAAATGAGCAGCTGAAGAAAGATTCCTATTTCTCCCCCTAAAAAATTACTTCTCAAAGTGAACACTCACAAATCTTTTGGCAAGAAGAAAAGGCACCTTAGTCAAAGTTTACCATCATGGATGTCTCCAATTTAAAACTACATTAAAACCTAGCATGTCACCCAAATTAAATTTTAAAAACAGTAGTCAATTTTGTTTCCTTCGTTAAACCTCATTCATAATATAACATTTTAATTAACATATTTGGTATATGAAACCTATATTTCTAGATTACTCACGCTTTTGTTCCATTTCTTTCATCTCTTCAGGAGGGATTTTCAATTTGTCAACATGTTCTCTAACAACACTTGCCCACTTCTGTAAAGAATCCAAAGCAGTCCAAGGCTTTGACATATCAACGACAAACATAACTAGAGTGTCCTTCAGAGACATGGCATCCAGTGAAAATTTAAGGAGCCCTTTGTGATAAAGGTCTCCATCTAAGATCCATACATTACATCTTGTTTGATCTATAACAGACAAAAGAAAGTTACCAAGGCAACAGTATTAAATCACTTCATCTAACTAACAATACTACTTGATATTTTAGGGCATCTCCGCAGGAGATATCAACTAGCTTTGATAAAATTCAACATAATATTTAGGTCACATCTACAAATTTAGTAAAGGCCTAGAATGATTTAATGGCCCACCAGAGCACCAAAGCAACCTCTACTTCATGAATCTTAACCCAAAGCCAAGAGAGTACATAATGTGGGCTGGGGATGTGGCTCAAGCGGTAGCGCGCTTGCCTGGCATGCGTGCGGCCCGGGTTCGATCCTCAGCACCACATACAAACAAAGATGTCGTGTCCGCCGATAACTAAAAAATAAATATTAAAAAATTCTCTCTCTCTCCCTCCCCCCCACCTCCCTCTCTCTTAAAAAAAAAAAAAGAAATTTTTAAAAAAAAGAGAGTACATAATGTGTTTTATTTATGTATGTATATACATATGTGGTGCTGGGGATTGAACCCAGGGTCTCACACTCAGCAAAGGGCTCTACCATGTGGGCTGGTGAGCAATATAACCAGCCCAACATGTTAATATTTTTACTAAGAGCAGATAAAGCCATGAATACTAAAGATATCATATACAAAAATGAGAAGGCTAATGATTGATAAGAAAAAAAAGATTGACCAGATGAAAAAATCTAGAGAATAGATTATGTTATTATTAGAAAATGGGGAAAAGTGAAAAGGGAATCAGCAAAACAATCACTACCTGAGGGAAGATAAACTGAGAACTTAAAATTCTTCATGGACAGCCAGAAGGCTAACATCTATATATCAGAAAACCCTAAGCTATTTAAAAATATCATTACATGACCCCCATAATACCCTAAGAGGCTTTAAAGTATCACTATGTGAACCCCAATCCCAGATCAATAAAGTATGCATAAACATAAGTACATAACTGACCCACAAGATATCGCAGAGTCTAGTAAAAAATGATACACTAAGAAAAGTCAAGGGCTAGGGTGAGCAACAAAATGCCTCAGAACAGACTTCAGTAAACGTATATTAAGAAATAAATTGGGCTGGGGCTGTAGTTCAGCAGTAGTGCACTTGCCTGGCATGTGTGAGGCACTGGGTTTGATTCTCAGCACCATGTATAAATAAAGGTATATCAACAACTAAAAAAAATTTAAAAATAAATAAATTGACTCTCACCATCCCTGTCTTCATCATGTACATTTAAGTACAAATATTCCAATCCTCTTCCTTTCTTGTACTCCTCTATTCCTTGAATTTTTCTTATTAAGCTTGTTTTTCCAGCTCCATCTTCACCTAAATACATAAAAAAAAAAAAAGACATGGATTATTTAAAGACGCTTTCTGGTGCCATGTGAAAAGCCCAGCTGGAACTAGCTTCAACCAAAAAGGTAATCTGATAGAAGAAAACTGGGTAGCTACAGAATCAAAGATACAAACTCCATCACCACCAGGATTCTCTCTCCCAGTATTGCTGCTGCTCTTGTTAAGTCTTGTTATATCCTGTAACAAATGACATCTTCTGTAAGTAATTTTTCAGGGGATGGGGAGACAATATAGAACACCACAGCTTCACATGCTAGGCAAGTATTCTACTACTGAGCTACACCCCAGCCTTTTTATTTTTATTTTATTTTACTTTTTCTGTACTGAGGATTGAACCCTGGGGTTCTTAACCACTGAACTATATCTAGTCTTTTTTTATATTTTATTTAGAGACAGGGTCTCACTGAGTTGTTGCTAAGTGCCTCGCTAAGTTGCTGAGGCTAGCTTTAAAATCACAATCCTCCTACTCAGCCTCCCAAGCTGCTGAGATTACAGCATGTGCCACCATGCCTGGCCCTTTTAATTTTGAGACAGGGTTTCCCTACATCATCGAGTCTGTCCTGGAACTTATGATCCTTCTGCTTCAGCCTACTCAGTTGTCAGGTAGTGTGTCAGTACAAGCCAGCAATAACTAAGTGATAGGTGGATATTCCTTTTCTCTTGATTCTCTCTGAAAATACCATTCTGAAATTCTCTCTTCTGGAATTTTAAATGATGACAGTTACACTTAGCATTTAGCACCTTATTAATTCTTTTTTTAAAATAAACTTTACAAAATAAAATTTGAAAAATAAAAGAATATGTGGTCAAATAAATGTAATATGTTAAACATTAGCTTGAGACTTTTCCCCCACCTTATGATTTCAAAATTCATTTCTGTTTAAAAAATCAGAAGTGATCACATTGAGAATAAAGATTTCATAAACACAGCATCTGGGGTTATCAGAGACTTGAGCAAAATCTGATCTTCTTATAGATGAGGAAATTGAGGCCATGGCCACAAAGATTGGTAGAATAGTAAGAATTCAAGCCTCCCCAAAGCCAAGTCAACTTCCTTGGGAATGCAATTCCCTTGACTCCCTAATCCCAAGAATTTTCTAACAACCTAACCAGTGCTTGGCAAAGAGAAAGTTTCTCAAAATGTTTGAAGAAGCACTTTGCTTTAATAAAACAAAATATGAGAGCAAAATTTTTAAGAACTACTTTTCTCTCATCTATCATCTGTCAACTCTAATAATACCTGGAAATTAGATGAAATCTACACTCATATTTTACAGATATTTTAAGCCCATTTCTTCTTTTCATAAGTCTTATGCCTCAATTATAATGATTTTTTTACGACTTTCACTTTATACCTAAATGCACTCTGACATGATTGTCGTGATGGCAAATGTGTACACCTAAGAATAGAACTATTTCATGAAAAATCGAAAAGACCAATGAAGACAAAGATTCTTCAAAATCTTGGGTTTTTTTTATCTGAAATATCTGCAAAGATATCTTGTTCTACTATTATATACAGCTTTCAATGATATTATTTATTATTTGTCTTCTTTGTTGTCTTTAAGTAAAAAGCTTATTAACTCCTGGGCACCTCCCAGTTGTCTTCTCACTCTGTAAATATATCACTCAAAAGTCAGCATTAGCCTGGCACAGTGGTGCACACCTGTAATCCCATCTACTCAGGAGGCTGAGGCAGGATTTCAAGTTTGAGGCCTGGCTGGACAACTTAGCAAAACTGTGTCTCAAAAAGGGAAAGTGGGGAGAGCTAGAAGTATAAGTTCAGTGGTAGACTGTTTGCCTGACATGTGTGAGGCCCCAGGTTCAATCCCCAGTACCAAAACCAGAAACAAACCAAACAAAAACAAATAAGCATCAAGTGTATGCCACACTTCATTTCCTGTCCTATAGGTAAGAGGTCTTCCCAAAGCAATCTTATCAGGCCATTCTCTCTTAAGATTGTTCAGGAATTCTGGTTAATGATATGTATGCAGAAGTATTTAGAGGGAAACCTCCTGATATTTACAACATATTTTGAAATAAATCAGTTAGGACACCTCTGATAAAGCAAATGTAGTTAAATGTTAATGGCAGAATCTAAGTTGGGATTCATGAAGATTAATTATAAAATTCCTTCTACTTTCTATGTTTGGAATTTTCATAAGTTGTGAGAAAAACCCTTCAGGGTCTTCCCACGGCTCTTGCAGGTAAAAGACAAGACATAAAAGTCAACACTTCTTACAAAGTCCCCTTTACCTCTCCTGCCCACCTCTATCATATCCAGCCCCCCACCTGCAATGTTAAGCTCTACACATCTAGTTTCCAGCAACTTCTTCCAGTGCAGCAGAGAAGCATCACTCACTCCCAACTCTAAATCTTCACATAGGGTGTCACTTCTCTTTAGAATATTCTTCCCTTCCCCTCACTTGAGAAAACCCAAGCTTATCCTTCAGGTCTCTAGGAAGCTTTCTTTCTTTGACTCCTAAGTTTGGTTAAGCGCCCTCCTTTGTACTCCCAATAGCAGCCTGCACACTGAGGATATCACATAACGTCATGGGTCTTTTTCCTGCAGAGAATATCAAGTCTATCCCCTCATTCAACAAATACTTTTTGGGCAGGTTCTCTTAACCATAGCAGGATATAAAGACCTAGCTTTTAAGAAGATTAAAGAGAAGAAAAACTGTCCTATTATTTTCTTTTCTGTCTCCTCCCAACCCAGTATTGGGGATTGAACCCAGGGACTCTGGGAATGTGAGCTACATTCCCAGACCTTTTTATTCTTTGAGACAGAGTCTCATTAAGTTGCTTAGGGCCTTGCTTATTTGCTGAGGCTGGCCTCAAACTCTTGTCTTAGACTCCTGAATCGCTTAGAAAATGTCATATTATTTCCTAACAGGCACTTCCTGCTTGCTCATCAAAAACAGAAATGTGTCCCATGTATAGACAATCCCTTACATTCTATTAAAATCCTTCATTATCCATACATTCAAAACTCAATGGGTTATCTCATTCAGTAACCAGTCAATTAATAGTATAAGCTCATAATACATTCTTCCTTCACTAAATACAGGAAAAAACTTTTCTCAGTCATTGTTGCTGGTTGGAAGCTACTTTGCCACAGCCAAGTTGGACTATGTTTAAAGATACTAAAAAGTCCATCCTGGGCTGGGGGTGTAGCTCTGTAGTACAGCACTTCCTAGCACACTTGAGACCCTGGGTTCAATCCCCAGTACCTCCAAAACAAAAATAATAAGCGTGAACCTTCTCCCTTTATTCTACTATGCAATTGCAACATTAAAAAAAAAAAGTTAAAATTCAGGATGCCTAGCCTTTAAAACTGATAGACACTTAAAATTATTATTATTTTTTATTTTTAGTTATACATGACAGTAGAATGTATTTTGGCAGAATATACATACATAAAGTATAACTTGTTCTATTAGGTCCCCACTCTTATGAGGAGTTACCCTGGTTGTGTATAAAATACAAGGCTAGGAAAGTTATCTCCAATTAATTCTACTGTCTTTCCTATTCACCTCCCCTTCCCTTCCCTTCCCTTTGTTACCCTTTGTCTAGACCAATCTATTTCTTATTATTCCCCTCCCCAACCTCCCTTGTTTTGGGTTAGCATCCACAAATCAGAGAGAAATCTGGACTTTAGTTTTTTGAGACTGGCTTATTTCACTTAGCATGATATTCTCCAGTTCCATCTATTTACTGGCAAATGCCATAATTTAATTCTTCTTTATGGCTGAGTAATATTCTATTGTGTGTATATATATACCACATTTTCTTTATCCATTCATCCATTGAAGGACAAACATGGATGTGATTGTATCACTGTAGTATACTGATTTTAAGTCCTGTGGGTATAGACCAAGGAATAGGATAGCTGGGTCAAATGGTGGTTCCATTTCAAGTTTTCTAAGGAATCTACATACTGCTTTCCATGGTGGCTGCACCAATTTGCAGTCCCACTGACAATGTATGAGGGTACTTTTCTCCCCACATCCTCACCAACATTTATTGTTACTTGTATTCTTGATAATTGCCATTCTGACTGGAGTGAGATGAAATCTCAGTACACTTTTAGTTTGCATGTCTCTAATTTCTAGTGATGCTGAACATTTTTCATATATATTTTGACTATTCGTATTTCTTCTGTGGAAGTGTCTGTTCTGTTCCTTTGCCTATTTATTGATTGGGTTATTAAAAATTATTTTTAAGGGCAAACTATTCAAGAAACATAAGTCTCTAAATTACAATATATTTTTGGAGAATATTTTATAGACTATTAGTTTGAGGAATAAAATAAACAAAGTAGAAATAACTGCATATGTATTTTTTTCTTCATAAGTAGTACTCTTTAAAAAAATTTTTTTTTAGTTTTTGATGGATACAACACATTCATTCATTCATTTATGTGGTGCTGAGGATCAAACCCAGTGCCTCACACATGGTAGGTGAGTACTCTGCCACTGAGCCACAACCCCAGCCCCCAAATAATATACTTTTAAAGTGGCAAGTACAGCAATGGGGCCTGTGTAACTTCAGACAATGCTGAAAAATTAACCTATCTTCAGGTCCTTGGCCAGCAGCAGGCAGTGAAACAGACACACCAGCTTTAAGTCTGCAGCCAAATACTGATCTATATATACACTTATATAAGCAGAGAGTTTCTGTTTAAACAGCCCATATGAAAGCCCTCCTATAAAGTACCGAACATTTTACCTAAATTTTCATTTTGTATACTAGATTTTCTGCTGGAGGGCATATTTTATTTTTTATTGGTGCATTATAGTTATACATGATGGTGGGATTTGTTGTTACATATTCATACAAGCACACAATATAATTTGGCCAATATTATTCCCCAGCACTTCTTCCTTTCTTTCCCTTGAAGAGCCTATGTTAAAGGTACTTTAAAAACAAACCAAAACAATTCACTAGATTAATATTATTATAATAGAGCTATTTTCATGTCCACATGCTGAAGCTTTTTGTGTAAAGGACTAGACACTAAATATTTTAACAGGCCACTTAAGGTCTCTGTCATATATTTTCCTCCCATGCTGCTTTAAAAATTGGAAAAACAAAAAGCCATCCTTAGCTTGCTGACCACTCAAACATAGACCATGGTCCAAACCCCACGGGACCATGGATGGACCAAAGGAGGACAGATTTATTGATCAGACTAAAATGAAATTCTCCACAGCAAATAAGCCTGCATTACAAATTATTTGTCTATCTCCCATAAAAATAAGTTATTCTCTGTAAGTCAAGTATAAGATCCAAGCACTTAAGTTTTGTTTTACCACAAAGCATACATGGCCATCAGTTCTCACTTCAGCTCAAATTTGAAAACAAAATTGATTACAAATCTCAAAATTCACACAAAGTTGCCCAAACCATAGAGATTTAAAGCCATGTTTATGACACTGTTTTACTTCCCTGACAGATCTCTAACAGGTAATAGATTAAACATTATTACTGTCATCCATTACTAATTTTTTTTTTTTTTTTGCAGTACTGGGGATTAAGTCAGGGCACTCTATCACTAAGCCACACCCCATCCCTTTTTATTTTATTTTGAGACAAAGTCTAGGTTGCCAGGCTGACTTCAAAGTTTCAGTCCTCCAGTCATAGTCTTTCAAGTCACTCACTCATTCATTGCTTCTTGATCAGAGAGACACTAGAAATATAACTTCTTTGTAAGATACCAGCAGTGCATTAAAAAGATAACACGAAAATATGAGTCATGTGAAAATGAGTAGTCATGCAAAACACTTAAAAACACATAACCCATTGACAACTACTAACCTGAATACTTCCCAAAGGATGCCACTGTTTGAAGTGATTTACCAACACCGCATATAATCCTTCCAATAATCCTAAAAGGTAAAGCAGTACTAGCTGAAGGATAAAAAGGGATGACAATGGGTGAAATTAAGCAGTACACTGCCTCTTCTTTCTGAGTTTCCTTCCCTGGTGTAGACTGAAGCACTGTAATCTTTCTGAGTTGTGCCTGCTCATGTGCCAGACACCGGCTATCTCTGTAGAGATTTGATTCACATTTCCACACTGCTGTTGGAAGACACATTATGGTCCACAGCATCATGATAATCAGTAGAGAAGGAATTTCAACCTATCATATATCTGATTTGTCATATGTAAAAGAAAGTAACATTGGAAAATTGATATTTTTTAAAAAATTTGGCTTTGTGTGAAATAAAATAAATCATCTGAAAACTCTGGTGACAAGAACTACGAGGGACCTCACTGAACTACTTTGGGTTCAGCTCTTCTGATATGGCCTTCTCTAGGTTATTTGGAGGACCCAGATGGGTGGGAGCTTTTAGTCTGCTCCCCATTTCACAGAGGGCATCTTTTCCCTCACCTCAGTGAATAAAAGCAGGGAGTCTACTTCCCACCTGCAGGACTTGGTGATTACAAGTTAACTTTTATGCATGTCTATTCAAGACTACACCTCTACAAAATACCAAGGAGTGAGCTATATAATAGAAAGACAACCCGATTTTGAAACCTAGCTAAGCCGGGGCTTAAAACCCTCTTTGGTAAAACAGTAAACATATTATATAATAAATTACCTAGCAGAACACCCAACACAAGTAACAGGCACAATACCTGATGGCTCCTATCCTTAAGTGGCCAAGCCCTACCTTTGATTTCATTACTCAGCAATCCATGTTACATTAAAAATATAATTTATTCTTAATCATTTACCTTATTCCTGCTACATATGAATTAAAATTATTTAGTTTGGGGCTGGGGTTATAGCTCAGCGGTAGAGCGCTTGCCTTGCACTTGTGAGGTACTGGGTTTGATCCTCAGCACCACATATAAAATAAATAAAGATATTGTGTCCATCTTTTAAAAAATATCTTTAAAAAATCATTTAATTTAATTCAATAAACATTTACTAAGGCCAATAAATACTCAATGATTATTAATAGTTCTTCTGCTCCAGAAGACAAAATCCTACTAAAGCAATGGTTTTTATCAATAAATATGGTATACACAAGCAAAGATTAAAATAATAGTGTTGGCAATTATCCTGAACAAATACCCATATACCCATATACTGATGGTGGAAACATAAAACGGTATAGCTTTCCTAGAAGACTGGCAATATATATAAAGATTTAAAAGATATGTACTTTTGACCTAACAATTCTGCTTCTAGCAACTGATCCCCAAGATAATACTGGGAAAAGTGGAAAATAAGGTCTAACAATAATGATCTATCAACCAGTTATAATTACAGTACAGCCATACATACTACTCAGTCAACAAAAGGGATAAATCCATATTTATTAACATGAAAATAAAATCATGTTTCTGGACTTCCAAGCTATCCTATGGATGTGGGCAGGAGGCCTCAGCAGAGACTCCATTCCACACCAATGGGCTTCTCCACAGGCTGCATGTCCCCATTCATGGCAGCTGGCCTTCTCCAAGTGCTGATTCAGGGTAGAGCGAGCACCCAAGGAAGAAACCAGAATCTCTCATAGCCCATACCATCCCCTATTAGTAACAGCCCAACCCTGTGGGCAGCACTCTGTGGGCAGGATTGCCCAAGGGTGTACATAGCAGGAGGGGGATTCCAAGGTCAAAGTTCTAGCAGGGAAAGGTAAGTGTTGTGAGAGACTGTGCCCACTTACAACATTCTGAGTATACCTGACTTTTTTGAAAGCCTTGCAAAGTGTGACAGGGGCTGTGAAAATAGTGAACAGGGATGAAAGGATCCTATTCCACTTGTTCACTGAGTACAGCTTGGGGAAGACTTGCACCAGAAGAAATAGTGATTATCCTCAGGGATGGGAGAACAACTTTGTAACTGGGAGCTGTGTTTATGTGTATTGTTGTTGTTGTTATTACTGATGTTTTTCAAGCTGTCTTTTTTGAGCATGTATAATTTTTAAAGTTAAAACAAAAACAACCACATTTCATGAAGCGAACCATAGTACATGAGGTGAAAAAAAATCTTGTTAGAAAATGATATATAAAGTATAAATCTATTTTTAAGAAAACAAATATACACATAGAAAAAATACTGATTGTCTCCAGGTGGTAGAATCATGCATTATTTTCATTTTTTATCTTCTATTTTTCTCTTTCTCTGATAAGAAACATGCATTATGTTTATAATTTAAGTAATGACTTCCAACTTTGAGGTGTGTTACATTTAATATCTTTTGGTTTCTTTAATCCAAGGAAGTATGAAATAATCTCACAGCTTCCAAAGACAGGAAGGGCTGAACTCCATATCCTGGGCCTCTGGGTCCTTCTACCATGCCTGAACTGCCTCAGCCTTTTGCAGCATGCATTGGGTCCTTTTCACATGTTTCCTCAATCCAGTATTTTCCTTCCCACCCTGCTTAACAAAATTTTACTCAGATATATATCACCTTTTCCATTCATAGTGACATATTTGGTTTTTACTACTTTGAATTTTTTTCCCCAGTTTATAGGTTCTGGAGGGCAGGGACCAAGTCAGCCCTGTTTTCCACAGATGGCCCAGGAAAATGTTTTCTGCACAGCATAATTCTAATAAATGTTTGGTGAACAAATGAATATAGAGATAATCTGTGAGGTTTAACAGTCACTGCCCAGATATTACAAATAAAGTAAATAGATTAGCCCATTTTTATTCCCTCATTAGTGACGGGATCCCATATTGAATTTTGGAATTGTTTCCTAATTCAAGCTTCTTTTCTGTTTTTGCATATTCAAAGTGCTTTTGCTGACATTCTCTCTCATATGGACTTCACATCAGCTGAATAACCATTCTAGCAATCTTCATGTGTGATTCTTCCAGCTATTTTCTGTTTTTGTTTTGTTTTGTTTGGTACCAGGAATTGAACCCAGGGTGCTTAATCACTGAACTACATCCCTAGCCCTTTTTTGTATTTATCTTGAGACAGGGTCTCACTGAGTTGCTTAGGGCCTTGTCAAGTTTCTGAGGCTAGCTTTGAACTCACGGTCCTCCTGGCTCAGTGTCCCAAGCTGCTGGGAATATAAGTGTGCACCACTGCACCTGGCCAGTTTCTGGATTTAAAAAAAAAAAAAAAATTTTGTAGTTGTAGATGGACATCATGCCTTTATGTTATTTGTTTATTTTTTTAATGTGGTCTAAGGATCAAACCCACTGACTCAAACATGCTAGGCAAGCGCTCTGCCACTGAGCTACAGCCCCAGACGGCCCCTCTTTTTTCTGTTTTCGACAACAGCACTGTGGGAAATATTTTATGAACTCCCCTCAGTTCTTAAATCTATATTCAACTGTATCTCCACCTAGAATAACAATGATTCTTTAAGTAAAACCTTTTCATCATTCATCCAGTACATATTCACTGAGCACCTAATATGTACCAACTACCATATCCTACTAACCAGGAACCTCTATTAAGTGGCATCTTTGCTTATTGATAAAATTGATGACCACAATAACCTAAAGCAAAGATTCACAGACTTCAGGCCCAAACTAATCTGCTGCTTGTTTCTGTAGTTAAAGTTTTACTGAAACACTGAAATGAATGCTCATTTCATTTATATAATGTCTGTGGCTGTTTGGAAACTACCAGAACAGAATTGAACAGTTGCAACAGACACCATATGACTTTAAGAGCCTACACTATTATCTGGCCCTGTACAGAAAAGTTTGCTGACACTAACCACTAAAATATGTCACCTGACTCTCACTTTATGTTTGCTATTTTAGTGGCAGTAACACATGATAAACACATAGAAATTTTATGTTAATTCTTTGAAAATCACCAATTCAATATTATATGAGAAATTCTATTCCTTACATTATATTCCCATAACCAATCATGCCAGAAAATACCATTAACGTTCTTCAACTAATAAAAATACATTTTTCCCACAAGTCATGGAATTTTGGTGATCTTTAATTCTATCTCGGCACAAGATTAATAGTTTCAGACTAAACATTCTTTATTACTTTTAAAATCAGCCCTCACATATTAAGCCTTGCACTCCCTCCATGGTTACAAGTTACTTCGTTACTTCTGAACAGCTCTCTAGTTCCACTGTGTATACCCTGAGATTTCCTACTTGCAGTAATTCAAGCATAATATAGGCTAGTTTTCTTCCTGATTTATGTTTAAAAAAAAAAAAAAAAGACTTTCAAATATAATCCTTGATGATACGCAACATTTTGAGATTTTTTTTTGGCTGCACAGCACCCTGGACTAATGCCTTCAAGAAACAATATAGAGACTCTAAACTTCTCTGAATAAATTAAACAGTCCAATCTGCAAAGGAATACTTTTACTGATTTAAACCCAACTGTAATATGCTTTAGAATACTTCTTTAAAAATAAACACAAGACTTAGAATTAAGAAAAAAAAAATATATCAGATCAGTCTAAGGCTTTGGAGATCCCTAAATCCTAAGAGTTTAAAATTTGCAGATGAGAAAAATGAGGCTTAAATGACTTGCCAAAGGGCCAGGTAGCTCTTGGTAATTCACACTACCTGCAAATCAAAAAAGTGATACAAACAACTAATTAAAAAAAAAAAACCCAATAGATAAAAAAAAAAAGTGATACAGATCTCCTATCTATAAAGCCAGGCATTATAGATAGATATGGATATGGATCCAGAATGTACAATTTCAAATCCTGATTTTTGCCTTTCTATGTTACCTTCTAGCAAGTTACTTAATAGATTTGTGTCTGTTTCCTGATCTTCATGGTGATAGAGAGTATGTAAACAATCCTTACAGGACTAGTACATTTAAGTGCCCCATGTTAGGTATTACTATTATTTTCCTTAGGGACTTTTCTTACTAAAATGTTGGGAACCATGATTACATATATATCTTGGTTGACAATGGTTTCAATTAATCTAAATCAATGAGACACTTTTGTGCTGAAACAGACACACTAAGGAATAGCAGATAAAATTCCTTTACTACTAAATACCCTCTTGCTTTTCCCACAAAGAAAGCTCTTTTCCTTTAGGGAGATAGGTTAGCATACAGATTAGCATTTTCAAACAAATCTCAATTTACCAAATTAGGAGTACTGGCTCTGGATCCATAATGTATAATTTCAAATCCTGACTTTTGCCTTTCTTTGTTACCTTCTATCAAGTTACTTAACGGATTTGTGTCTGTTTCCTGATCTTCATGGTGATAGAGTATGTAAACAATCCTTATATGACTAGTACATTTAAGTGTTCCATGTTAGGTATACTGCTATTTTCCTTTGGGAGTTTTCTTACTAAAACATGGGAAAGCAATCAAGATATAGAGAAAATGCCCTTAAAGGTAGCTAGAAAAATATAATTAATTATAGTAAAATTGATTAAATGTAAAACAAAGAGGAAAAATAGTTCTTAAATGGCAATTTATAATAAGTTAAATCTATTTAAAACACATGCACAAGAAGTCCTACCTTTAATATTGAAACACACTTTAGGGGCTGGGGATGTAGCTCAGTGGTAGATCACTTGCCTACATTCAACAGGCCCTGAGTTCAATCCCCAGCACTGCAAAAAAATAAAAAAATAAAAAAAAAAAAAAAAAATAAGCCAGGCCTGGTGGTACATGCCTGTAAAGTTACTAGGGAGACTGAGGCAGGAGGATACCACATTCCAGGCCAGCCTGAGCAATTTAGCAAGACCCTGTCTCAAAATGGCTGCTGGGGATATAGCTCAGTAGTGAAACACCCCTGGATTCAATATCCAGTATGAAAGAAAAGAGATTAAACATAAATGTTAGTCTTCCTGGATTTTGGCAGGAATCAGGCCTAGGTAGATTGAATGACACTTAAACACAAGAGTCATGGCCATAGTTATTTTCTTCAGTAAGTTACACAAATATTTGGTCCAGCAGCTGGGGTTGTAAATAAATTTTAAAAAAGGTATCGTGTTCATCTACAACTAAAAAAAAAAAAGATCTAATAAATATTTGGCTTTTCCATGACAATAATTACCAGTACTTTTGGTCGAGGATAGCAATACAGTAAGAAGAGTTTTGTACCTGGCACTCTCCCTGCAGACTTCTATCAAGCTGGAAAATCATACTAGAGTCACAAAACACATGAATTTTACAGCAGTATGACCTTGGAGAACCCTCTTACAAGGTATTAATTTATTATCTCATCTATAAACTGGTGATTACATTCACCTCCCAGATTGGGGAGGGGTAAGAGGGTAAATAGAGATTCGTATGAAAATGTTTTCAGAATAGCTAACGTACATACACATATTCCTAGTCTTTACTCCATTCTCCCCTTGGGAAGGGAGGTCATTTAGCAATCTAAGATAACTTCTTAGATAACATAGCAACTTCTATGTGTGTGTGTATGTGTCTGTGTGCAAGGGGTGTTACATAGGCCTATATCATCTTTCCTACACTGGGCTACTTCTGGAAATGTAAAGTTTTATTATGGTCTCAGGTTGGATTTTTTATATATGGGACTCCAGAGTATGATCATTCGTGAAAGACATATTAGGTCCAAGCATCTCCTTAACACCCTCAAACTCATTACAAAGAAAAACCTCAATCTCTACTTGCATATTTCTTTTCTCTATTACAACACCCTGAACACTGCCATAAAGAGATTGTAAAATTTCTCTAAGAAATCTTGAGAGGTACTCTAGAAAACTAATGCTATTTGTGTAAACAGTTACTAGTGTCTTTCAAAGCTAAAAGGACTTTATGAAAATCCCAATGGTACTAGAAGAAAAATATTAAATTTCCAGCTCATATAACTTGATACCAGATAGGGCTTTCTGAACTATTCAGTTCATAAAAAGGAAATTTAATCTGTTCTAAGTATGGAGGAGTGGAGGAGTCTAGGACCTTTAAGTACACTAGGTCTTATGTATTGATTCAGTGTCAAAAGGGTCTTAGGGGAAGAAAGAAAAAAGAATAAAACCTCAGTGCAAATTAAGGGCACCAAGAAAACTGCTACTTTTGTTTCACCAAAAATAGAACCATCCCAGCCACCCTGTAATATCTAACATACAAGAATAACTAGAGGGAATTTATAAAATGAAAACAAAATTCTGGAATCTTATCTTTACAATAGCAGTATTTGAAAAGAAGTCTTATTTAACCTAAAGCAATTAAAATAAATTTCAATGAGGTCATCTGGTCTAAAATCTTTTAGTAATTAGTAATTTGTTTAAATTAGTAAACTTAAAATATTTTCTCATTTTTTAAACTTTTGATCCTATCTCTGCCCTGTCAGTATCACTTCATGTAGGCACCAATTAAGTTTTTGAAGAGTTCAAACAAATGTTTTCTAATTCAGTTAAAATAAGTCCATTACATACGGGGTAAAAATGGGAGTTCATAACCCACTTGAATCAAAGTGTGAAATATGATATATCAAGAACTATGTAATGTTTTGAACAACCAACAATAAAAAAATTAAAAAAAAAAATAAGTCCATTACATTGGCATTGTGCTATCTTCACTTTACAAACATTATCTCATTTAATCCTCCCCACAATCCCAGGAGACAGACATTATTATTTCTACAACATCCATTTTAAAGATGAATAAACTGAGGTTTATAGACAAGCAACCTGCTTAAAAATCAAAGGACTTGTATATAATAAGGCCTTTATTCAATCCATGCCAATGTAACCTATGTGCTTTCAATCACATTAAAAACACAGGTAAAAAGATAATTTTTCAACTTGTATGTATTCTACATTGTAGTATTCATGAAAAATAAATCGTTCTTTTCCTGTCTAACAATTCATTAAACTGTGGACCCTGTCAAATAGCATTTCTTTGTTTCCTTTCCTGTTTTTAGATTTACATGACAAAAAGTATTGAAACACCAATACCAAAGTTTTAAAATTTAACCATCATCTTATAAACCAAACTTCAATATCTTTTATTTTTAAAATATAGAAGAAATCTCTCCTGTAAAGGATGCAGGAGCTGAACCTGCAAAAATGTGAAACTGACAATGGTTCTCCCTCAGTCCTCTACCTCCACCCCCATTCAGTAAGGATGAAAATACATAACTTCAGAGAGCCAACGAGATACAGAACAATCAAGAAAATTGAGACATTAGGTCATTTCTCCTTAGTATATCCGTTTAGCGGAAGGGAATGAACTGGAAAGGTGTTCTACTGCCCTTCGCTTATTTCAGCATTATTAAGTGACGGTTAAAAAAGCAACTGCAACACAAGCACACTGTACCCGAGAACGCTGAATCAAATAAGATCATTTATCACGACTACCAGTCTTAGTTCTAGCTTCTCTGTCAATTATACAAAGAATCACCTATTAAATATTAATGGCACGTCATTTGCACTGGAGCTCTCACGGACAGCTTCCTGTTACTTATTTTTGTTAAGAAAGAAAAACTGTCTCTGTATACTAGGTAAACCCCAGGCCACTAGAATCCCTCAGATGGGCGATCCATTCTCTTCCTCCCCGGGGAGGCTGACAGGGCCACCCTCACATCCCAGGGAGGAGGAGGGAGGGACTTGAGGGAGGGCGGGTCCCCGCGGGTCCTGGGCTGAGGACCGGGTTCCCCTACTTCCCAGCCGTCAGCGACAGGTCGGGAGGCGGGGCGCGGTCGATCTGAGCCGTCCTCACAAAGACAGTGAACGAGTGGGTCCGCGCACCGGGACCCTGGCCGGGACGGGGTGGACCCTGAAGGGTGCGACGAGACAGGGGACACTTACCTAGCAGCAGCACGTTCTTCCCAGTCGGGAGCTTGGAGCGCGAGCGGGTGGAGACCTCGCTGAGGATGCAGGACCTAACGGGAAGCAAGGCGCAGGCTGAGGCTAGGGACGAGGGGCCGGAGCCGCACCACGGGAGGGACGGCCGGGCCTCGGCGCGCCCAGGCGCGCTCATCCGAGAGCTCAGTGGCTGGGCCCGGCGACGAGCTCCGGCGGGCACGGGACCCCAAGGCGTCCTCCAGGCCGGGAAAGCCAGCGGGGACCCAGGGAGGGGTGGGATCGTTACCAAAGATTCTGCCCGTCCTCGTCGTCGCCGGCTGCAGCGCCGCCGTTGCCAGACGCGAGCTCGTTGGCCAAGGGGCCGCCGGTATAAGCCGAGGCTAATCCGGGTGGAGAGGAACCGAACGAGCCGACTCGCCCCACGGTCGCCATTTTGGTCGGGAACCACACCACTCCCGGTCAGGCTGAATGAGCGGGGCGGCAGCGGCGGGAACCCGGATATGGGATGTTCAGCTCACGGGAGCGGGGCGGGGCCTGCGGGGGCGGGGCTCGGGCCGGGCCGCGACTGACCTAGAGTTAGGATGGACTGCGCGTGCGCCGCGGGCTGGCGGTTACCAAGGGGCTGCGCGTGCGTGTTGGGCCGGACCGGTATCCGCCGTAGTCTGTATTCCGCTGATTTCACAGTGCAGAAGCGCATCCCGCGCGGAAAAGTGGGTTGGGTGTGTCAAATGAGCGGCGCTCCTTTCCACCCTTCAGTCGGGTCCATAAATCTCGCAACCGGCGCGGAATTCCCCCAGAGTCATTAAGAGCCCATCGTTCATTCAGGCTCAGCCCCAGTTCCCAGCCTATACCTGTGCCAAGATAGAAATGGGCCGCCCTGCTGTTGCTGCAGCCGGGATTTGGAGTATTCCTGGGATCCTGGGTTTCTTCCCTCTCAAGTAGCGAGGAGTTCCTCAAACCAGACCCACATCAGGAGCAGATTCTCCCAGCCTCCAAGCCCCTGAGTGACAGAAAACTGTTTTGGAAAGGTCCTGATGTTTTGCGAGATTGTCCGCGTGAGATTGGAAAAGCTCCATTATATGAGTCATCTATCCAGTCACCACACGTTAATCCCACACTTAATGCAGTAGGCACAGAATAACTAAAGCAGCCCCCAAATAACTCCCTTTCTGTTAGAACTTTTACCGATTAAGTGTATTGGAATGTCTGTGCCCCACTTCCAAAAGAGATAATGGTTTTAAAGCTCTTGAAAGAGCAGTTGCTTAAAATAACCTGGCCTTTGTACACTTTCCATACCATTTCATATTTGAAGATGCTAACAACTTCACTTGCTAACGTATGACCTGAACAAAGCTGTTATGCAAGTGAGAAAATTCACAGCTAAAGACGGTATTTGCTATGTGTTAACATTGCAATTAGAAGTCTGGAAGGCTTTGGAAACTGGCTAGTCAAAGTTCAGGTCTAGTTCCACCAGTTTATTGGCTGTGTAACTTTAGACAACTCACTTAGCCTCTCTGAGTCTGTTTCTTTTATCTGTAAGAAGGTGTTAAAAAGGACCTAGAGTTATTATGAAGATTAAGTGGGATGATTCATGTAAAATGGCTTAGAACAGTGACTAGAATAAATTTTACGTGCAGAATGCATGTTAATTATTGTTAATGACTAGTTTTTCCTTTATTTTTCAAACCATAACTATCTGGCCAACCCCTGGAATTGATGTACCTACTGAACTGCAGCTAAAATTCCTTATTTTGTTATGATTTGGGAAAGCACCAGAACACAATGCCAGACTTCCTATAGTAGCAAGCTGGATAGTGACTCCCAGTTGAAATTGAGTCTTTAGGTTACTGTTGTTTTTTTAATATATATAGATTTTTTGATATTTATTTTTTAGTTTTAGGTGTACACAATATCTTTATTTTATGTGGAGCTGAGGATCGAACCCAGTGCCTCATGCATGCTAGGCAAGCACTGTACCACTGAGCCACATCCCCAGCCCTATTTTATACTTTATTTAGAGACAGGGGTCTCAGTGAGTTGCTTAGTGCCTTACTGTTGCTGAGGTTGGCTTGAACTCATGATCCTCCTGCCTCAACCTCCTGAGCCACAGGAATTACAAGCGTGTTCCACCAAGTTGGTCTCCCCCTCAATTTTGTTTATGAATGCCTACTGTATGCCAGGCATTCAAGGTGTTTATGATTTGCCATCCTCATACTTTGAAATGGATAGAAAAATTAGGTAATGAATTTACCAGGTCACACAAATCAAAGGTTAATTGGTTATTTGAGATTTTGAATTTCTACCTTTCCACTCTGTCAAGTGACCATAGTCAAATCATGTTAAAATAAATATCCTGACAACTCTAGATGCTGTTATGAAAAATACCTTCCATGAAAATCTCTACATTACAAACATAGGAAATTTACATATTATAAGAAAGTCTGTAAAAGGGAAGATTCAGCACTCCCTTGAAATTTTTGTTGCATAAATGCTCTGTATAATTAAGCTACTTTTTGGGGGGCCAGAGTAACTGGGGATTGGACCCACGGGCACTTAACTACTGAGTTACATCCTCAGCCATTTTTTTTTTAATTTTTTAATTTGACACAGGGTCTCACTAAGTTGTTTGGGGCCTCACTAATTTGCTGAGGCTGGCTTTGAACTTGTGATCCTCCTGCCTCTGCCTCCTGAGCTGCTGGGATTATAAGTGTGTGCCACCACGCCCGGCAAGCTCTTCTTATGCTATAATTATTTTTTTTCTTACATCTAAAATTAACAACCATTTTGGTTTTCTTTTACTTTGATTTCTATGCCCTTAACTCTAATTTAGTGTCAAATTCTTGTCCAAGTTATACAAAATCCTTATTGGGTTTTCTAACAATTTCATCTTCTTGGGGCTACCTTTAAGAGCTTTCTGGCCTGCCCTAATATGAATTGGTTGTTCTGTATGCCAAGCTGTCATCCTATGGTCTCCTTTCACCATTGCTCTAGGTTTTACCTTTGCCTCAATCCCATGTCTTCTTTCTTAATTCCTTATTTCAGGAGAGAACTAAATTTTACACTTTGAATGCTAGTGTAAATTTTTGGAGATGTGTTAGTAAAGGGATAGAGCACTGATCTCTCTTTTGCTACCCCTGGTTTTTCTGCCAGTTTCTCCCACTTTGACAAAATCCAATCAGAAGACAGAGGACAAGAGAATCCAAGTAAGGTAATTCACCTTCCAGAGCACAAAGTGGGATAGAGAAGAATCTGGAGGGGCAAATGATATCCAGCACATTTTGTACATTTGAAAATACACTTATGGGCTGCGGTTACAGCTCAGTGGTAGAGCGCTTGCCTTGCATGCGTGAGGCCCGGGGTTCAATCCTCAGCACCACATAAAAATAAAGATATTTTTTTTAAAAAAGAAAATTTACTCTATCTTCACTAAATGTAGATTTTTAGGTTGCAAATGATCATCCCTTAGGTTTTTAAAGGCCTTTATTCCTTGTCTGTTGGATTGTAATGCTGCCATGGAGAAATTCAAAGCCATTTGATTCCTAATATTTTCTTTTGTATTCTTTTTCTTTTTTTTTTCCCCCTTCCTCAGAAGACTTTACAACTTCTACAGATTCCCACTAGTGTATCTACTTGGTCTCCAGTTTCTGCACTTTTTTACTCTTCAGAAAGATAATCCATACTTTTGTACTAAAGCAATCTATGCAGTAGATCCCATCTCCTGTCCACAGCTCAAGGACGTTGTTCTGATAATGCTCCCCGCTTTCTCTATATAATCATTTTCTGATAATTGGATCATCCATGTTAGCATATACACATACTATTAAATCTATCTTAAAAAGAAATTTCTCTGAACCCCATTCCTTTACCAACTGTTGCTACATTTCTCTTTTCTCCTTAACAGCAAAACTCTTAAAAGATTTTTGTATTTCCTGTCTTAAAAAGCCTCTTTCCTCTTACTCTTTTGATCTACTTTGATCAGATTTTAACCCCCGTGACTCCACAGAAACTGTTCTTCGCTTGTCAGTGACCTCCTTGTTGCTCAGTGCAGTGGTGGATTCTGCACCCTTGCCTCTCTGGACCCAGCAATAGCACGTGACACAACTGAGCATTCCTTCTAGATAGCCTTTGTAGTGTGGGTTCCAGGTCACCACATTCTCTTGCGTGGTATCCCCCTCACTAGTAGTTTCTTCTTGGTCTCCACTGTTACTTCCTCATTTTCCTGACTGCTAATGTTGGAGGACCCCACAGCTCAGTCTTTGTTCCTCTTCTCTATTTACACTCACTCCATTGGTGATACCATCCAGTCCCATTACTTTAAATCCATCCCCAGTCACCCTTCATAGTTTCAGGGTCTGCTTCTGCAAATTTTTCTTCCCCAAATTCAACCAACCACAGGTCAAAAATATTTTTTGATTGTATCTGTACTAAACATACACAGATTTGTGTGTGTGTGTGTGTGTGTGTGTGTGTGTGATTATTCCCTAAACAATACAGTTGCCAACTTTATATATGGCATTTACTGGACCTTAGAAGCATACCTAGAGATGATTTAAAGTATATGGGAGGATGTGCATAGGTTTTATGCAAATACAGCACCATTTTATATAAGGGACTTGAGCATCCTCCAATATTGGATTCCAAAAGGGGTCCTAGAATCTATCTCTCTGTACTGCTCCCCAACAATACTGAAAGATGTCTGTCTATGGTAAAGACTTCTAAATTTATCTTTCCAGCCCAGAACTCCATTTGGAACTCCAAATTAATACATTCAATTGTCTTTTCCACATCTCCACTGAGATGTTTAATAGGCCTCTCAAACTCAACATGCCCCAAAATAAATCTAACCTTTCCTTACAAAAGCTCCACTACCCATCTTCTTCATTAGGTAGCAACTCCTTTTTTCTCAGGCCAAAAACCTGAGTCATTCCTGACTTCTATGTCTCTCATACCACACATGGAATCCATGAGAAATCCTGTTGTCTCTACCTTCCCACATACCCATAATCCAACTTCTTACCACTCATCCACTGATATCCCCTTAGTCTGAGCTATCGTCAATTGATTGAATTACTGTTAAAGGCTCTTAAATATGGCATCTAAAGTGATTCTTCAAAAATATGTCAGACTATGTCATCTTCTACCCCAAACCCCACAGTGACTCCTCATTTTAATCAAGACTAAAAGTCAAGGACCTTACAAGGACCCATAAGGACATATAGGATCTGGCCCCCATTGCTTCTCTGACCCCCATTTTGCCCTCCTCCTCAATTCCTCCTATCCACTCAGCTCGGCTGCTGCTCATTGAACATGACATTCATTCCTTTGCTTTGAGGCCTGTGTTCTAAATGTTCTGTCTGCCTTATATTCATTTTATAGAGGAGGAAAGAGGACAGACAGTGGGGAATGGTGGCACACACCTCTAATCCTAGCAGCTGGGGAGGCTGGGGATATGGCTCTGTGGTCCAGTACCCCTGAGTTCAATCCCCAGTACCAAAAAAAAAAAAAAACTAATCCGACCTTTGAATCATGTTTATCTTACTCTAAGTACTCCTTAGAATGAATGCAATGATCAATATTGAATTTATTTATTTATTTTGTCACTAGTTCCTCTAATTACAGATCTACAATTAGGGATTTTTATCAGATAAGCCCTCACATAACATCAAGCTATCCAAGCCAGAGCTTCTCTCAGAGAGTTAGTTGGATAAGTTCCTCTCTTCCTGCCATGTGTTTGCTCAGTTCTCAACTGATGAAGAGGTCTACCCTGACCACGCCATTCAGCATGGCAACGTGGCTTTCACCTCTGGAATTCCAGACTACCTTGCTTGCCTTTTGTTGTTGTTGTTGTTGTTTTGTTTTGGGGGGTACTGAGGATTGAACTCGGGCACTCGACCACTGAGCCACATCCCAGCCCTATTTAGAGACAGGGTCTCACTGAGCTGCTTAGCACCTCACTTTTGCTGAGGCTGGCTTTGAACTCATGATCCTCCTGCTCTGCCTCCCAAGCTGCTGGAGTTACAGGCATGCGCCACCATACCCGGTGCCATTTTGTTTTTTATACCCCTCATTATCCTCTAATATAACGCCAAATTTACTTATCTACTGGAACTTGACCTCTGATTACAAGGAACTTTGTCTTGTTTTTCAGTTATAAACCCTAAGCACTTAGCACCTGGAAGAAGGCAAGCGTTTGGTGAAGATTTGGTGAAGATATGAATAAAGGAACTAATCCACTGGTCATCAGGGTTCTAACATTTCAGGGTATGTGTGTGTATGTGTGTGTGTATGTGTGTGTGTGTGTGTGTGTGTGTGTGTGTGTGAGAGAGAGAGAGAGAGAGAGAGAGAGAGAGAGGAGAGATAAGCAAATGGAAATAGAAATCCTTCATTCCAACACCTGAAAGCAAGAGCTCTAATAATAACATCTTAACCACTTAAAAAATATATAAATCTGGGCTGGGGCTGAGGCTCGATGGTAGAGCACTTGCCTAGCATGTGTGAGAGGCACTGGGTTCTATTCTTAGTACTGCATATAAATAAATAAATAAAGATCCATTGACAGCATATATATATATATATATATTATATATATATATATATATACTTTTTTGATATATATATATGGCAATGGAGTGAAGTGTATAAGGCCTTTTAAAATAAAATATATTATGCACTCCACTCCATTGCTATTCTAGGTTATAGGTACACAGATTTACTGAGCATTACCTTAGGCTCTGGGCTTCCTTAGACTCATCAGTACTGGTACACTGTGATGTATTGGTGACGTGCTCAGATCATCCTGGGATAGCCAGGGTGTACCCCAGGTGGTTCAGCTTCTTTAGTGGAATTTCTGATTCAGCTGAACTTCATGGCCTGGAAGTGGGAACTGGAACACTAAACAGAAGAGGACAGCTCCTTCCCCCCAGCTCTGTCCACTGGGAGCTGTGCATCTCTGCTCTCTGCTTGTCTCTTTTTCCTCTTCTTTCTCTGTTGAGCAGCATCCTCTGCTTACTCATCAGCTTCCTCAGGGCCACAACGTGGGCATTTTGCTACCTCCAGAAAAGTGATCATTTGGCAGGCACAAGAGCTCTGCAGAAAACTAGTTTGATTGGAGGGGAACCTTCTGTAGGTCTGGGATGCGGGGATAGAGAACCACTTCCTCTCTGTTGGGGATGCCTCCCTCTGTGTTTGGGAACTGGAACAAGGCAGCCACCATTCTGAGCTACTTCCTGTTGTATCAGCTCACACAGGCTGCCACAGGCAGGTTTTCACATAAGACTTGCTTCCCCCACTGTGCCAAATGCTGGCAGTCACAGTTGATACAAATGCCTACTGAAAAGCCAAAACCACACGAAAAAAGAAGTAAGGAAGCTGAGTGGACTCATAAGGTCTGACTCTATGAGCAATTCAAATAATAAAACAGTGTTAGAATTTGAACAGCTCTATCCCTGACATTTGAGACAAAAAGGTAATTCTCAAAAATAAAGTCCTAAAAAAAGAAAATAATAATAAAGACCTTACTTGCATTCTCTCCCACAGGATCCAAGTAGGGACCCAACTAGAGGGAAAGCAGACACCCAAAGTACTGATTTTTTTTCCAACCTTTGAATCATGTTTATCTTACTCTAAGTACTTAGAATGAATGCAATGATCAATATTGAATTTATTTATTTATTTTGTCACTAGTTCCTCTAATTACAGATCTACAATTAGGGATTTTTATCAGATAAGCCCTCACATAACATCAAATCTTAGCACAAATAGGTAAGGAACTACATGACAAGAAAAAGTAGAACTAAACTTTCTGGGTAGGTTTTTTTCCCCTCATACAAATCACTAAATAGCAAATTTCCTCTATTATGGAAGCAAAATTGCCCCACTGTATTTTAAGCCCTTGGGTATGTGTATATGTATGTATGCATGTTTGTATGCAAGAATACTTTTAGGATTAAATTTTTCAAAGAAAGATTATTTGTTGGTTTAGAAATGAATCACTGAAAAATAATTCCCAGCCGAGCATAGTGGCATATGCCCATATGATCCCAGTAACTCAGGAGGCTGGGGCAGGAGGATCACCAATTCACGGCCAGCCTGATCAACTTAGTAAGACCATGTCTCAAAATAAAAAATAACAAGGGCTGGGCATGTAGGGGATCTATGTAGCTCAGTGGTAAAACACCCCTGGGTTCAATTCCCAGAAACAAAAAAAAAACAAAAAGGAAAATCCTACAGATTTTTTTTCTTTCTTTCGTTTTTAGTGCTGGGCATCAAACCCACAGCCTCACACATTCTAGGCAAGCACTCTACCACTGGTCTACATTCCCAACCCCTGAGTATTTTTTTTTTTAAGTCCAGTATAAAAATCACTGGAGTTGTCTTTCACTTCAAATTGAGCTCCTCAACACAATATCCATATGCATTCCTGGAAAATGGGGGAATGAATGGAAGGATAACAACCTATAAAATCAATTCACATTCACAGCAGCTTTAGCAATCAGTGAAACACACAGAGAGCGAAGAGATTTGTCTTTTAGTCTAGAAGAGTGTTTCTTCTTCATCAACATATTTTAAGTATCCAGTTACACGTTTGTCAATACAGCACAGGTAGGCTTTTTAGGATGCTTAGCTATCACTGTTGTTTTAATCTGTTCTTTTAACCCCTGGAGAAAAAGAAAAAGAAAGAAAAATATTCGTTGATTCATGTATTATTAACTGGGTACATATTATGTATATTTTTGGAAGCTCTTCTTTCCTTGTAATCAAATACTCTGAAGTTCAAGTCCATTATCCATTTTTAATGCTACTTACTTCTTAGATTTCCAGTGTTAACACTCTGCTACTTTCTTTGCTTCCTAAAGGAGAAGGTATCTAATAACTAATCTTAGAGATTTACCAACACTGGGTCACAAAGGTAATTAAGTTTTTTAACTGTGGGGGCTTGATGTTAGGGAAAAATAAATAAGAAATTCCATAGTATTTTTAGAAATGTGCTGTCTTTTGTAGCTGCAGGTGATTTCATATTCATTCAAACTTGGTCTACTTTAGTCTAGAGATAGTTATGATTTGTCTTTGCAATGGCTGACAGTCCAGGCTCCAGAATCAGACCAATTTGAGTTCAACTGAGTAGCTTACTACCTGTATAACCTCCGAGTTATTTAAACTATGAAGCCTGTTTTCTCAACTCTAGTAAAAAAGTTATTGTGAGGAATAAACAATCAAACAGTAAAAAAGTTATTGTGAGGAATAAACAATCAAACAAACAAATCTGTCTTATTATAATGACAGTGTTAATAGAAATGTTTATTGTTATTTTTATTTGAGATCAATTCATAAGATTGTTTTGTAGAGCAGTTTCTTAAAGTTTGAATGATTTAAATTTGCCCATGAACGGGGTGTGCTGGTGCACACCTGTAATCCCAGCAGCTTAGAAGGCTGAGGCAGGAGGATCACGAGTTCAAAGTCAGCCTCAGCAAAAGCAAGGTGTCAGGCAACTCAGTGAGACACTGACTCTAAATAAAATACAAAATAGGGCTTGAGGATGTGGCTCAGAGGTAGAATGCCCCCAGTTCAATACTAGGTACTCCCCAAAAATGTAAATAAATGAACAAATATGCACTGAGTGCCCTTGGAACCTCATTAAAATGCAGATTCTGCCTCAGTAGGACTGGAGTAGGGCCTGCAATTGATTCATCATCTCTAACAAACTTCCAGATGGATATCCATACACTGGACCACAAACTAAGATTGTGCAATAGAAAGAAACAGGCTTTGGATTTATCCATCTGTGAACTGGTATCCTATCTCCAAACATATTAGCTACATGATTTTGCCAAAGTCAAACTTTATCATCTCTAAGATGATGATAATAATATTGATATCTAATTAAAACAATTTTCATTTAAAAAAAGTGTACTAAAACAGAAGTTGGGATATTATAGGTGCTTAACACATCTAAGTTCAGCTTTTCTTTAAGAAGTACTTTGTTGGACAAGGCAGTGGCACTTGCCTGTAACCCCAACAACTGGGAAGGCTGAGGCAAGAGGATCACAAGTTCAAGTCCAGCCTGCACAATTTATCAAAGACCTTATCCCAATATAAAAACAAAAAGGGCTGGGAATGTAGCTCAATTGTAGAGTGCATCTGGGGTCAATCCACAGTCCCCAAGGTGGGGGTGGGGGAGTTTTACCGGTGTCTGACTGTGATAGTTTTCATTCTCCAAAGACCTGAGATTTCCTTTGAAAACTTCTTAGAATTCTGTCATAAATCAACTTCCACATTGGTTTAAAAGTCTTTTGTTGCATGGAAAGTAAATCACTTCATACCAGATGCCAGGTAGACTGGGAAAATGTCCCGGGCAAGCAGTGGAGTCTGGAGTCAGTGGGCACAATTTCTACAAACATGTGTGACTGAGAACAGAAGCTGTGTCATACAGCATTTGCTTTACTTTTTATTTTTTCTTACCTTTGTATTATGGAAAATTCAAACATATGTCAAGGTAGAAAGAGTGGTATAATGAACCCTATCTACCAGCATATGACCAATCTTATTTTACCTTGACTCCTACCTTCCTCCTGCATCTCTGAGTTATTTTAAAGCCAATGCAAGACATTGAATTGCTTATTTTTCATTTTGAGCAAGGGTGTTGCTAAGTTGCTTAGGGCCTCGCTAAGTTGCTGAGGCTTGCCTTGAACTTGCCGTTCATAAATATTTCAGTACATATCTTTTTTTTTAATTTTTTATTGTTGGTTGTTCAAAACATTACATAGTTCTTGATATATCATATTTCACACTTTGATTCAAGTGGGTTATGAACTCCCATTTTTGCCCCGTATACAGATTGCAGAATCATATCAGTTACACATCCATTGATTTACATGTTGCCATACTAGTGTCTGTTGTATTCTGCTGCCTTTCCTATCCTCTACTATCCCCCCTCCCCTCCCCTCCCCTCCCCTCTTCTCTCTCTACCCCCTCTACTGTCATTCATTTCTCCCCCTTGTATTATTTTTCCCTTTCCCCTCACTTCCTCTTGTATGTAATTTTGTATAACCCTGAGGGTCTCCTTCCATTTCCATGCAATTTCCCTTCTCTCTCCCTTTCCCTCCCACCTCTCATCCCTGTTTAATGTTAATCTTCTTCTCATGCTCTTCGTCCCTACTCTGTTCCCAGTTACTCTCCTTATATCAAAGAAGACATTTGGCATTTTTTTTAGGGATTGGCTAGCTTCACTTAGCATAATCTGCTCTAATGCCATCCATTTCCCTGCAAATTCTATGATTTTGTCATTTTTTAATGCAAAGTAATACTCCATTGTGTATAAATGCCACATTTTTTTATCCATTCATCTATTGAAGGGCATCTAGGTTGGTTCCACAGTCTTGCTATTGTGAATTGTGCTGCTATGAACATCGATGTAGCAGTGTCCCTGTAGCATGCTCTTTTTAGGTCTTTAGGGAATAGACCTAGAAGGGGAATAGCTGGGTGAAATGGTGGTTCCATTCCCAGCTTTCCAAGAAATCTCCATACTGCTTTCCAAATTGGCTGAACCAATTTGCAGTCCCACCAGCAATGTACAAGTGTACCCTTTTCCCCAAATCCTCGCCAGCACTTGTTGCTGTTTGACTTCATAATGGCTGCCAATCTTACTGGAGTGAGATGGTATCTTAGGGTGGTTTGGATTCGCATTTCTCTGACTGCTAGAGATGGTGAGCATTTTTTCATGTACTTGTTGATTGATTGTATGTCCTCCTCTGAGAAGTGTCTGTTCAGGTCCTTGGCCCATTTGTTGATTGGGTTATTTGTTATCTTATTGTCTAATTTTTTTAGTTCTTTGTATACTCTGGATATTAGGGCTCTATCTGAAGTGTGAGGAGTAAAGATTTGTTCCCAGGATGTAGGCTCCCTATTTACCTCTCTTATTGTTTCTTTTGCTGAGAAAAAACTTTTTAGTTTAAGTAAGTCCCATTTGTTGATTCTAGTTATTAACTTTTGTGCTATGGGTGTCCTATTGAGGAATTTGGAGCCCGACCCCACAGTATGTAGATCGTAGCCAACTTTTTCTTCTATCAGACGGCATGTCTCTGATTTGATATCAAGCTCCTTGATCCATTTTGAATTAACTTTTGTGCATGGCGAGAGAAAGGGATTCAGTTTCATTTTGTTGCATATGGATTTCCAGTTTTCCCAGCACCATTTGTTGAAGATGCTATCCTTCCTCCACTGCATGCTTTTAGCCCCTTTATCAAATATAAGATAGTTGTAGTTTTGTGGATTGGTTTCTGTGTCCTCTATTCTGTACCATTGATCCACCCGCCTGTTTTGGTACCAGTACCATGATGTTTTTGTTACTATTGCTCTGTAGTATAGTTTGAAGTCTGGTATCGCTATACCGCCTGATTCACACTTCCTGCTTAGCATTGTTTTTGCTATTCTGGGTCTTTTATTTTTCCATATGAATTTCATGATTGCTTTCTCTATTTCTACAAGAAATGCCTTTGGGATTTTGATTGGCATTGCATTAAACCTATAGAGAACTTTTGGTAATATTGCCATTTTGATGATGTTAGTTCTGCCTATCCATGAACAGGGTATATTTTTCCATCTTCTAAGATCTTCTTCTATTTCTCTCTTTAGGGTTCTGTAGTTTTCATTGTATAAGTCTTTCACCTCTTTTGTTAGGTTGATTCCCAAGTATTTTATTTTTTTTTGAGGATATTGTGAATGGAGTGGTTGTCCTCATTTCCATTTCAGAGGATTTGTCGCTGATATACAGGAATGCCTTTGATTTATGCGTGTTGATTTTTATAGCCTGCCACTTTGCTGAATTCATTTATTAGCTCTAATAGTTTCTTTGTAGACCCTTTTGGGTCTGCTAGGTATATAATCATGTCAACTGCAAATAGTGATAATTTAAGTTCTTCTTTTCCTATTTTGATGCCTTTAATTTCTTTCGTCTGTCTAATTGCTCTGGCCAGTGTTTCGAGAACTATGTTGAACAGAAGTGGTGAGAGAGGGCATCCCTGTCTTGTTCCAGATTTTAGAGGGAATGCCTTCAATTTTTCTCCATTCAGAATGATGCTAGCCTGAGGCTTAGCATAGATTGCTTTTACAATATTGAGGTATGTTCCTGTTATCCCTAGTTTTTCTAGAGTTTTGAACATAAAGGGATGCTGTACTTTGTCGAATGCTTTTTCCGCATCTATCGAGATGATCATATGGTTCTTATTTTTAAGTCTATTGATGTGGTGAATAACATTTATTGATTTCCGTATATTGAACCAGCCTTGCATCCCAGGGATGAATCCTACTTGATCATGGTGCACAATTTTTTTGATATGTTTTTGTATCTGATTCGCCAGAATTTTATTGAGGATTTTTGCATCTAGGTTCATTAGAGATATTGGTCTGTAGTTTTCTTTCTTTGAAGTGTTTTTGTCTGGTTTAGGTATCAGGGTGATGTTGGCCTCATAGAATGAATTTGGAAGTTCTCCCTCTTTTTCTATTTCCTGAAGTAGCTTGAAAAGTATTGGTATTAGTTCCTCTTTAAAGGTTTTGTAAAACTCTGCTGTATACCCATCCGGTCCTGGGCTTTTCTTAGTTGGTAGTCTTTTGATGGTTTCTTCTATTTCCTCAATTGATATTGGTCTGTTTAGGTTGTCTATATCCTCCTGACTCAATCTGGGCAGATCATATGACTTAAGAAATTTATCAATGCCTTCACTATCTTCTAATTTATTGGAGTATAAAGATTCAAAATAATTTCTGATTATCTTCTGTATTTCTGAAGTGTCTGTTGTGATATTGCCTTTTTCATCCCGTATGCTAGTAATTTGAGTTCTCTCTCTTCTCTTCATTAGCATGGCTAAGGGTCTGTCGATTTTATTTATTTTTTCAAAGAACGAACTTTTAGTTTTGTCAATTTTTTCAATTGTTTCTTTTGTTTCGATTTCATTAATTTCAGCTCTGATTTTAATTATTTCTTGCCTTCTACTTCTTTTGCTGTTGTTTTGCTCTTCTTTTTCGAGGATTTTGAGATGAAGTATGAGATCATTTATTTGTTGGTTTTTCCTTTTTTTAAGGAATGAACTCCAAGCAATGAATTTTCCTCTTAGAACTGCTTTCAATGTGTCCCATAGATTCCGATATGTTGTGTCTGTGTTTTCATTTATCTCTAAGAATTTTTTAATTTCCTCCTTGATGTCTTCTATAACCCATTGATCATTCAGTAACCTATTGTTCATTCTCCAAGTGATGCATGATTTTTCCTTCCTTCTTTTATCGTTGATTTTCAGTTTCATTCCATTATGATCAGATAAGATGCATGGTATTATCTCTGCTCCTTTATATTGTCTAAGAGTTGCCCTGTGACATAATGCACTCTGCTATCATATATACCTAATTAAAATAAATGAATTAATTTTTAGAAAAGCCAGTCATAAAATTACATAGTTTTTATGTTTTAAATAAATAACCTAAATGTCAAAAAAAAAAAGATTTCAAATATTGGCTGAGCCTGGTGATGCACACTGGCCTTGGTGACGCACACATGCCTATAATTTCAGATACTCAAAGAGAATGAGGCAGGGGGATAACAAATTCAAGGCCAGCCTGAGCCACTTACTAAGACCCTGCCTCAAAATGAAATAAAAAGAACTGGGGATGTGATTCAGTGGCAGAACACTTGCCTAATATGTGTTCAAACCCTGGGTTAAAACCCCTATGCCACCTCTCCAAAGAAGATTTCAAATATATAAATACCAAAAATAAGGTAATATACACCTGTTAATTTATTAATATATGCATTACACATAATAAATTTAATGTCACCATAGAAGATCTTTTCCTCTGGAGTTTTTTAAAAAAGAAAATTCACTTTACTCATCCTTTCCAGTCTCTTCTTGCTTATAGGTAGTTTTTGTTTTTAAAATAGGCAGATTTCATTCTCATGCACATGTATATTCTTACATTCAATTGTTTTGTATGTTTTTAATTTTTACCTGATTTACTGTATGTGCTCTTTACAAATTGTTTTTTCACTCAATATTATGTTTTTAGGTTTAAGACCATATGGGCTGGGGTTGTAGCTCATTGATGGAGTGCTTGTCTAGCACATGTGAGGCACTGAGTTCAATTCTCAGCACCACATAATAATAAAATAAAAGGCCAGGCTCCGTGATGCATGCCTGTAATCTCAGTGGCTCAGGAGGCTGAAGCAGGGGGATCACAAGTTCAAAGCCAGCCTCAGCAAAAGTGAGGCACTAAGCAACTCAGTGAGATCCTGTCTCTAAATAGGGCTGGGGATGTGGCTCAGTGGCCGAGTGCCCTGAGTTCAATCCCCAGCCCCCGCAAATAATAATAATAATAATAATAATAATGGTATTGTTTCTACCTACAACTAAAATAACATAAAATTAAAAAATGAAAAGAAAAGGATTGAGACACGGATATATAGGTAAATCTTGGGTCATTTATTTTAACTGCTATAGAGAATTATGCTTTGGGGGTAAACCATCGTTTATTTAATCCACTTTCCTTCATTGAAACAGTTAATTTGCACTATTAGACAATTCTGTGAAGCTTATCACTAGATATCCTGTAGTTTTTGCAATTAGGCAAAAGGTCATTTTTGCAAATACCACATTCCTCTTGTTGTTATTGCTAGTGGACAAGCTACCAATATTTGTATATCAATCTTCCATCTGTCGATTTTGCTGAATGTTGAGAGCCACAGCCGAGTCCAAATGGCCCCTGGCATTTTGCCAGAAGTAATGGTTGAGAGGCGAGCCATTAAGATTGATGCTGGATTGTTTCAATTGTATATTAGACCTTTACTGTCCGCCTCCAACGCCCATACTTTGATGTTCTCCCGAGGATTGCCTGGGGAATTGGCATTGGTGGGGGAAGTTCAGGGAGAGGGAGTTCTGGTTGGTGTGTGGTGTGTTCCTGGAGGAGCCGCGTGGGTGGCGTTTGGGAGAGTTCCCGGGGAGTGTGTGCATGGAGTGCTGGTGGAGTTCGGGCAATAAAGTTTCCTGTTTGAAGATACAAGTGCTTTGTGGCAGCTCGTGATTTGTACCCAGCCAGACTGTGGCAGCTGAACGCCTTTATTCATTGTGGTAGTTTATCCATAAAGAGGTCTTCTTGTGGGGGAATGGTAATCATGTTATTGACCTCCCTATTTTCTGAATTTTTTTTTTTACCATCACAAGACAGAGAAATTTGGATTTATGAGAATTCTAGGGGAAGAGGTGGCTGAGAACTAGAGTAACAGATGGTCTAGGATTGTTCCTCTTGAAAGATGCAGCCAAAGCTGGAGGACTGCCCACCAAAAGATTCATGTAAAGAAGGTGAAAGGGCTTTTGAAAGGGTTTAACATGAGGAACTAGTTGGAGACGCCATGATATAGTGGGTGGCTGCATAATCTGTGATGTGTGCCCTCCTCTATGTCTTCGAATGTCTTCAGTAAAATGAAAAACAACCACCTGCCTTGTCTTAGTGATATTTTTCTAGGAGCCATGAGAAGGTGCAGCTTTGAATATGACTTACATGGTGATGCAGGGACCACAGAACTGAAGCAGCCAGTGTCCTCTGGGGCTAGGATCCACATAAGCACAAGGAAGAAGAGTTGAAGCCAGACTCCATCTCCAGGTTGAGGTGCTGGAGCTGCCCAGACTTGGGAAGCAGGATGTATGCTAGGTTTCCTCAACCTTGAGGGCAAGAAAGCCCCCAAGTAAAACTTGAGTTTTGGTGGGGGGGGCTGGGTTGTGGCTCAGTGGTAGAGCGCTTGCCTTGAATGTGTGAGGCACTGGGTTTGATTCTCAACACCACATATAAATTAAAAATAAAGGCCCTTCAACAACCAAAATGAATAAAATAAAAATTAAAAAACTTGAGTTTTCATCATCAGTCATCCAATTAGTATTTTCCCCAACTCTTTTGCTAAAATTATTCTTCTAAGATTTGACTTTGCTCATTTCTTCAGCCTTCCTAGAAATTAGAGTATCTGTAATCTGAAGGACATGAAAAGAAATACCACCTTCAAATTATCTCTGACGGTTTGTCATAAGGGCACAATCTCATAATTAGATTTATTTCCTCTGAGCCTTCTGCATATACAATGAGCTAGGACCTTATGTTATCCTAGGGAATAATAAACTAAAATTGGATAATAAATTAATGTTAATGTAGATTACTTTATCCATTTAGCCCTTTGGTGTCAAGGAGAAGAAATAGGGGAAGAGCTTGGCATTTAGGGTCAGTTCTACCAAGGTTGAATTCCCACTCAGCTACTTATTACTTCTGTGTCATTTGAGGCCATCATGTTATTTCTGTGTGTTCAGTTTCCGTAAAATGGACACATTAGTGGTACTTCTCACAGTAGGTGGCTGCAAAGATAATTGAGTTAAACTTTGTCAAGCACTTAAAACAGTGTCTGCCATAGAGAAAGTGTTATTTAGTAATAGTCTTACTGTTAAAGAGATAGAAAACCCCCAATAGACATCTCATTTTAAGGGAATAATGAGGTAGGAAAAATCTATACCTGAAGCCCAGCAATGGAGGCCTTGGAAAGAAGAGACAGCTAGAATAAGAATGAGGGCTTTAATGAAGAGATGATGAATACAAATATTCCCTTTTTTGAAGTTTTGCTGGAACAACATCTAGAAGCCTGGTTCTGCCATTTAGAGAAGTAGAGCACTTTGTTGTATATTAGAGAAGTTCTTCACACAGCTTCCAGAACTCTCGCTTCAATAGTGCCACATAACAAGGCACCCCAAAATGCAGTGGCATGAACACTCAGCATGTATCTATTTCTGTGGGTCCACAGGCCAGATAGAATTGACTGCATACTATGGATCTGTGCCATAGGATTCCTTCTGTGGTCCCCACTGAAGGTCATGGACCACAAGGGACATATTCTTCTCCTGGTGATGATCAAGAGACCTGACACACTGTCAGTTCCTCCTACATTCATTAACCAAGTAGCCACATGGCCAACCTAACCCCCATGGGAAGGAGAAGTACTGTTCTCCCATGGAGGTCTGGTAGGAAAGGGACAAGTATGTACTGAACAGAAGCCTCACTTTCTATACCTTCTGTCTAAGATTTTAGAGTTTGGGTCATGTCTCCTCTCAGCATTTTTTTTTTTTTTAGAGTGAGTATTCCAGTTTCTACCCCCTTGATTTTCTCCCTGGTCTCCTTACCTTGTTAGATGTGACCCTTATGTTGGCCTTCTTACTTATATGTCTTTCCACATTGAATTTTGGGGCTTCAGGGTAAGGCTGGGAAGTGATTTCAGTATCCTTTTCTGCGATCAAGATGAATAAAAAGTGAAAGGAAATTAGCATTTGTGGAGTCATCAGCATACCAGGCCAAGCACCAAACTAGGAAATTGTTTCTACCATGTTAAATATTTTTCATGCATTGTCTCTTTCAATCCCCACTATCTCCAAAGCCTGTAGGAAGTCGGCAGGCAAATGAGTGAATTGAGTGGGCTATAGATTTCTCACTTCATAGATGACTACATTTCATGACAGCACCATTTATTTTAATTCACCGTCAAAGGAACCCCTGTTGAAATTTAAGCCCCATTTTTCAAGTAATAAGTTTTGCACAGGCATCTCTTCTCTAAACCCATTATAGTTTTTCCTATGGGCCACTTCAGAACAGCACATTACATGATCTGCTTCTGACACAGACCAGCTTTACACATTGAACATTTAGGACTCTATTTTTCCAGGAAGAACACTGTTCTCTTTTAATTTTCTTTAAATACACAGCTTTCAAGATCTATATTTAATTTTCCCACTTTTGTGAGAGATATTCATACAGAGATATTTTACTTTCCTCTAGACTATAAGAAAACAACGGCTGGGGATATAGCTCATTGGTAGGGCACTTGCCTACCATGTGCAAGGTCCTGGGTTCAATCCCCAGCACTGCAAAAATATTAAAGAGAGAGAGAGAGAGAGAGAATAAGACTACACAACAGTGATGACAAAAAAACACATCTGCCTCAGGGCTGGAGTTGTGGCTCAGTGGTAAAGCGCTTGCCTAACACGTGTGAAGCACTGGGTTCGATCCTCAGCACCACATAAAAATAAATAAATATAGGTATCATGTCCATCTACAACTAAAAAAAAATTAAAAAAAAAAAAAAGCATCTGCCTCTCAGCTGTCTTGTTCAGGATCTATACTGGGAGTGTTGGGGACTGAGGTGAAATCCAGAATGTATGCCCACCCTAAAGAGGCATCACTCATCTCCAGAAGATTATTGCTAGTGAGGAATCCAAGCCCAGTGTTGCTAGATCTTCTCCTTCTGAAGACGTCAGGAGTTCAGATTTTTTCCAACTGTATTAATCAGGACAGACTAACCAGGCTATGCTGTAGTAACAAATAGACCACAAAATACCACTGGTTTAGCACGACATACAAAGTGCATCATACTAGTGCCAGGCAGCAGGGATCTCTTCCAACTGGCAATTCAGGGAACTAAGATCCCTTTATCCTGTGATACTGCCACCTCAACATGTGGTTTCCAAATCACCAATGAAGGGGAAGGGGAAGAAAGAGTTAGAAGATGTACACCAGGCATTAAGTGCCTTGGCCAGGAAATGATAATTCCAACTCACTGTCCATTTGACAATGTCCAGATCCCTCATAGACTCTCAGATAGATCTTGGGTGGAACCTCAGATTCTGTCTAACAAGCTATGGAGTACTTCTATTACTTCCTGTCCATGGACTCAATATTTTAAGTACCCATAGAGCTGAGATATTCAAGTTGAGTCCTGGATTTGTCTCTAATGCTATGGTCTTGAGCAAGCTGCTCCACAGTTCTGAAACTGAGTTTCCTCACATACAAAATAAGATGAGTTTGAAGGTCGCTTCCTACTTAACTCTCTGATTCTAGGACCTCATTACCATATGCGGGTAATGTCTTCTCTCATTCTTTCTTTCCTCAGCCAACATTTTTATGTATCCACTACATGCAAGGGACCCAAGATAGAAAGTTGAGTGCCTATTTTTGTGCTCAAAGTTGGGCAAATTAAGATCAGTAGAAGTTGTGCCAGAGGTACAAGTTCCGATGGTGCTGGGCAAGTCAGCTGCCTCCTTGAGTTATTAGGTTCAATGACCAAATAACCAAACCCAGGCCTTATGAAAGTGAAGGGGGGTGCTATTAATACTGGAATGACCAGAATGGTCCTTTTTTTAGGGCCTCACAAAGCCCCAGTTCTTTTCTAGACTTTTGTTTTAATTTGAATTTCTTACAACTTTATTGATTTTTTTTCTTTTGGTATAAGGATTATCCCAGGGGTGCTTAACCATTGAGTCACATCCCAGCCCTTTTTAAATTTTTTTTATTTTGAGACAAGGGTCTCACTAAGTTGTTTAGGGCCTCACTAAATTGCTGAGGCTGATCTCCAACTTGCAATCCTCCTGCCTCAGCCTCCCAAGTTGCTGGGATTATAGGCATGCACCATCATACCCAACAAATTGATGTTATAGGACAGATACAAATAGCAAAATGGTAACTATCGTGAAGCCAATTAATAGAGCTCATTTATTTACCTTTTTGTGGCAAAAATCTGTCTTATTTAGCAAAGACCTTTACTATAACACAATTTTATTAACTATTGTTGTAATTAGATCTCAAGACTTGTTCATCCTACATCCTTCCAGACTTCAAGTCCTCCTTATTTTCCCCACTCTTCACCTGCTTCCTGTCCTCCTTGATTATGTCCTCAAGTGTCCCCTTGCATTACCTTGAAAGCCCATCGCAGGAGAACAATGGTTTGTGTTGCCAAAGCGAAGATGGCACCAAGTAGTTGCATAATCTCTGCTCACATTCACAGTTCCTGAGCAGCTTCTCTGGAGGTGGATGAAAATAACACACCATTTCAGCTTTTATAACCCATTCAGGAGTGAGAATGTTATTTTTAGGGCACAATAATGTAAAAGCTCTTGCCTGTCTAGGAGAGAAATGTCTTCGACCCTTTTGGGAAATGAAGTGGGTTATCTTTTCTTTTCCAGCCAGTGTCCAGAATGAGTCCTTTCTTTGTAGTAATAGGAAATGATTCACTGCTTATTTCTACCAAGGGTTTTAACTGGAGCTAAACACACTCAACTCAGAGAGTTTTAAACCATTAGAATATAGGGCATTGTCCTACTTCATCACCTTTGTGTTAAGATAAAATTAATATCCCTAATTCTACCTTGGTTTTGGAGATAAAGGTGACGTCCTTCATTCCAAATGCCCCAGAGCATCACCAAATACAAGCAAATGGGGTCTTCTTAGTTTGTATTACCACCCCAAAAATATCCTGAGGCAAGGATTTTGGTGTAAGTGGTTTATTCAGCACCACAGAGAGAGAGTGAATAAGACACACAGGGAAGGGGAAAGCCAAGAAACCATAAGCTAATGAGCAGATATCTGTTGTGGGTAACTGGGGCTTATTCCTGCTGGGGAACCTCAGAGAGCCTGCTGGAACATGCTTCAAAATTGTCCCACAGAGAGGAAAAGGGTACACTCATACATTGTTGGTGGGACTGAAAATTGGTGCAACCACTATGGAAAGCAGTATGGAGATTCCTCAAGGAAAAAAAAAATGGAATGGAAACACCATTGGAGCCAGTTATCCCACTCCTTGGTATATACCCAAAGGATTTAAAATCAGCATACTACAGTGACCCAGCCACATCAGTGATTATAGCAGCTCAATTCACAATAGCTAAGCTATGGAACCAACCTAGATGCCCTTCAAGAAATGAGTGGATAAAGAAAATGTGGTATATATACACAATGGAATAGTACTCAGCCATAAGAAAGAATGACTTTTCCTGGTAAATGGATGGATCCGGAGACTATCATGCTAAGTGAAATAAGCCAATTTTTAAAAATTAAAGGTCGAATGATTTCTCTGATATGTTGAAGCTAACACATAAAAAGAGAGGTGCATGAAGAATAGAAAATAGAAGTTCAGTGGAGTAGACAAAGGGGAATGAAGGGAAAGGAGAAAGAATAGGAAAAGGAAAGATAGTAGAATGACTTTGACATAACTTTCATATATATATATGAAAGTTATGTATATAAATACACACACACACAAATATACCACAATGAATCTCATCATAGTGTACATCCATAAGAAATTAATTTTTAAAAAAAGACTATGGGTAAGTGGCAGAAAGATCAATAGAGGGAAGGGAGTAGGAGGTACGGGAAGGGAAGGGGAAGGAGAGGTATTGGGGACTGAATTAGAACAAGATATATTCCATGTTTTTATAATTATGTCAAAAAGGATTCTACTGTCATGAATAACTAAAATAAAAACCCCATATTAAAAGAAAATTGTCCAACAGAAAGCAAGAGAGTTGGGGTATTAACACACCAACTCCCATCTCAGTGATTGAGGGTTGCTCTTGGGCCATTAACTATCTGACACTTCTGGCCTACTCTGGAGTGAATTAAACCACCACCACACCAAGGTCAGAGAATGTCCTAAGATAAAAAGACTTAGGAGGTCCTCAGTGAGGCAGTGACAGCATGCACCACAAGGGTCACACTCAGGTTCATAAACAAACTGCCTCAGCCTCAGTCTGGGATTACAGGCGTACACCACTGCACCAACTGGTAGGTCTTTTGAAAGACCATTTCTGCCTTGCAGGTATTATTTGACTGTAAGTAAAGCAACAGAAATAGCTATTGGCTATTGACCATGGAGCAAAAGCCATTTGGAACTGAAACCTTTACCATTTGCAATTCCCATCCCCCAACTCCAACTATACTCAGAGTGAATGAGGTCATCCCTTTCTGTAGAGTCAGCACAAGTCTGGGCAGAAGATGGCACCATTGACAGTTGAAAACTGAGACAGCAGCATTTAAAGTCACAGGAAAGAACAAAGGCTCAGGCTCCATCATATACTGTCTATGCAGGTAGCAATAATAATTACACATGATAGCCCTGGCAATCAAGTCCAGTGAATAGAGGAAATCCATCATAGTACCTGGCACCCACAAGAGATTTGCAGATAAATAAGAAGGCCCAAATACTGTTTTAATTATTCTTCTGGGAAAACAAAACAAAACAAAAAGGCTTTTTTTAAAAATTTCTGTTTATTAAAATAATACATATTTCTGGCAATTATAGAAAACTTATGTACAGAAAAAGATAAAGAAGGAAAAAAGCTAGAACTTCATTTTATGATCTATAAATATGTAAACAAAATTTGTAAATTTTTAAATATGTAAATTTCAAGTCTTTTATAATGTAGTCATATATTGGAGCCAGTTGGGATCCTTATACATATATGTTTTTTTGTTTTTTTTTTTTTTTTTTAATACTTATTTTTTTCTTTTAGTTTTCGGCGGATACAACATCTTTGTTTGTATGTGGTGCTGAGGATCGAACCCGGGCCGCACGCATGCCAGGCGAGCGTGCTACCGCTTGAGCCACATCCCCAGCCCCATATATATGGTTTTATATCCTATTTTCCATGTAGCATATGTAGGTTATATAATTCTGTATGTCACTGGAAATTCTTTCAAAAATTTCTGTCATCTCTATCATATTCCATTATCTGAATGTGCCACAAACCATTTGACAATTCTTCTTTGAATTTTCATTTACACTAACTGTGGTGAATTTTTCTCTGCTGGGCATTTGACATCTGGGTATTTTGTTGGTGTACTTTCACATGTGGGATAAGAGAGTCAAAAGAGTCAAAAGACAATGAGTCCTGAAGTCTGAGGACTTGGTTATAACACCCTCCTTCTACCAATGGTCTTCAGTGGAAATCTATGACATACACACATGGCCTTCCTTGACTGGAGTTGTAGGCCAGGCCTGCTAACATACAGGATTAGAATCCTCCAGCATGCAGAAGCCCCAGAGATGATCTCTTCCCACATTCTCTTTGTTTTTCAGATAAGAAAACTGAATCTCAAAGTGGTTATGTCACTTGCCTGTTTTGGCAACTATCTACCACTTCTCCTGGGCACACGTGAAAGCCCTGGACAGGGCTCTCTGAGAGCAGAACCAATGAACTAGACTTGGCCAGGCCATTGGACTCCAGGCTTGGGTTGTTTTTAGAAATTAAATTACATCATGACACAGAAGATAGACTGACCAGACAGCCAACTAACCAGCCAGAAGGGAGCCTGAAAATGTACCTCTTTCCTTATCAGCTGACAACACATAAGATAGACTGTCTCTTCCCACATTGGGAAGAACCACGTGCTTTGGCAGTGTGCCTAGAAGCAAAAATAAACCTTTAGGGGACACAGTCCACTGGGTCAGACCAAGTCAATAAAACCCACAGGGCAAAAGGCAACAAAAGCACTTTTTTTTTTTTTGCATTTATGCACGTTTGTGTGTTTGTAATACTGGGGACTGAACCCAGAGGTACTCTACCACTGAGCTACACATCTAGCCCTTTTTATTTTTATTTTTTAATATATTTTTTAGTTGTCAGTGGAACTTTATTTTATTTACATGAGGTACTGAGGATCAAACCTAGTGCCTCACACATGCTAGGCAAGCACTCTACCACTAAGCTATGATCCTAACCCCTTATTTTTATTTTTTATTTTGAGACAGGGTTTCACTAAGTTGCCAAGGTCAGCCTTGAACTTGTGATCCTCCTGCCTCCACCTCCGAGTCACTGGGATTACAGGTATATACCACTGTACCTGGCCCAAGAAAGCACTTGCCTAATTGAGCACGAGTTTGCCTCATTTCCTTTTTTATTTGTTGAACAAAGATTTGAACTCCCAGGTATAGGGCAGATTTTGCAGACAGTGTCAGGGCTCTGCTGTGACCCCTCAGCTTGTGAGTCAATTCTATTTAAGTAGTCTTTGTGGAAATCTCACAGAACTCTTCCATTTAGATCTCATTCTCTCAAAGTTTTTCATGTGCTATCCCCTAGCTACAAAAGAGGCTTAGAAATAGACTATTTTTGTTGGATACATTGCTAAAATCAGAGTTGTTTTACTAAGTGGGGAAGAGAGAGAATGGCTGTTGGGTTAGGTCACCAGCAGTCTGCCTTACCAAGAAAGATTCAAGGCTAACAGATGTCTGGTGCAGAAGCCTGGAGCGAGGACAAGAAACAGGGGTGAGTTGAATCTCCGCTTTCAAAACTGCTGAATCAGTTCTCTACTTCACACCTGCCTTACCCATGCAGAACACAGACAATCAGAATAAAAACAAAATTCAAAACGCTTAGTATCCATTGCCTATGACTGCATAACAAGTGACAGCAGACTTTTACAGTGTCAAATTACAAGGATTTATTATTTCTTATCATTTTCTGGGTTGGCTGGGCTCAGCTGTGTGGCCCTACTGGTCTTACTTGGATTCTGTTATGCAGTCATTGGCAGCTCCCTCTGTTGAGGGTCTAAGATGGTTTTACTTCTGGCTGTCAGGGTCTTCAAGCTTGCCAGGGTCTCACTGAGTTGCTTAGCGCCTTATTTCACTGAAGCTGGCTTTGAACTCACGATCCTCCTGCCTCAGCCTCTGGAGCCACTGGGATTATAGGCATGTGCCACCGCGCCCGACAGGGTATCAGCTCTTCAAGCAACCCAAACACACTAGTTCAAGACCCCAGAGAGCTCCCACAAGAATGCTTTCAAGGGCTGGGGCTGGGGCTGAGCGGTAGCACACTTGCCCTGGCATGTGTGAGGCACTGGGTTTGAGTCTCAGCATCACTTATAAATAAATATAATAAAGGTCTATCAACAACTGAAGAAATATATTTTTAAAAAAGAATGCTTTCAAGAAGCATGGAGTAAATTCCAAACAACAGGGAAAAAAAAGGATAAGACACTAAATGATAGTAGTCATGTAGTGAAGAAAGTATGTATTCCTTCTCTCAACAGCCAAAAAAAAGGCCAATTAGAAACACCAGGAAATAAATAATAAATGTACAAGAAATATCAAACAAAGAAAAATGTATAATTTTGAAAATTTGATAGTTTAAGTATATTACACTGATAGCATTAATGGTAGCCCTGTCTCCACACCCTTTGGTAGACTCAATTGTATTTGGCCGTGAGACTTGATTCAGCCAATAGTACAGTGGCAAATTACGCAAGAGGAAAACATGAAAAGAGGCTTGCAAAATCTCTACTTTCTCTCAAAGCTTTGCTGCCCCCATGAGAACAAATGTTGGTTAACATGCTAGAAGGAGTTGAATGGGCTGGCATATACCTGTAATCCCAGTGGCTCAGGAGGCTGAGGCAGGAGGATCACGGGTTCAAAGCCAGCTTCAGCAATGGAGAGGCACTAAGCAACTCAGTGAGAACTATCTCTAAATAAAATACAAAATAGGACTGGGGATGTGACTCAGTGGTTGAGTACCCCTGAGTTCAATCCCTGGTACTGCAAAAAAAGCTAGAATGATATGAAAAATAACAGAGGAAGACTAAGCCAATTACCACAAGACAATCTGAGATTGGCCAGTGTTCAGCACAGTCCAGCAGACATGGGAGTGGACCTAGAGATCAGTCACATTCAGAGTCACAGAACTACTCAGCTGACCCTAGACTGGTGAGAGATAACAGATTGTTTTTGTTTTAAACCACCAAATTGGGGGTGATTTGTTACACTGCAATAGCTGACTGATGCAGAAACAAAGGGCATATTTTATTTGAATACTAAAAATATGCTTCTTTAAGTGATAAAGAGACATTTAACCTGTTGTCAAGGAAATGTAGTTTTGGCATTTCATTTGAGTCTAGTCAGGGGCAATATTTATATCATCGTCATAATGTGGACTCTGTTTTTTGAATTTTAATATTGAGGAATAAATTAAAAACAAAACCCAGGCCAAGCATGATGGTGCACACCTATAACCCCAACTACTCAGGAGGCTGAGGCAGGAGGATCGCAAGTTCGAGAGCAGCCTCAAAACTTAGCAAGACCCTGCTGGGGATGTAGTTCAGGGGTAGAGAGCTCCTGACTTCAATCACTAATACAGAAAAAAATAAATAAATAAATACCCAGAAGGCTTCATTATGGTTACAAAACAGAATGAATGTTTTGTAACCATAATGAAGCCTTCTGGGTATTTATTTATTTTTATCAACTTAAGAAATGTATTTTATCAACCTAAAAAATGTATTATCAACCTAAGAAATGGAAAAGTCAAAGGACAGCTGAGAAAACTTGAAAGGAGAGCAGGGGGCTTGAGAAAAGGGGGAAGAAGGCTTAGCAGCACTGTGTGTTCGTCTTTGGTAGGATCAGGAGTACTGTCAGAAGTTGAGGGAACAAGCACAGAGGTAAGTAAATGATTGAAGGCTGAAAGATAACCAACCAGTGCAGGGAGGAGATAGAAAAGCCAAACCAAATGAACACTCCCTGTGTTTCTTTTTTAATTGAGATATGGAATATATGCAATGATATGCATGCATTGCATAATCTTAAGTAAACAGCTTGATGAATTTTTACACGTGTGTATATCAGGGCAACCATCACCCAGATTGAGATGTAGAACATTGCCAGCACTCCAAAAAATTCCCTCGTGCTTCTTTCTCATCAATCCACTTCCTCTTAGAAGTAGCTTCTGTTCTGACTTCTGCATCATCCATCTGTTTTGTCTGTTCTTGATCTTCAGGTAAGTGAAATTTAAAAGTATGTACTACAGATGGACATTATCCCCCTTTGTACCTGTATGATTGCATGAATGGTGTGATTCTGCCTCATGTACAACCAGAGAAATGAAAAACTGTGCTCCATTTGTATACAATGAGTTGAAATGCATTCCATTGGAACAATTTTTTTTAAAAGTTTATACTAGTATGTTTGTCTCCTTTCACCAAACATAATGAAATTCACTTACATTGCTGCACATCTTTGTAGTTAATATTTTGTTGTTTATTTTCATTGAACAGAATTGAACCCGGGGTGCTGTATCACCCAGCTACATCCTCAGCAATTTTTTTTTTAACAGATTCTCTCTAAATTACCCAGGCTGGCCTTGAACTTGCAATCCTCCTTCCCCAGACTCTCAAATTGCTGGAATTACAAGTATGCACCACTGCGTCAAGCAGTTCATTCTTTTTTTTTTTTAAATCAATGTAATATCCCAAATTCTTTTTTTCCCCGTATTTTTATTGGTGCATTATAATTAGTTAATTTTTTATTGCAATGTGATTTTCCATTGTATGACTATATCAGAGTTTATCCATTTTTCTGTTGATGAACATTTGGGTTGTTTGGGGCTATTATGAATGAAACTGCTATGGGCTTTCTTGTATTTGTCTATCTTATCTATTGGTGTAAAGCTCGCTTTTTGTTTGTTTTTTTTTTGTTTGTTTTTTTCCTGGTGGTATTGGGGATTAAACCCAGGAGCACTCTACCACTGAGCTATATCCCCTCTACCACAGCCCTTTTTATTTTATTTTGTGACAGGGTCTCACTAAGTTGCTCAGACTAGAGTGAACTTAAATTCTCTGACTTAGCCTCCCAAATCGCTGAGATTACAAGTGTGCACCACCATGACCAGTATGAAGCTCATTCCTAACTCAGGTCATTTTTACTTGCAGTTTCCTCTGCTTGGACCATGTTATCTCCAGATCCTTATATGGCAGGCTTCTTCTCACCATTGAGGTCACAGCTATCAGATGGTGGCTGGGAGGAACAGCATGGGGCTGGATCATTGGGGACTGGCTGGGAACCTCTCTCTTCTTGTAGTTTCAGGGCCTCTCCTATGGTTTGTTTGGGTGTTCGTTTGAGCTTCTGCACAGCATTGCAGCCTCAGGGCAGCTGGACCATTTACGTGGCCACGAAAGTTTCAAGAGCAAATATTCCAGCAACTAAGGAAAGCTCCTTTGCCTTTTATGGCCTGGCCTTGGAGTTCATACAGCATTGCTTCTGCCATGTTCTACTAGTTACAGGTAAGTCATCAAACCACCCAAATACAAGGGTAAGGAAAATAAGCTCTGTGTCTTTTTCTCCTCTTGGTGCTGGGGATCGAACCCAGGGCCTTATACATGTGAGGCAAGCACTCTACCAACTGAGCTACATCCCCACCACTAAGCTCCATCTCTTGATAGACAAGTGGCAATATTCTAGATGAGCACATGAGATGGGAGATGCTGTTACAGCCAATTTTAGGGTGATACACTCCATCCTTCTGTCCTAAACCCTATTTTATTTTCTTTATAGTACTTTTTACTATTGAACATTATCTTATTTATTTCTTTGTTTTCCACCAGTCATCTTCCTTTACTAGAACATATGCTCTAAAATGGCAGGAACTCTTATTATTCTCTACCTTTTCACTAGTACCTGAATAGTACCTGCACATTGTAGGTGTTAAACACATTTTTGAATAAATAATAAGAATTTTGTAGCAGAGGATCAATAGCTGCTTCAGAATTATAAAACAAGTAATGGAGGGGTGGAGTTGTAGAGCGCTTGCCAGGCATGTGTGAGGCCCTGTGTTTGATCATCAGCACTGCATATAAATAAATAAAATAAAATATCCATTGACAACTATAAGATATTTTTTAAAAACTAGTAATGGAAGTATAAGCACATTTTTAGAGATGTATACTTAACTAAAAAAAGAACTAAAACCAGAAATAGTTGAAAGTGGTTACCTGTAGGGTACAAGATGAGGAGAGGAAAGGTGGACAGAGAATTAGAGATTTTCTGTGCCACTTGTACACATGAGACTTTTTTTTAAGTTTCTTTTTTTTAAACTCTTTTTTTTAATATTTATTTTTTAGGTGTAGATGGACACAACACAATGCCTTTATTTTTATGTGGTGCTGAGGATCGAACCAGGGCCCCACCCGTGCTAGGCAAGCGCTCTACCGCTGAGACACAATCCCAGCCCGAGACTTTTAAAATTCTATGCAGTTTTATTTTAATATTAAAATTTTGAAAAATTAAAAAGTTAATTGTAGAGCTGGATGTGGTAGCCAAACCTGTAATCCCAGTAGCTCAGGAAGCTGAGGCAGGAGGATCATGAGTTCAAAGCCAGCCTCAGCAAAATAGAGGCACTAAGCAACTCAGTCCCTGTCTCTAAATAAAATACAAAATAGGGCTGGAGATGTGGCTCAGTGGTTGGGCGTCCCTGAGTTCAATCCCCAGTACAAAAAAAAAAAACTCGTTATAGAAAATATAGGAAAACTGGAAGAGAATACAAAACTAACAAAACATTATTTGTAACACCACCACCTAGAGATTGCCATTGGAAACATCTTGGTCTTTTACCTTCTTGTTCAAATTATTTAAAACAGACTACTTTCTATCTTTCCTTTTCTACTTCTTTGTATTAATTATATTGTAAAGATTTGCTCTGGGCTAGAAATGCTACCTGGCAAAAGTATTTGCCTAAGGTTTAAAATTCTGTCATTTCCTGTCTACCCTACTTAGAGGTCTGTATACTTACTCCTTTTTCTTTTCCTCTCTCTACCCTTATAGTCCACCCCAAACAATCCTCTTTAACCCACTCTGACCCCCACTTTCTTTCTCCCCTGTTCAGGGACTTTATGAACTCATCATTTATTCTTTTTCCTCAGTCACAGAACAATAGCGTGTGGGATTTGTTGTTGTTGTTGTTGCTTATAGCTATTACTGCTTCACCAAAACTTGATGGTTTAAAACTAAAACCATCAATTTATTATTTTCAACAATTCCATGGGCAGAAATGTGAACAGGGTACAGGTCCCGAATCTCCCTTCTAAGTGATGGAGTATAATGTCCAACATATTTGATGCTTTAGAATGACTGCAAAGGGTGAGACTGATTACAATAGGGGTCATGTGTCTTGGACTTCAGCCTAAGTTGTCAATCAGAAGCCAGGTCTCTGTGTGGTATCTCCCTGTGAGATCCTTCTGGTGGAATAGTCTGCCTTCTTGCAAAGCAGCTCTGGAAGGGCTAGGGATGTAGCTCACTGATAGAGCACTTGCCTAGTATGTGCAAGGCCCTGAGTTCAATCTTCAGCACCACAAAAAACAAAACCCACACACAAAGCAGCTCTGGGCTCCCAGTTAGACTTGGAACTCAAGGGTATTTCTTGAAAGTCACAGGGATAGACTAGATTCAGGAGTAGGAACACAGGACATCAGCACCAATAGGGGCAGGTCACTGGGAGCCACCATTGTAACAAACCTCCCTTGCATCAGGCAGAAGTGAATTCAAATCCTCTCTTCTTGGTTTACTGGCTATCTGGCCTTGGCCTAATTTCTTAACTTCTCTGAACCATTATTTCCTTGCTTATCTGTAAAATTAGCAGGATGTAATTCCTTCCAGGTAGGATCATTCTGTGTTTTGAATTGTAAATTGTACTGGCACCACTACTGCATGGAATTTCATAGAAAGGACTCAAACACTAGAAAGACATGTAAACTGTAAACCTAAGAGAAGTAAGCTCCTGGAAACCTGAAGAAATCTTCACGAGGTCTTTATTTATTTCATTATTGTATTTTTTTTTTTACAGTACTTGGGATCAAACCCAGGGCCTCATACATGCTAAACAAGCATTCTACTATTTAGCTACATCCTCAGTCCTTTTGTTGGGGGGATGGGGGGGAATGTGAATTTAGACTTCCAAGGAACCAAAAGTTGGATCCAAAGGTATTTATTTATTTTTAATTAATTAATTTATTTATTTTATAGTAAAATGCATTTTGACATATTGTATGCAAATGGAGCACAACTTCTTAATCCTCTGGCTGTACAAGGTTCAGAGTCACTATATGTATATAGTGTAATAATGTCTGTCTCTTTCTACCATCCTTCCCATCCCATAACCCAGCCCTTCCCCTCACTACCTCTACACAAACCAAAGTTCCTTCATTCTTCCCTATCCCCCAGCCCCACTATGGAACAGCGTCCGCTGATCAGAGAAAACATTGGGCTTTTATTTGGGGGGGGGGTTGGCTTATTTCACTTACCATGATTTTCTCTAGTTCTATCCATTTATCTGCAAATGACATAATTTAATTCTTCTTTAAGGCTGAGTAATATTCCATTGTTATATGTGCCACATTATCTTTATCCATGTTGAAGGGCATCTAGGTTGGTTCCACAGTTTAGCTATTGTGAATTGAGGTGCTATAAACACTGATGTGGCTGCATCCCTGTAGCTGATTTTAAGTCCCAAAGGTATTTAAATCTGAAGGAAAAGACAAAAAAAATGCAATCCCAATGGGAAAAAAAATTGATATTGTTGATTCTGTTGTATGGTTGTGGGCATGCAGAATTTCTTCTCCCACCCCCCTCCATCTTGGCTTTTTTTTTTTTTTTTTTTCACTTTACCAACCTCTGGGCTTGATTTTAAGTTTACTCTTTCTCTTCTTACCTCTCATGGCATAGTAACTTTTTATTCTCTCCAAAAACTTGGAGCTTCAAGAAACTCTCCCCATGTTCACTGACTTCCCCTTGTGAAAATTCTTTGTACAAAATGGACAGGGGGGGTGGGGGCTAGGGATGTAGCTCAGTGGTAAGGCACTTGCCCAGCATGTGGGAGGCACTGGGTTCGATTCTCAGCACCACATAAAAATAAATAAAGGTATTGTGTCCACCTACAACTAAGAAATTAAAACAAAAACAGAATGAACTTGGACCTGTCACAGCCCACTTGAATGGGGTCAAGGGACCGTGGGAAAGAAGAGTAAATACTCAGGTCTCCAATGCCTGCTCCAGGAACTCTCTCACAGAACCAACCCCCCAAAACAGCCTGCCCTATCTTAAGACTCTTTTAAGACTGGGATCCTAATTAGGATAAGTTATACTCCATGTATGTATCATAAGTGAAAATATACTCTACTGTCTTGTATACCTAAAAAGAACAAAATTTTTTTAAAAGACTGTTTTTACTTAGGAACTGATGACAGAACTGCCAACTCTGACCTCAAGACTCACTTTGAATTGTCATGACACCAGTCAGGGCTTGCCAGATCCCTCAAGCAACAAAAGTGCTAGTTGAGCTTTCATTCCCAACAACTTGTGCAGACTTCTCTGTCACGATAAAGCCCTCAACCTCTCCTTTGCTCTCCCTGTATCCCAGAGGTCACCCTGGCCTGTCCTTGTGTGTCCTGGATTGCAATCCTAGTCTTTGTTCCCAAATAAAAGTTCCTTTGTTGGAGACGCCTGTGTACATTTCTTGTTTGACTTTGACACTCTCTAGAAACCTCCCAAAGCCTAGTTCCCATAACTGGTTACCTCTTAAGGCAGAAGAAACAGAGCTCACACCCCATAAGAGGTCCTCAGAACTGTGCCCTTCTTCCTGGCCTCCTGCCCGGTCCCTTCCACTATTAGGCCCCTCCTCACAGACTGTTTGAGGCTCCCGGGAACTAAAGAGATTTGTGAGTAAGTGACCTTTAACCCAATGAGAATCCTCCACCCACAATCTGGGCTAATCTTCTTAGGTGTTAATATTTAGCATTACCTTGTACTACTCAGCTCCCTGAACCCTACTCAGCAAAACCTTTTAAAACGCTTCCTTACTTCTTCTCCCTACTTTTTGTCTCGGTTGCTGTTGTTTTGAGCTGGGGTTTTACTGTGTTGCCCAGACTGGCCTTGAACTCCTGGGTTTAAGTGATCCTTCTGCCTCAGCCTCCCACACATAGCCAGGACTACAGTACCTGCCATTGAGCCTGGCTCCCCTACTCTTTGAATGGGAATTTCTGGTGTAGCAAAGGTCTGGTAGAGAAGACTATTCCTCTGAAAACCAAGCATTTGATGACAGACACAAGAATGATTTCTCAGAGTTGCTATCAATCACAGGCACATTATTAAAGCACATTATTAAAAATCTGTAATAAATGTACCAGTGAAGAAGGTGATCAGTGCTTTTAAAGCTTGGAAGAGCAGATTCTGGTTCTGCAGGTCCAGGGTGGTATCTCAGCTTCTGCATGTCTACGGAAGCTCCCAGGAGACATTGCTACCACTGCTCCTGCTGCTGCTGCTGCTGCTATTGCCGGTGTAGGAGCCATGGTCAGAGTGTTATTTATGGTTCTCCAGAGAAACAGAACCAACAGGACATGGACACACACACACACACACACACATACACACACACACACATACACACACACACACCTCTGGCCAAATTATTATATGGTTGTGTATAGATATTTATTATGGAAATTGGCTCACAAATTATGAAAACCAAAAAGCCCCACAATCTTCTGCTGTCAGAAAACACTGATGATGTAATTCAGTCTGGGTCTGAAGCCCCCAAAACCAGGCACTCTGATGTCTGAGGACAGGAGATGGATGACTCAGATCAAGGAGAGAGAGATCTTGTCTTTCTTCTACCCTTTGGTTCTATTCAGATCCTCAGTGGATTGGATAATGTCTGCCTACGTTTGTGGGGTGGATCTTCTTTATTTAATTTACTGACCCAAATGTTAATATCTTCTGGAAAGACCCTCCCAAACACATTCAGAAATGGTGTTTCATCAGCCATCGGGACATCCCTTAGCCCAGTCAAGTGGACACACAAAAATTAACTGTCACACTTAGCAAGGAAATGCTACTAAGTAGTATGGGAAGGAAACGACAGGCGAAGGATGTCTTCCTGCAACTCACAGCCAGCAAACATCTCTGTTTTTCCAGGCATCCCTGAACAGTCAAGGGCCTGGGTGTGGGGTCAGAGAGAGCTGTGTCCAACTCTGCTTTCCATTTACTGTGTGGTCTCTGCCAAGTCATTTAACTTGTCTGTGACCCAGTTTCCACATGTAAAAACGGGGGTGGAGATCATATCTGCTTCACTGAACTGTCAAGGAGATTTTATGCCACCGTGAGTCTGATGGCTTAGCAGAGTATCTGGTACAGAGTTGGCCTCTAAAAGCAGTGCAGAGTCTTGCTATTGCAGGGACGGAATCCAGAGACTAAGCAGACTACGCAAGATTCAGCTAAGCAAGGGCCTGCTGGCTTCAGCTTTTCCATACTCCCAGTGAGGATGTGGCTATGTTTTCACAATTCCAGATTTAATAACAGCCATGTCAGTGAATGTGCTCCCTGTGTTCTCTGATTAAATGGACATACTTGAGTCGCCCCAGGCAAAATGAGATCATGCATCAGAAGCCTAAAAAGAAAGCTTCTTTCTAATTCCCTGTCACACCCTCTGATGTTGAGGTGTCTTTCACCAGTTTTGTTTTCTATTTTTAAGTTCATGTGACACCGTTGCCTCAGATTCTTCTCAAATAGCAGAAAAAAGAAAACATTTCAGAGTTCTTATGAATTTTCTTCTCCTACACACACACACACACACACACACACACACACACACACGGCTATTCTTTGGGTCCCTATACTCCCTTCCTAAGCTTCTGGCTTTTCCAGACCTCCTAATTAAACTGCAATAGCTGCATATCCTTTTAAAGGATTTATTCTGGGCCAGGTATGGTGGTATTTGCCTGTAATTTCAGAAACTCTAGAGGCTGAGGCAGGAGGATCACAGGTTCCAAATCAGCCTGGACAACTTAGCAAGATCCTGTCTCAAAATAAAATAAAAAGGGCTGAGAATATAATTCAGTGGTACAGCGCCCCTGGGTTCAATCCCCTAAACCACTAATTAATTAATTAATTAAGGATTTACTCTGTTTTGCTGGAACTCTTAAACCACTTGAAAAAAAACTACAGCTGGGCGCGGTGGCACACGCCTGTGATCCCAGTGGCTCCAGAGGCTGAGAAGGAGGATCCCGAGTTCAAAGCCAGCCTCAGCAAAATCGAGGCGCTAAGCAACTCAGTGAGACCCTGTCTCTAAATAAAATACAAAATAGGGCTGGGGAGGCTTAGCAGTAGAGTGCTCGCCTGGCACGTGCGGGACCCTGGGTTCGATCCTCAGCACCCAATAAAAATAAATAAGTTAAATAAAGGTATTTAGTGCAACTACAACTAAAAAATAAATATCTTAAAAAAATAGGGCTGGGGATGTGGTTCAGTGACCGATGGTACTCCCCGCTCCCAAAAAAAAAAAAAAAATACAGATAGCTCTGCCGACAACCAGAAAACAGAACTTTCCAAACTTTTTCTCTGGGTTTCTGCCTGTTTTGATTCTTACAAGTTACACCCACATGTTGTTTAAATTTTACTGATGATTCAGCAGAAGCTGCCACCAGCAAAACCAGTTGTTTTAATGGCTGAGAACACCCTTGCTGCTGGCCTGATTTTCTGTGATGATGGCAACAACCTGATTCCTGGAGGTAAAACTCGACTCTCTCTCTCAAGATGCTTGGTAAGAATTGTAGCGACAGCACATATAACTAATTCATTAACTTAGATCTCAAATTTACTTCTTACTTATAAGACTGGTTCATTTTCGTTGTATAAAAAAGAACTATGTCTTGAGCAAAGTCCTCCTCTTTTCGTTTTGCAAAATGAAGGAAGATTCCCAAGTTGCAATTGCTCCAATTCTTAACCTAAAAGACCCCAATCGGGCAGTGGGAAGTACAAAGTATAGCACTGCTAAGAAATTAATGCAAAAGGCTGGTGCTGGAGCCCAGTGGCAGAGCGTTGCCTAGCATGTGTGAGGCACTGGGTTCAATCCTTTGCACCACATTAAAAATGAAACAAATAAAATAAAGGCATGCTGTCCACCTACAACTGAAAAAAAAAAAAAAAGGAAATAAATGAAGTAATGATTATAGTGATGGGGGAAATCAAAGCTGATGCCCAAATAGTTCATTTCATTAGCTCAGAATGTGTATTTACCAACCTGGTATGAATTTCAGAGGCATTCCTAAATTTCATTTTGTTTGTTTTTGTTTTTTAGGGTTTCACTTACTCCTTTGTTTTATTTTTTACCTTAAAGCTACTTAACACTAATTAGTATATTGAATGTTTTATATTTCTAAAACAAACGTATGCCATGAGATAAATGAGCTGAGGAGAAACTTTGATAAAGAAAAAAATATAAACAGAAGCAGGAAAAGTGAAAGTTTGGTCTTTCTGCAGAGTCCACATACTCAGGCAATGTTGAAATTCAGCACAATGGGGACAGGAAAGGAAGACATAATTTCACTGGATTCTTGGAGGCACTCATTCTCAATTGAAAGCTCCCAAGCAGTCCTCCAAATTCCAATTTTTTATGATCCCTTAGATCAATTTGTTAAAGGACGTAAATGTTAATCGTTAATGTCTGATTATCTATCTTGTTTTCTTTAAGCATTACCTGTTTCCATGGGCATAAGAAGAGTCTCTGGCTGGGATATCATGGAAGAAGTTTCTGAACTGGTAGACTTCTGACAAGATTAACGACCCCCAGGTTTTCTCCTAATTTCAAGATTCAACAAAAGTTCTGGAATGTTCTTGGGTTGATTTTGTTTTGTTTTGTTTTAATTCTACAGCCTTTGGCATTCCAGTTCAGAGGACAAGTCTGATAGTCTCCGTTCCTTTCATTTTATCAACTCTTAACAAAAGCTACTAGGCTCAGGCCAAAGGGGTGTTTTGACATGAACAATGCTTCTCAGGAAAAGAAGTGCCCAAATTTTTATCCTATTATTTGAGTGAAAGTTCTAAGTCCTTCCCTGATGTTCCCTGGAATTGTGATTTAATGACTAGTCACACCAGAATGGAACACGTGTTTCTACTTGCAAGATTATTAAGCACATTACACAGTTTCATTATTGCCTTCCTGAGTCACCCTGCATGTACTAGTGTCTGCGTAGATTGCTTTTCAAAGGGTTTAATAGAGAAAAGTGTTAGAATACGTGTAATTAAATTCACTTATTTTTACTTTAGCTTTTAATTATTTTTAATGTATTGACCACAGAGTAAGGAGAAAGTATAGTAAAGAAAAAATAATATCAGCACTTAATGTGGAAGGTTATTGTTATTGTTTTACTAATAGAATTTTGAGTTACATAAGTGAACTGGATATACATCAATCAACAATTTTCTCTAACAGGGATTCTTACGTTTTGAAGTATTTACCTTTAGAAAAGTATCTGTTTCAATAAGAATGATTCCCCAGGCTGAGGCTGTGGCTCAGTGGTAGAATGCTTGCCTAGCATGTGTGAGGCACTGGGTTCGATTCTAAACACCACATATAAATAAATAAAGGTTCATCAACAACTAATAAAATATTTTTAAAAAAGAATTATTCCCATAAAAATTCTATGTGTTTTAGAATTTTATATTGAAAGCTCCTCTTAGGCAATCCCAATAAGTATACTGGAAATTAATATAAAATTTTGACATTCAACTTCTAAGAATTTAAAACATCTCTAAGATGATGTACAATCAATCAACAAATACATGAAAAAATGTTCATCATCACTAGCAATTAGAGAGATGCAAATCAAAACCACTGTAAGATTTCATCTCACTCTAGTCAGAATGGCAGCTATTATGCCAATAACAAAAGTGTTGGCGAGAATGTGGGGGGAAAAGTACACTCACACACTGCTGGTGGGACTGCAAATTGGTGCAGCCAATATGGAAAGGAGTATGAAGATTTCTTGGAAAATTGGGAATAGAACCACCATCTGACCCAGCTATTCCTCTCCTCAGTCTATGCCCAAAGGACTTAAAAACAGCATACTACAGGGACACAGCCACATCAATGTTTATAGCAGCACAATTCACTATAGCTAAACTGTGGAAGCAACCTAGATGCCCTTCAGTAGATGAATGGATTAAAAAAATGTGGCATTTATACACAATGGAATATTAGTCAGTAATAAAAGAGAATAAAATCATGGCACTTGCAGGTAAATGGATGGAATTAGAGGAGATAATGCTAAGTGAAGTTAGCCAATCCCAAAAAACTAAATGCTAAATGTTTTCTTTGATATAAGGAGGCTGATTCATAGTGGGATAGGGAGTGGGAGCATGTGAGGAATAGACAACTCTAGATAGGGCAGAGGGGTTGGGGGAAATGGAGGGAGCATGGGGTTATTAATGATGGCAGAATGTGATGATCACTATTATCCAAAGTACAGGTATGAAGACACAAATTGGTGTGAATATACTGTGTATACAACCAGAAATATGAAAAAAATGTGCTCTATATGTGTAATAAGAATGGTAATGCATTCCACTGTCATATATAAATAATAAATAAATAAATAATAAAAATAAAATGTCTCTAATTCTAGCCCTGAAACCAGATTACTCCAGTGGAAAAAAATCCTCAAAAAAAATTCTATTACACATTTTAAGATTAAAATAAAAATACATGTACATGGTAAAAAGAGATCAGAAAGAGATAAAATAAAGCATAAGACACTTCCTCTACCCTCTCTCTCAGTCTTTCTCCCCAAAGGGAACTGAGTTTCTTCTCTATACTTTTGAAATATGGGGAGCAGAGTCAGTTAAGGTCTCTGACCTCAAGGGGACTACACCCTAGTGGAAGAGCAATTATTAAGGAAGTGATCAGACAAGCAATGATACCATTGCAATGTGGCAACTGTCTACAAAGGAAATATTATGGTTTGAATTTTTAAATGCTCCCACAAAGATCCATGTATTGAAGCTTGGACACCAGCAGATGGTGCTGCTGGGAGGTGGTGGGATATTTAGGAGGTGTGGCCTAGTGGTAGGAAGTTAGGTCATTGGGGATGTGCCCTTAAAGGGGATAGTAGGACCTTGGCCCCTTCTTCTCTCTGTCAGCTTCCCAGCCACCATCAAGTAAACCAGAGTGCTCTACCATTTGCTTCTGCCATGATGGGGCCAACCAACCGTGAACCCTTAAAACCATGAACAAAATAAATCTTTCTTCATTATAAGTTGATTTTTCTCAGGTGTTTTGTTACACTAATGGAAAGCTGACTAACACAGGAAAGCTATAAGATGCTATGAGATCCTACAGCTAGGATGCCTGACCAGCAGGTGAGTAGCATTCCAAATTTAAGTAACACTGGGGTTGAAAGCCAAAGGCAAGAGAAGAATAAAGTAGGTCAAGAGGATCAGGTAGGCATGTACAAAGGCCACATGGTGGAAAGTTGGCACATATGAAAGACTGAAAGAGAGAAAAGAAGTCCTGGGGAGAAATAAGGTCAAGAGGTAGATAGAGCCAGATCATGAAAAGATTTACAAACCATGTCATAGTTGTGCTTCTAAGAGCAACAGAATGACTGAACAATACCTAACATCCATTTTATCCTTTAGTGTGACTATAAAGACTGGAAAACTAAAAACTGTATTCGCAGACACAGTTGCAGCTAGGGAATTGGATGCAATCGAAGTGCAGGCAGTCAGATTCACTCACATGAAATCTGGAAGGTGAAGATGAGGCAAAGTCAGGTCTAATTGCTTCTGCAGTTTCTGCAGCTGAGCATGATCAGGAGAATGACTAGAAAGTGCTTTGGTGTCCATAGACCTAGTGGTCTAACAGGATGCAGAGTTTTAAAATTCAATTTATTTATTTTAGCTATGCAAATGTAGGAGGAGCAGCACCACACTGGAGCCAACAAGTGTGGCAGTAGCAACACCCTCATACTTGGGCTGCTTCTAAGGTAAGTTATGAGCCCACAGTTCCAATGGCAGCTCCCTGTTTCCCCCCTTTGTGATGGAGATAACTGTTCCCTTAGTAAATCAATCCTATCATGTTCTTAGAGTCATTTCTGGAGATGCAATCTAGCACCTATTCCCCATGTCTCCTAATAGAGTTTTAAGCCCTGAATTCCCTGTATTGAATCATATTTTTCTTAAAAGAGTCATAGTTAAAAGTGTTCTGATCTCCAATTACTCAGTCATATCCTTTATAGTAATCTCCTTCTATAATTTGATCCACGATCACACATCTTAGTCTCTTTTAATCTGTAACAATTCCTCAGCTACTTTTCTTTTTAAAATCTTTTATGACCTTAACATTTTTGAAATATACAGGCCAGTTGTCTTGTTCCTTGTCAAAAGGAACACAGTCTTAATACTATCAATCTACCGTCTTTATTTCCTCATTTTCAATGCCATATATGGACCTGAATCATATGTATTCTGCCATGTACTCTTCTGTTTCCTCCACAGAGCTGTTTATTAAGGCAGCAAATATGTAATGGCTGTCTAATCCATTCCAGGTACTGTGCTAGGTGCAGAAGACTGTGAGCAAAACAGACAAATAGTGCTCGGTTACAGATGTTAATATAGGCACTTTAACCAAGGGTCTTTGTGCTATAAAAAATGAGCCGGGCATGGTGGCACAAACCTGTAATCCCAGGGCCTCAGGAGGCTGAAGCAGGAGGATGGCAAGTTCGAAGCCAGCCTCAGCAAAAGTGAAGTGCTAAGCAACTCACTGAGACCCTGTCTCTAAATAAAATATAAAATAGGGCTGGGGTTGTGGCTCAGTTTGTCGAGTGTCCCTGAGTTCAATTCCCAGTACACCCTCCCCTGCAAAATGAGAAGCTACTCTTGAAAATATAAACAAAAATAGAAATTTATTGGAAAGCTACAACTGGAAGAGTTAAACACCCAAGCCCTAGATAGAGCAGGATCAGGCATTTGTGAACTTTTTAGAGTGATAACGCCATTCTAGTGACTCAGCCTCAACAAGTCCCAACTACTGTGTCCCACACACAATTCATGCCTAAAGTTACTGGGGAAGAGAACCTCATCAGCCTGAGATGAAGAATCTATTCCTGCCTCATCCAATTAACTATGGCCAGAGTAACAGGTTCCTGTGGCTCAAATACGCCCAAGGGGAGCCTGCCCTATATATCTGAGTCTTCCCAGAAACTATGCAATTTTGGTGAAGGGACCAGAGTGGACACTCCAGCTAGTTTCTACATTATACAGTTCTAACACTTACATAGGTTCAGGGTTGATATTGGAAATATTTAAATGACTGGAGGTATAGCTCAGTGGTAGAATGCTTTCCTAGCACGCATGAGGCCCTTGGTTCAATCTCCAGCCCCACCAAAAAAAAAAAAGAGAGAGAGAGAGAGAGAATAAAATTAAGAATCGCTGTGGCACAGGCACTGACTATTCAGAATAAATGATGGCAATATCTCAGGGACAGGCTCTAGGAGAACACTTGGTAGGCCAGGCATTAACACTTCTTGTTTGTTTGTTTGGTTTGGTTTTTGAGACAAGATCTTGCTCAGTTGCCTATGGCCTCACTAAATTGCTGAAGCTGGCTTTGAACTTGTGAACCTCCTGCTTCAGCCTCCCAAGCTCCTGGGATTACAGGCCTGTGCCACTGTGCCTAGCTACATTAACCCTTTAGCTATTACATCATGAGATTGGGGGAATCCCGTAGAGAGGCTGAGAAGAGATGGAGTTTGGGGGAATTCTCCTATAAGCTCAGGCGCCCTAGAGGGAAACTCTCAGATGAATATCCATTCATGCAGAAGTGGTTTATTAAGGAAATGTTCCCAACAAAGTCTGTTAAAGTGAACAAAGCAGTCAATGAGGAGAGGAAAGTCAAGCAAGGATGCCATAATAGAGTTTGCCAAAGAAACAGAACCAATAAGATATATAGGTTTAGATAGATACAGAGAGAGAGAGATGGAGATGGAGGAAGATTTATCGTAGGGGAATTGGTAAGTGCCCTTACAGAAGATGAGAAGTCTTATGATCTGCTATCTGTAAGCTGAGAACCAAGGACAGCCAGTGACATAGACCAAGTCCAAAGGCCTGAGAACCAGGAGAGCTGATGGTGTGATACGTCCCAGGGCAAAGACCAATGTCCCCATTCAAGCAGGCAGACAGGAAGCAAAAGGGAAAAATTCCTTCTTCCTCTGTATCTTTTTTCTCTCCATACTCTCAAAGGATTTGATGATTCCCCACCCACAGCCTGGGAGGGCCATCTGCTTTACTCCGTCTACAAATTCAAATACTAGTCTTATTCAGAAACATCCTCACAGACACACGCCAAATAATACCAAATATCTGGGCACCCCGTGTCCTAGTCAAGTCAACACAGAAAACCATCACAGACGCCAGCTCAGGTGAAGCCCCACAGATGCCAGCTCTAGCTTGATCCTGTGGGGTGCTCCGGAGCACATGCTATTATGCCACAGAGTTCTCTCAGCCAGAGAAAGGAGTCCAGTCACCAGACCTGTCAATCATTGTTCAAGGACTCTAGAGGACAGGGATAAAATCCCCAAGCACTTCTGGTGTTCTGTGCCCTCCTGAGATGAACTGCCAAAGAGCTACAGATGCTGGCTGCTGGTAGGATGGGAAATGGAATCCTGACATCATCTGTGCCCGTGGGATTAGGGCAGTGGCTACTTACCAAATGGTTCATAAGGGTTTGAACATTTTAACGATCATTATAGCCAAACCAGGTCTGACAGCTGAATGTCACATAATGTCACATGAATATGAGGCATAAACCACAGAGCAAGACAAGCCAAAGAGTGATCCCGTCTCTTCGCCCAACTAGCTGGAGGATGGTAAAAAGTCACAGCCAGCTGGGCATGGTGGCTCACGCCTATAATCCCAGCAGCTCGGGAGGCTGAGGAAGGAGGATCGTGAGTTTAAAGCCAGCCTCAGCAAAAGCAAGGTGCTAAGCAACTGAGTGAGACCCTGTCTCTAAATAAAATATAAAATAGGGCTAGGGATGTGGTTCCATCGTTGAGTGCCCCTGAGTTCAATCCCTGTACCAAAAAAAAAAAAAAAAAAAATCACAGCCATCCTAAGGCATTAGTTTCCCTCACTATAAAACCAAGGGTTGAAGGTAGATGAATTATTTAATCTCCAAATAAATAGAATAAAGGTCCATCGACAATTAAAAGAAGAAGAAGAAGAATCTAGCCTCACCTTCCTATTCCCTGATCTCTATTTAGGGAATAGAGATCCCCATATGTAACATATCATGATACAGCCAAAAAGAAAATAGAAAATCAGCATGCAATTTTTCTGTAATTCTGAGACTTTATGCACAAGAACCAAAATACATAACTGTTCATGCAAGAAATTTTAAACAAATATTGATAAAACACTCTTCCACGTACCTTTTCTTGGTCCAGTTCTTTAACTTCCTGACAATAGTTTGTTTAATTATGTGCAATGACTTTGTTTCTAAGCATAAGACTGAGTTTCCCATCACTGTTGTTTTGGAATGTGGAATTTTTTTCTTTTGCTCCTTGTAGATGGAATATCTTAATAACCATAAGGTCAGAAGCTAAAGCAGCTAGAAATCAATGCCCTAAATGGCTCCCCATCCCTTCCCATTCTCATCAGGATCCAAGCAAATGAGAACTTATTTGCTTTGAAGACATGCAACAAAGATACCGTGAAAGAAAGGGGAAAAACAAACAAAACAAACAAACAAACAAAAAAACAGTGATATGAGTATTCCCAGCAAGGGAGAAATTTCTTTTATACTTCGTTATGATTTATAAAAGATGAATTCATTATCACCCAAGACATCCTGAGTCAGAAATTCAGGCAACTGATTATTGTGTAAAATCAAAATGATAGCATCCTTGGAGAGACAGTTGCCTGGTAACTCAGACCAGAAGGTGGTCTTTAGATTTCTCTTGGATCGTGTGTATCTATTTTGGTTTTTCTGTTGAGCTCATTTTCTTCCCTATGATCCAAAAACTGAACAATTTTTGGAGAAAATTTTTACACAGAAGATAGCTTTTTTCCTCCAGAAGATATTTTTATTAGGAAGTGCAGCTGTCTCCATGCAGTTGAATCGCTCTATTTTCAGGGCTATTGCAGGAACATAGAAGAAAGGGGTAGTGGGGAAGCCAGCGGAGGGGAGATTTCAGATGGAGAAGTATATTTTGAAACTGAAAGCCAGACACTGGCTTTCCACGAAAAGAAACTGGCTCAGCATCTCACATAAGATCAAAGTATAGCTTACTCAGGTAAGAAGCTCTATGACAGCCGGGCCAATGGCACACACCTGTAATCCCAGTGGCTCAGGAGGCTGAGGCAGGAGGATCATGAGTTCAAGGCCATCCTCAACAACAGTGAAATGCTAAGCAACTCAGTGAGACCCTGTCTCTAAATAAAATACAAAATAGGGCTGGGGATGTGGCTTAGTGGTCAAGTGCCCCCAAGCTCAATCCCCAGTAGAAGAAGAAGGAGGAGGAGGAGGAGGAGGAGGAGGAGGTCTATGACTTTTCACCCCTTCACTGGAGCAAGAAAAGCTGAGCAAGTAGGCTCCTCCTTACCAGAATCAGAAGCCCTGAGTCTACACTCTTCTGAATTAGTTATCTAGTCCCAGATGTTTTATTTTTTCCCCCAGAAAGTTAGTTAACTCTGTCACTTCTGATTCTATAAGCAGGAGAACTTGAGTTTCCTCTCAAGTTTTCTTATGCAAAAGAAGATTTACTGAAGACTTGGGGCCTTTGGGAAAGGCTAGCCAGCCAAATAACTTGGAAATGCACAGGAACCAAGGCTTTAGAAGTTAAGAGACAGGGATGGGCTTGCTATGCCAGCTGCTCAGAGGCTGAGGCAGGAGGATCACAAGCTCAAGGTCGGCCTGGCCAATTTAGCAAGAAATAACATATAAAAAGGGAGGCTTTGAGAGGTAGAGGAGGAGGAAGAGCAGAAGAGAAAGGAGAAGAGGCAGGAAGAACAGAAAGATGCAGGAGGCGTCTATGCTGAAATCAATGAATTTTAATGAACCATTCTTTGTATTACTCCTGAAAGATTCATAATCCTAGGAGAGAGTGTCAAATTGGCTGAGATGAGGTCACATGCCTGGGCCTGCTGTACCTGGGCAGTAAGAGGAAGGATCTAATGCAAGCAGTCTCCAGGAACCCCTACAGCTTCCATGATGCAAAGGCAGGTACATAGATTTATAGTCACATCAAGACTGTCTACAAAGGACAGGGGAGTTATTATTCAAAAAGAAATTCATGCTTCTGTTTTTTCACTGGTATGATTTTGAGTTTTTGTTTTCATGGTTTTCAGAGACTGGCTGAAATACTAATTATGTTTGTTGTAATTGTTTACAAAAAAATAATGCTTTGCTGTCTTGTTTATTGCTGACTTAGCCCAATCCTTGCCCTATGTATGTCTTGTCCGGTCACCTGCCTTCTACCTCTGTGGACCTCTGGACTCTTCGGATGCCAAATACTCTTAACTGTCCACACCCCACATGATAGAGAACAAGAACTTTGGGTTACTTCCCCCAACTTTGTCCTCTTTCAGCAGGAAGCAGCTTGGAGATGTCATTGCCCATTTTTCCATAGAAATGGAATGTAGAAATTAACAGTGGGGAAATGTAACAGGGATCTACTTTATGTTTTGTTTGTCCCCTCAAAGGGGAAACCTCTGGTGTCATTCACACTCCAGAACTTTCCAGGAAATCAGGCCGTGAAACCCCATCTTTCTTTAGCCTCTTTCCCTGCTCTGTTCTGCTTCCCTCACCTCCTTACAGATTTTTCCTGAAAGCACAATGCCAACATGTCTTTAGGACAAGACAGGGGCCTCAGTTTCTGCTCTGGGAATTCAACCTAAAACAATGATGAACATTTGATATTTTTTTGGCTGCCTAACATTATTCTCTCTTACTAATAGCATGAGTTTCTTTTCTTTTTTTACTTTTTTGAGAGAAAGAAAAAAGAAGGTTTATTGCTTTGCTAGCAAAGGAGAAACACAGGAGACTCCTTTCCCAGAGGCTGTGATTCTGCCCATCAGCAGGAACAGGGGGCTTTTAAACAGGTGATTCAAAGGCTACCTCCATGTGTTCTCTGTCAGAGTTATAATTCACTTGTTAATTTGGGAGATAGTAATTTCTGAGATTTTCTGGTACCATCTTCAAAGTCTGAATTAGTACCATTCCCATGGTGGGTGTGTACTCAAGCACAGATAAATCTGCCTAAAATGTGGAAGAAAGGTAATATTGTTTCCCTTGAGATTAGGGCAGAGGAAGAGATCAGGGAGGACCAGGGAGGACCAGGGAGAGAGGAATAGAAAGAAATATGTCCATTTTAAAAATAAATTGCAGTGGCAGAGGCTAAAGGAAAAAGGGTTCTAGGAAGGAGATTACCAAATGAACTAACAGACTTTCTAATGCATTTGATGAAATGCACCAGAAAAAAAAAAAAAACAGTTTTGAAGAAGTTTCATAGACATAATGGGCAACTTGGAAATAACTAGTAATATATACACAGAAAATGAGGCAAAGGAAAAAGAAGCTATCGTTAACTCCAAGAAAAGCAAAATGACATATAAGAAAGGGAGTATTATTATGATTAACAACACTTACAACATGGATAAACAATGTTTATCCCATGTTGTAAGTTATTCAATATATTATGGTTAGAAACTTTAAATATACCATTTTGCACCTCATAATGACTTCTTTTTTTTTTTTTTTTTTTTTTGAGAGAGAGAGAGTCTCATTAATTTCCCTAGAGCCTCTCTAATTGCTTAGGCTGGTTTTGAACTTGAGATCCCCCTGCCTCAGCCTCCTGAGTCACTGAGATTACAGGTGTGCACTATTGCGCCCAGCTTCATAATGACATTTTGGTCAACAACAGACCATATATAGGACAGTGGTCTCATAAAATTATAATGAAACTGAAAAATTTCCATGGCCTACTATTCTTACTTTACTTTTTCTGTGATTAGATACACAAATATTTGCCATTGTGTTACAATTGCCTATGATATTCTGCACAGAAACACGTTGTACAAGTTTTTAGGGTAGGCCATATCTAGGCTACCATCTAGGTTTGTATAAGCACATTCTGAGAAGTTCGTGCAGTGATAAAGTTGCCTAATGATTCTTTTACCAGATTGTATTTTCATTATTAAATAGTACCTGACTTTATAATATGGAAAAGGAAGGCTATCAAATAAAATTTGATTCTTTTTAATTTTTTTTTACTTGTAGATGGACCCAATATCTTTATTTTATTTATTTATTTTTATGTAATGCTGAGGATCAAACCCAGGACCTCACATGTGCTCGACAAGTATTCTACCACTGAGCCACAACCCCAGCCCTTTAAAATTTGATTCTTATCTTCAGTAATGAGAGAGTGTGCTGGGTATTTACCTGTTTGCTCTCAAATTCATTCCCTGTCTTTTCCCTCCTGGGATCATATTGTTCACGGCTACTTGTGTAAAATTTACTTCCCAGACCCTGATGACTAGATTTGGGTGAGTTCAGCCAATGGGATGTAGTCAGTAAAGACTGGAGAATTGGAGTGAAGGACCAACCAGGAGATTCGCTGTCCTGCTCTGCCTTGGGTAACTTCTTCTCCTCTTGGCTCCCGATTTTCTGGTCCTGCCAAGCCATCCCACCTGGGCTGTGGAGATGGTAGTGGCTTCCCTCAATTTCTAATCTGAGAGTTGCCTCACCTTCCCCTGGTTAGCCTTCTAAGATCTTGTAACCCAGGGGTTCTAACTTCAACACTATTGACATTTTGGGTTGGATAATTTGTTGGGATTGGAGGGTTTAACCATGTATTATGAGATGATTGGCAGCATCCCTAAATAGACTTTACCCATGAGATATCAATAGGTCACCCCATTGTGACAACTTTGTCTCTAGATATTACCAAATGTTCCTCGGAAGGCAAAAGCACCCACGTGAAAAGTACAGTTTCAACCTATTAATAACTTATAGTAATTTAAGTAATCTGATGAGGGTTTTACTTCTAACTTAAAGTTGATTGATTCACAAGGTTATAAGCAATATCTAAGTTTGATAAATAAGAAATTAATATAGTAAGCATATTATTTAGAAATATGCAACTAATAAAAGAAACAATAAATACAAGTATTGAATGCCATTGCTCCTAAAGAGTAGGATTAGAAGGCAAGGAAAGGTGCACTTGAGCTTTTGATGTTATTTTGTTTTTTTAAATTTACGTGTATATCACTCATAAAAATAAAATATTAGGAAAATAAAACATGGACTATTATACATCTTATTACTAAATAGAAAGTTCCCAGGATAGGCTCACAATTTTTATTCTCAGAAGAGATTAAAGAAGTGTTTATTCAGGGGCTGGGACTGTCAGAGTTAAAGTGCTCAACTAGCATGCATGAGGCACTGGGTTCGATTCTGAGCACTACATAAATATAAAATAAAGATATTGTGTCCACCTATAACTAAAAAATAAATATTATAAAAAGAAGTGTTTATTCAGATTTTTTCTTAATCCCCTCTAAGTCATATTGTCTTATATTTGACCCACAAGAGAGTTTGGCAGGCATCTAGGTTGATTGACATTTATTCATGTTCCAAAATAAAACCAGCCTGCTTCCTCCCTAATGGTCCAGGTGGAGAACTGGCTTGCTTGGTTGTAATGGTGTAGAATCCAGGGAAGGTAGGTGAAAACATTATGGTAAATTAGACATGAACATTTAGAGTTCCCGGGTCGGCTTGGTTTGTCTCCCTCCAAAAAACAAAGTAGAGGAAGAAGAGTTCAGATCTAGATTTGATGAGTGTGTCTTTCCCCAGTCTCCATTCACCCCAGCTCCTACACACTGTAATCTCCATCCCTACCTCTAATTTATCTTTGCCTCCCGTTGCCAAAGCAACTGAAACAAAGTCTTGGGATTGAATTCTTGATTTGCTTGATTTACTAGTCATGACTGGGTCCCAATTAATTTGGAAACGTATCCAGCAAGTTCAAAGCCAGCCTCAGAATTTAGTGAGACCCTCTCTTAAAATAAAAAGTAAAAAAGGGTTGGAAATACAGATCAATGGTAAAAGCACCCTTGGGTTCAATCCCCAATACCAAAGATAAAAATAAATAATCACTGACTGTTGGTGATAAACTCAATTTCCTGTTCCTCTACTGTCCCAGAGTGGGGGTGGGGGGTCAAAAGTGGGGCTGAGGGCTGGGATTGTGGCTCAGTGGTAGAGCGCTTGCCTAGCGCTCAGCACCACATATAAATAAATGAATAAAATAAAGGTCCATCAACAACTAAAAAAAAAAAATTAAAAAATGAAAGTTGGGCTGAAACTTCCAACCTTTTAATTGTACCTTCATCTTTCTGGTTACCAGCCCTGCTCCTGAAGCTATCTAGGGGCTCCCAGTCACTAGTTATTTCATTGGTATGACAAAAGACACCCTCATCACTCTAGAAATTCCAAGAGTTTTAGAAGTTTTGTGCTAGTAACCGGACCCAACTTATTTCGTCTTATATTTCTTACGAGTTTTTTGTAACTGGCCTCTTTTACTTACCTTAATGCTTTTATAGTTTATGTTGTACATTATATCTCTATTTCATTCTTTTTTTAATAGCCGAATCATATTTCATTATACAGGTAGACCACATTTTATTTATCAACTCATCGGTGTAATACTTTTGATTACTATGAATAATGTGGCTATGAACCTTTTTTTTCTAGTACCAGAGATTGAACCCACACATGTGCTGTACCACTGAGCTACAATCTCAGCACTGCTATAAACATTTGTGTGAACACATTCCTTTTTTTTCTTTCTTTCTTTTTTTTTTTTTTTTTTTTGGTAAGGGGGATTGAACTCAGGGGCACTTAACCACTGAGCCCCATTCCCAGCCCTTTTTCATATTTTATTTAGGGACAAGGTCTTGCTAAGTTGCTGAGGCTGGGTTTGAACTCAAGATCCTCCTACCTCACCCTCCCGAGCCGCTGAGATTACAGGCGTGTGCCATCATACCCAGCAAGTGTGAACACATTTCAATTATTTTGGTTATATGTATCCAAGAGTAGACTTACTGGGTCGAATGACAACCCTATGTCAACCTTTTGAAGAACCGCCAGACTTTTGTAAAGTGGTTGTACCATTTTACATTCCCACTAACAGTGTGTGAGCCTGCTTGCATCCATTTTATAACCTTGCTAACTCGTCTGTACCTATTTCTTTTTTTGTTGTTGTTTTGTTTTGTTTTTTATTTTATTTTTTTTGTAGTTGCAGATGGACAGCATGCCTTTATTTTATTTGTTTATTTTTTATGTGGTGCTGAGGATCAAACCCAGTGCCTCACACTTGCCAGGCAAGCACTCTGCCACTGAGCTACAGCCCCAGCCCTGTACCTGTTTCTTTGTTTATTTATTTATTTTGCAATGCTGAAGACTGCAAACCCAGGATGTTGCACATGATAGAAACATACTCTACCACTGAGTCTTTTTTTTTTTTTAATACTAGGAATTGGACCCAGGGACGTTCTACCACTGAGCTACATCCCCATCTCTTCATTTTTTGTTTGAGACAGGGTCTCATTAAATTTCCCATACTGGCCTTAAATTTGTGATCCTCCTGCCTCAGCCTCCTGAGTTTCTGAGATTACAGGCATGGGCCACAGCTCCTGGCACTTTTTAATTATAGTCTTCCTAGAGAGTATAAAGAGGTATTTCACTGTGGTTTTATGTTCCCTCATGGAAAATGATATCGAGCCTCTTTTCCTATGCTTAGTTTCTATTCATATATCTTCCCCCAATTGTTTTTTATGTTTTCTGTATCATACCTATATATTCTATGCCATTTGATTGTTTTATTATTTCAGCAGAGCCACAGCTTCTTATCTTTCATGTGTTTTAATATCTGGTAGGACTGTTCCCTGAACTTCACCCTCTTCACAATTCCTATGTTTTCTGAAATATCTTAGATATTCATTCTCTCTCTCTCTCTCTCTCTCTCTCTCTCTCTCTCTCTCTCTCTCTCTCTCTCTCCCCCTCTCTCTCTCTCTTTCTCTTTTTGGTACCGGGGATTTAACTCAGGGACACTTGACCACTGAGCTACATCCCCAGCCCTGTTTTGTATTTTATTTAGAGACAGGGTCTCCCTGAGTTGCTTAGTGCCTCACTCTCTGAGATTGACTTTGAATTTGAGATTCTCCTGCTTCAGCCTTCTGAGCTGATGGGATTACAGGCATGCACCACCACACCCGGCAGATATTGGAACCAATTAGAACTTTAGAACTTGTCACCTTGCCATTTTAATAAAACAGAGTTATTATTGTTTATAATCATTCCTTATTTACTCCTTATAGTATTGGGATATAGTTCTTATTAATAGGATGCAGAACATACTACCCCAAAATATGTCCCCTTGACATATTTTAATGAATACCACTCTCTGACCCTCTCTTCAGAGGCCTTGAAAACTTCACGCAACAGGTATCCGATTTATCCCAGGAGGGAAAGAATGTCACAGAGAAACCAAGAAGAATCTGAACAAAAGATGGATGAGGAAAAATTATAACTTTTTCTCCTTATAATACACACCCTAAATATCCAGCAGTGATTTCTACTGGAAATGGTGTGCTTGTCACTTGGGGTTTTAATAAAATATTGTTGCATTAAAATTCAAAAAGTAGCTGGGTACAGTGGCATGCACCTATAATCTCAGCTACTCTGGAGGCTGAGGTAAGAGGATCACAAGCTTAAAGTCAGCCAGGGTGGTCTGGGTTTGGGCTCAGTGGTAGAATACTTGCCTAATACTCATGAGGCACTGGGTTCAATCCTCAGCACCACATAAACAAATTAAATAAACAAAATAAAGGTATTGTATCCATCTACAACTAAAAAAAAAGAAAAATGAAAAAAAAAAAAAAAAAATGTCAGCCAGGGTATTTTTTTTTTTTTTTGTACCAGGGATTAAATTCAGGGACATCAACCACTGAGCCACGTCCCCAGGCTTATTTTGTATTTTATTTAAGGACAGGGTCTCACTGAGTTGCTTAGCACCTTGCTTTTGCTGAGGCTGGCTTTGAACTTGCAATCCTCCTGTCTCAGCCTTCTCAGCTTCCGGGATACAGGCATGTGCCACTGTGCCTGTACTGATTTTGTAAAACCCTTTCTCAAAATAAAATAAAAAGATGTAGGAATGCAGTTCAGTGGTAGAGCACTTGTCTCACATGCACGAAGTCCTGGGTTCACTCTCCGTATCTTACACACACACACACATAAATTAGAAAAGCAGTTAGTTGATACACAGAAAAGATTTGACTTGAGCCAATGCCATGGGATAATGCTTGATTTGATTTGTGGTAGAAGGTTTAATCTAACTATTTCTCCCAGTTGTCCTCTTGCTTAGGTAATTGCTTACTAAAGCTAGTCTCTTTGCTTTGATTTCAATTTTGTAGCATTCAGTTAATCTCAATAATTGGGATTCTCCATGGAAACTGTGGAACAAGATACTTACTACACCTTCCAAAAAACATAAAAATAATGCTCTCCTTTTATTTGTTGCCTGGCAACAATACTTTTGTTTTTATTCAGAGGGAAATTTCAGAGATGTTTGCTGATCAGCATAACGTTGGCTGGAAAAGGAAAAGAAAAAAAAATTTTTTTTCAACACTCAAAAATATATAGGGCAGGGCTGGAGTTGTAGCTCAGTGGTAGAGCACTCACTTCGCACGTGGAAGGCGCTAAGTTCGATCCTCAGCACCACATAAAAACAAAATAAAGGTATTATGTCCATCTACAACTAAAAAAATATTTTTTAAATGTATAGGGCAGTTTAAACTTTTTGCTTTTAAATACCCATATGGGGTCTTCATAACGGTAAAGAGCATAAAGCATATACAGTATAATGACAGAATAAGACAGATCAGAAAGGAGCCTTCATCAAGGATCTTTAGGGATACACTAAATGAAACTATTGGGGCTCTTGAGAGGCATGAGTCCAAATTGCATTTATCAGCCTCAACAGCAGGACTGAACCTAAATTTCATGTTATTTTCCATCCCAAGTGGTCCCTGTAGCACATACTATTTTTGTCTTACATTTTTTTTCTTCCTTTTCCACCATTGCTGTGGCTTATTATGAGTAGATTATGCTTCTCCACCATATTCCCTCCAGGCTTGGTCAATAGGATTTGGATGGGTGTGACTGTCTACCCAGAGGCTTTATATGAATTGGTGAAATTTGGCATGACCTCTTACATTTCTGCCTTATGCCATGAGGAAAGAATGTCCCAGGCAGCCTTTGCCTCTGCAGCCTGGGTCCTGGAATAAGAAACTCATGGAGCAGACCCAAATCCAAGCCCAGACAAGCCTGGCCAATGTGCAATGCAGTGCAGAGAGCAGGGAGAGTAAAATAAATATTTGTTTTTATAAATCACTGAGATTGGGGGTGGCTTGCTATGCAACATGATGGCAGCAATAATTGAGAAAGGAATTCTTCCCCACAATGCCTATCGTGAGCAATCACACAGACTTTAGAATGTGCACAGTGGGCTTTAATCAGCTGGTTCCATCTTCCCAGTCATCAGTCAGATGGAGCAAAGTCTGTTTAAGAGACTAACTAGCTTGTCTTGAAGATGCTGAAGATGTTCTTAAAGGTGAGATTTGTTCATTGTTTTTTTAAGTCGTTACTTATAAGCTAAGGACAGATATTCTAGAATATTATTGGTGGAAAACTTAAATTATCATATAATTTCTATGTTCTCTTTCATGAAAATTTCAAACATGCACTCTGGCTGCTCCAGAATATCTGTGTCAGTGGGTGGGGTGTGTAAATAGCAATCTGAATGAAACTGATTTGGGGTGAGCATTTGCCTGGCACTTTAATATGATCTAAAAATCTCTAGATTAGCCATATTGGAGAGTTAGTTGGAGGTAAACTGATGAGGATTATAACCCCACACTCCTGGGTATTCCCTGGCCCAGATCATGCTTTATTAAGTGTATATATATATATATATATATATACACACACACACACACACACACACACACACACACACAGAGTAGGGCAGAAAGGATGTATATCAAAATGTTAATGGAAGTCATAAATAAAAAGTTGAATTTGGGGAATCTTTACCCTCTTCTTTGTACTTTTCTGTATTGTTTAAATCTTTTATACTTGAACATATATCATTCTCCTCCCAAATGTGTGTGTGTGTGTAAACCTGAATTTATATATATATATATATAAAATTTACATATATACAAGTTACATATACAAATTATACATATATATATATATATATATATATATATATATATATATATATATATATTTCACAAAGAAAAGTGGACCTACAAATTCCATTTTCATCCATATCTTACTTTAGTCACCAAAATGGTCCCTAAAATTCTCCAAATATCTCTCCCATGTCTTATCTGTTATTTTTTGTTTTGTTTACTTATTTTTGTTGTTGTTTTTGTAGTACTGGGGGTTGAATTCAGGGCCTCTCTAGTGCTAGGCAACACTCTACCACTGACCTACATCCCTGACCCTATTTATTTATTTATTTATTTATTTATTTTTTAAATATTTATTCTTTAGTTTTGGGCGGACACAACATCTTTGTTTGTATGTGATGCTGAGGATCGAACCCGGGCCGCACACATGCCAGGCGAGCGCACTACCGCTTGAGCCACATCCCCAGCCCCTGACCCTATTTATTTATTTAGATAAAGTCTTACTAGAGATTGTTTAAAAATATTTTTAATTGTAGATGGACACAATATCTGTATTTATTTTTATGTGGTGCTGAGGATTAAACCCAGTGCTTCACACGTGCTAGGCAAGCAGTCCACCACTGAACTACAACTCCAGCCCCTCACTAGAGATTTTTAAGATAAAGTCTTATTAGAGATTCATGAAGCTGGCCTTGAATTTGTGATTCTCCTGCCTCAGTCCTCTGAATAGTTGGGATTACAGGCGTGTGCCACCGTGCTCAGATGTTTTACTCATTTTTTCAGCTATAACCCTTCTCTGAAAGCAATTAAATGTGTAAGAAACGACATAAGACATGCCCGAGAGTCCTGCTGTGAGAGGCAAGATTGCAGTTCCAGCCCGTGCTTTTCTGCAAAACCTCAGCCTTCACATCCAAAAAGGAAAGGATGGGACCAAGTAAGAGTTACACAACTCAGAAGGTTACAGGAACCAAAGGGGAACAAACAGGAGAAGCAGGAGAGCCTGTGAGCAGTGAGGTTGTATTGCACTGGAGACTACCAGCTCTGTGGAAGGGGGCTCTGCACCCCAGAAGGTTGTTTTCTCAGACTGCTGGTCCAGGGTTGCAAGATCTTGCAATTTATTAAGAGACTGTAAATCAAGTTTTTGTAATGCAATCTCATGATTTTTAAAAATGTTGTTAAGTAAAGTTTTAAAACATTTTGTGAATTCCTTGCAGGCCAAATTAATCTCATTTACCAATCCATCTGACAGCAAGCAACGCTGAATCAGATGTCTTTCAGGCTCCCTGTTTTCCTCTCTTGGAGCCCACCCAGGCGCCACCTAGTGACCAGACCAGCAGAGCTCCCAAGAAAGCCTTGTTAAAAGAAAGGCCTAAATGGACCACAGGTGCAGCTCAGTGGCAGAGAGCTGGGTTTGATCTTCAGCACTGCAAGTTAAAAAAAAAAAAAAAAGTGGAGTTGGGGATGTAGCTCAGTTGGTAGAGTGCTTGCCTCGCATGTACAAGGCCCTGGATTCAATTCCCAGCAACACACACACACACACACACACACACACACACACAGTGGGTGGTATGTTTTCTTTATCAAAATAAACAATTAAAAGTCAGTTTAACAGATAATTTTTTCTGCTGTGGGCTTTACTATGCTAACAAGGTAAAGGTAACTGGATTATTTTAATGATATATTTGCACATATTCTACACAAGTGTTTGTCCCTGACCACCTAGAATTTGCCCTTAGATCTGAGAAACTCTCTAAGATTATTTTCATAATATGGCAGGCCCTGCGTGTCTAGTTTTGGTTGGCTTTAAGTTTTTCTTTTTTATTCTTTTTTTTTTTTTTTTTTGTACTGGGGATTGAACCCATAGGTGCTCTACCACTGAGCTACATCCCCAGCCCTTTAATGTTTTATTTGGAGACACCGTCTTAGTAAATTGCCCAGGCTGGCCTTGAACTCTCAATCCTTCAGGCTCAGCCTCATGTATGGCAGGTGTTTGCCACCACACCTGGCAAGCCCAGGCATTTGGTGTGATGGCCAGACCTTTAGCCATCCTTCTACAGCTAAGTGTTCTGCTGCCTACACCCCTGTCCCTTCCAGGCAGGTCAGGACAGTGAGCACATCCTCAGGCCATTTGTTCTCTCTCTCTTTTTTTTTCTTGGGGGGGGGGGGCATTGTTATAATATAAGGCCATTTGTCTTCCAATTGACAACATCTGAAGCTACAATGTCATTCACAGTGGGAAAGGGATGAGATACACTGAGAGAATAGGCAATAGGATCAAAACTTCAGACCTGAGCATTTTGACTGTTGTAAGCTTTCTCTTAACAACCTTGTCACTGCAGTCCTGGGGACACAGTTCAGAGGTAGAACAGTTGTCTAGCTTAGGAGAGACGTTGGGTCCAATCTCAAGCACTGAAAAACAATTTGTCATTGCAATAAACCTACCCCAATTAAGACCACTCAGGTATCATGATGATAATAACAAACATTGCCAAGTACTTAGGAGAAGCCAAACTCTTCAAATATCTCAATGTGTTTAACAATAGGTTGAATTGGGCATGGTGGTGCATGCCTGTAATCCTAGCTGCTCTGGAGGCTGAAGAAGGAGGATCACATGTTCAAGGTTGGCCTCTGCAATTTAGTGAGACCCTGTCTCAAAATAAAAAGTAAAAAGGGCTGGAGATGTAGCTCAGTGGTAGAGAATCCCTGGGTTCAATACCCAATACCAATAAAAAAAAAAGGATTGAGTAATATATTACCCCCATTTTTCAGATAAGAGAAGCTAAAAAGAAGAAGCTTAGAAAGCTAAAGTTAGTACTGCACGTAGCCAAGAAGCTGTGCTGCTGTGTTGTCAAAGAAGCACAATCACCTTCTTCTGTAGCATTTTATTTTCAGTATGTCTCCTCAGCCAATAACAAACACCACGATGAATCCACACCCACTATCACCAGCACCACAATGAAAGTAAATCAAATGATGGGCTTTAATGAAGGCCTTGAAAACATTATTTTACGTGTCCAAAGCTGTGTTTTTTCCAATCTGTGCTTGAGTGGGAAGGAGGAAATACTGTTAACCTCTTCATTAATCAGTCCTCCCCCACCAGACTGATTCATCCCCATAAACAATAGAAATAATTACAATGAACAATTGTGTGTTTAGTTCCATGTCTAGACATAGCTTTCATTTGAAAACAGAAAAGAACAGAAAGAAGAGGCACCCTGCTATTTTTTAATTCTTTGTGTCAAACTTTTTCTTAGCCTGAATGCTTCTCTTATGATCAGGAGGTATATACTCAGAATATCAGTAGTTTCTTAAAAAAAAAAAAGGAACCAGTGTCTACTTGGGAGTAAGATAAGAATATATTTAAACAGTCTCCAGTCTGAGTGTAAACAAGTCGATTTAAATTAGAGAGGATTCAGAAAATCATAAATGAATACTAAAACTAGTGAATGAAAGTTGGATTGTTACAGAGGAAGTCTGAGTAGTTCCCAAAGAAGAAGACTTGAACTGAGAACAGATGTCTCCTGAAAGCTCATGTGTGAAAAATTCAAGAATTTCAAAGGTGAAATGATCATATTATGAGAGGTATAACCTAATCAGTGCATTAATTAACTTATAGGGATTAACTGGGTGGTAACTATAGACAGGTAGGATGTGGCTGGAAGAAGAACACTGGGAGTGTGTGTTGGGAGTGTATATTTTGTCCTTGCTGAGAAGAGTTCTCTCTCTCTCTCTCTCTCTCTCTCTCTCTCTCTCTCTCTCTCTCTCTCTCTCTCTCTCTCTCTCTCTCTCTCTCCTCTTCTTGGTTGCCAAGTCCTGAGCTGTTTGCCTCTTCCATGCCCTTTCACCATGTGTTCTACTTCACTCAGGCCCAGAAATATGGACTTAGTCAATAATGAACTGAACCTCTGAAACTTTGAGCCAAAATAACCTTTTCCTCACCTACATTGTTCATTGTCAGGTCTTTGGTCTGAGCAGCACAAAGGTGACTAAAACAGAAATTGGGACCCGGGATGGGGTCACTGCTGTGACTAACCTGAACATGTGGTTCAGAAGCCTTTGGAGCTGGTTGGAGGGGGGATACATTTTGAAAAGTTTAGAAATGCAGGCTGGAAAAGCTTTAGAATGTTGTAAGCAGAGTTTAATGGGCAATTCTGGTAAGAACACAGAAAACCAGAATGTCAATCGGACTGTAGACAGTAAAGACTGGGCTCATGAGGTTTCAGAGAACTTTATTAGAAATTTGTCTAGAGGGCTGGGGTTGTGGCTTAGCGGTAGAACTCTTGCCTAGCACGGGAGGGACCCGGGTTCGATCCTCAGCACCACATAAAAAAATAAAACACATTGTGTTGTGTCCATCTACACCTAAAAAATTAAAAAAAAAAAGAAATTTGTCTAGAGGCAATTCATATTATGTTCTGACAAAGATGTCATCTACATTTTGCCCTTGCCTGAGATTTTTGTGAGGCTAAATTTAAAAGTGATATACTAATTAATTTGGTGGAGGAAATTTTAAAGCAACACAGCAATTCAGGCAGTGGCATAGATATTGCTGGTGGCTTTAACCCAAGTTTACCATGACAATCAGGAGTAGAGAACAAAGCAGAAATATCTGAAAAACTTGAAGTTTGGCCAAAAAACTATGAGTAAAACTGGGGCTAAGTAAGTTGTGGTTCTGTGTGTGTGTGTGTGTGTGTGTGTGTGTGTGTGGTGCTGGGGATTGAGCCCAGGGCCTTGTGCATGCAAGGCAAACACTCTACCAACTGAGCTATCTCCCCAGCCCTTGAAGTTGTGTTTCTTAAGGACATTACACTAAAGATATGCTGAATACTTTGCACAGAAACAATAAAAAAGATAGCTTAAGAGCTATCTTTAGATATATTTAACTTGTATTTAGATAGATTTAACTTGTTTTTTAAAATTTTTTTTAAATTTCTTGTAGTTGTAGATGGACAGAATGCCTTTATTTGATCTGTTTATTTTTATGTGTTGCTGAGGATCAAACCCAGTGCCTCACACATGCTAAACAAGCGCTGTGCCACTGAGCTACAGCCCCAGCCCTTAATTTGCTTTTGATATTACTCTCACAGCTAAGAATTTGCCTTGAGTTTCAGATGAGATTTTAGATTTGAGCTTTTGGGTAATTCTGGATCTGTTAAGACTAGATAACAGTCAAAATGTTAAGACTAGACTAGGTAATATGCTAAACAAATTTTGCATTTTGAGATGGATATGAGCTTTGGGGAGCCAGGGGTACAATGTTATGATTTAGATATGAGGTATCCCAAAAGAAACTTACATGTGAGAAAATGCAAGCATTTTCAAAGGTGAAATAATTATGAGAGGTGTAAACTATTTTGTGGATTAATCCACTAATATGGATTAACTGGACAGTAACAATAGGCAGGTAGGATCTGACTGGAGGAAGTAGGTCACTGGGAGTGTGCCTTTTGGGTATGTATTTTGTCCCTGATGAGCAGAGCTCTCTCTCTTTGATGGAAAAATATCTAGTTGCCAAATCCTGAACTTCTGTATCTACCATTCCCTTCTGCCATGATGTCCTGCCTTATCTTAGGCCTAAAACAATGGACTGAATCTCTGAAACCATAAGCCAAAGTTGACCTTTTCTCCTCTACATTGTTCTTGTCAGATCTTTTGGTCACAGATGCAAAAACCTGACTAAAACAATTGGGCTCTTGTGTGTGTGTGTGTTTGTACGTGTGTGTACATGTGTATGTTACTGGGGATTGAACTCCATAGTGCATTTAGTGCTTTACCACTGATTGATTGATAATAGATCCATTATTCCATGAGCTATATCCCAGCCCTTACTTTTTTTTTTTTTTTTAATTTTGAAACAGAGTCTTGTTAATTTGCTTGGAGTCTCACTAACCTGGTAAGGCTGATCTTGAATTTGTAATCCTCTTGTCTCAGCCTCCCAAGTCACTGAATTATGGGTGTGCACCATAATGTCCAGCTTGTACAAGTATTTATAAGTATATAAAAAATACTTAGCAATGCTTAGCAACTTAGTGAGGCCCTAAGCAACTCAGTGAGACCCTATCTCTAAATAAAATACAAAAGAAGATTGGAAATGTGGATCAGTGGTTAAGCGCCCCTGGGTTCAATCCCCAGTACCGAAAAAAAAAAAAAAAAAGAGTTATCAAGCAAGTTTTGGACACAACTTCAGACTCTTTAATGAAGGTAAACCAGAGCTGGTTCCTTACAGCTTAAAAAAAAAAAAAATCCTATTGAACTGGGCACAGTGGTGCACACCTATAATCCCAGTGATTCGGGCGGCTGAGGCAGGAGGATTGCAAGTTCACGACCAACCTAGCAATTTAGCAAGGCCCTAAAGACTTAGTGAGACCCTGTCTCAAGATAAAATATTTTTTAAAAGGGCTAGGGATGTGGCTCAATGGTTAAATGATCACCCTGGTACTTACCAAAAAAAGCCCATTGTGCACATCTCTTCCCAACTCTACGCTCAATGACAGCACATCAGTAACTTGGAATTGGTCACCATGGGAATGTTTATCAATGTAAACTAGCAGATGCTAGAAATCAGAGCTTCCTCCTATATTTGGAAACTGGCTGTTAAGTATTTACTCACACACTACTGTCTTGGACTCACCTTTGTTTAAGCATTGGATGCAATGACGACTCACACACAGGCTTTGACAAAAACCCCACAAACTTCTCATTTCCCATCCTAGCCTCTCTAAACCAGTTCAGCCCTTGCATGTGGGGAAGCTAATGCCTCAGGGAGCAACTTTGGTTTAACAGAAGTCCGTACCTGTTAGATAAGTGTTTCCCCTTTCATTCCTATATCACATAGTTGGGTGTTTGTTTGTTCGTTTGTTTGGGTAGTATTGGGGATTGAACTAAGAACCTCATGAACACTAGGCAAGCACTCTACCACTGAGCTACATCCCTAGCCTCAATAGACAGTTTTGAAGTTAATTTCATAAGGCTTCTCAGAGCATTGATCAACAATATACCCTTAGGGATAGTCCGACTTCATGATGTATCCTTGAATTGATTTTTCCTCCATCTCCGTTTTCACTCATGTCACCTGGGGCCATAATCCCAAATAAAAACTTACACACACTTACACACTTAGCTTTAATGATAAGTTCTGATTTCAGAGGACCAAGTCGATCTACCATTGAGCTGCATCTCCAGCCCCCATTCCTTTTTATTTTTATCCTTTTTATTTTGAGAAAGTGTCTAAATTGCAAGACTCTCCTTAAACTTGCAATCCTCCTGCTTTGGTCTCTTGAGTAGCTGGATTATTGGCAAGTTTCTTCATGCCTGTCTCCTGTAAATATTTTTTATCTCCAAGGTTATAGGATTAGGTCATTAAAGAAATTTACTAGCCGGGCATGGTGGCACACACCTGTAATCCCAAGTACTCAGGAAGCTGAGACAGGAGGCTCACAAGTTCAAAGGCAGCCTCAGCAACTTAGCATGACCCTGTTTCAAAAAATAAGAAGGACCAGGTACCTGGCTCAGTGGTTAAGCACCCTGGGTTAATCCCTAGTACTCCCTCCTCAAAAAGAAAAGAAATACACTAAAGGGATGGGGATGTAGCACAGTGTTAAAACTCTTGCCTGTTATGTGAGGCCCTGGCTGCAATTCCCAGCACTGCCAAAACAGTAACACCACCAAAGGAAAAAAGAAGGTTTATTCCAGATTCATGACTCCTTCCAGAATCCTGTCTCCCATACATATATTTTTTCTCAAGGCCACCAGCCCCAAATCTTACTCCACCACCATTTTTTACAATGTGGTCTTGGTTGAGACCTCCTCAGTGTGGTAAACTATAGCTACTTCTGTCAAGACAAAAACCCTCAGTGAGTGACATGGATGGTACAGGCCCAAACCAGGGCATACTGTCTTAAGTTTCCTGTGGTGGAAGAGACTTTTAACTTGGAATAGTCTCAAGGGCAAGACTGGCTGAGAAATTTTTTTGTTCAAAAAGCACCTTGAACCTTTAGCTTCTTCATGACTTGAAGCACAAACCTAAGGCATTTGTAAAGCCACTATTCTCTAGGAGTTGATCTTTTTAATCTATTTATGACTGATGTATAATTATAACCATAGGTTAAATTAAGCCATTTTGAAAGCAATTAATTATTTTTCCATCCCAGTCTACTAAAAAATTTTTAGTTTTATTGCTAAATAATTTGTGATTTTTTTTTAGCTATTATTACTGAAGACCGATGTGTTTTATTCATTTGTTTGTATTTCTGAGAATTAAATCCAAGGCCTCACACATACTACACAAGTGATCTACCTCTAAGCTACATCCCTAGCCTGCCTCACCCATTCATTTTGTTTTAAATATTTTTTAGTGGTAGATGGACAAAATACCTTCATTTATTTTTATGTGGTGCTGAGGTTCGAAACCCAGTGCCTCACATATGCTAGGCAAGCACTCTACCACTGAGCTATAACCCCAGCCCCTCCCACTTTTATTTTGCTAAAGCTGGCCTTGAGCTTGGGATCCTTCTGCCTCAGCCAATAGCTGGGATTGCAGGCATGTATCCCAGTGCCCAGCAATGACAATTTTTTAAAGTAAGCATAATTATGACTCATACAAGTATGAGAGGAGAACAGGTCAAAGATTTTATTTAATTTATTAACAAATTAGAGGACTAATAAGATGGCATAATTGGTTCAAAGGCCAATTCAACCAATCACATATTTCTATGCAGGCAGTAACACTAAAATGAATTTACAAATTGATGCAAAATTGGCTATTCTGTGGGGAAAGAATTCAATTGTAATTCCACAAATCAAAATTTATTTACACGGCTATGAACAAGAATGATCATCTATAATTTGTAGAATTACAAAGAAACTTAAAAGCCAGGCATGGTGGTGCATGCCTGTAATCCCAGTGGCTTGGGAGGCTGAGACAGGAGGATTGCGAGTTCAAAGCCAGCCTCAGCAAAAGCAAGGTGCTAAGCAACGGAATGAGACCCTGTCTCTAAAACACAAAATAGGGTTGGGGATGTGGCTCAATGGTTAAGTGTCCCTGAGTTCAATCCCCAATATCCCCCCGCCACCAAAAAAGAAAAAGTAACTCAAAGGCAAGGAAAGGCACAGAGATTCCATAAAATCATGTAGCTCACAAGGGTGTGTTTATGCAATGTCAACCTACTTTCCCCATTGATGAAACCCAGTAATCATTTTGCTCCACTTCAACATCTTTCATATTTTTCCTGTGTTGTCTACTTTAATCTCTTTATTCACAAATAAAGAAAAGGAAGCCTAGTTGAAAATAGCAGTCATTATATTATACCATGAAGTGTTATAGTTAAAGCTCTGTCCCAGGGTTTCATAAACTGACTTCCAGACCACTCACGTATAATCGAATCAAGCCTTTATTGAAGCACACCGGTGGCGGCTGACCAGAACATAAAGCTGTTCCCCTGATCAGCCCCAAACAATTGCAAGGGCACTCCTTATAAGCCTGAAAACCGCAAAAGGGATGTTCGGGGGTCCAGCCAATGCAAGCAAGCCAGGTTACAGAAGCGGGACAGTGCAGTCAAGCGGAGGGAAGCCTAACCAATCACAGTTAGCCCAGTCACCCCAGTTACAGAAACAGAGCCCCCCGTTACCCCAGTTACAGAAACAATGCCCCATTAGGTAGTTCCGTGTTCTTAAAGGTTTCTATAGCAAAAGGAAAAGAACATCTTGCTCCAGTCATGACTCTTCTACTTGGCATGGTTGTTTTACAGGATGAAGTCATAAAACAAAATGGAGTCACATTTGCTCCTACTATCACAAAGAAAGGCAATCTTGTTGAAGCTCAGGGCACCTGCTTCTCCAGGATAGTGCTAGACCTGTGCTTCTAAACTTGACTTCTTAAATTCTTATTGTCATAACTTTCCTTCGTTTCCACATGGCCCATAATCCCTTCCATTGGCCCATCAAAACTGGAGTTTTAAGACTCAATTCACTGCTTCTGCTGGCAGGTGGGGTCTGCATAAGCCACAGCCCTCTGCAGCCAAGAAGTGTTGCAGCTCTTAGTGGTGGTCCATGCCCTGCATGTGGCAGCAGACCCCAGGAGCTCACCATCAAGTCTTCTTCTTTCAGTGTTATGGTCTCATGAATTCAAAGAATGAAATCCACAGAACTGAGTGAAAGAGTAGGGTTTGGAGCTGGGGTTGTGGCTCAGAGGTAGAGCACTCGCCTAGCATGCATGAGGCACTGGGTTAGACCCTCAGCACCACATAAATATAAAATAAAGATATTGTATCCACCTATACCTAAAACATAAATACTAAAAAAAAAAAAAAGAAAAGAAAGAGTAGGGTTTACTGAAGAATAGAAACAGGAACAGAACTTTGCAGAGCAAGAGGGGAATCCATAGAAGGTAACCTGTAGAGTGTGCTAGTCTAGGAGTTTATATAGCACTTGGTTCACTGCTATTGGTCAAAACTTAAGCTGATCAGGGTTTGGAAACATACTAACATTATTGGTTAATTCCTCTTTTTTTGCGGGGGTTGGGTGGTGTGGTGTTAACCAGGGATTAAACTCAGGGGCACTCTTCCATTTAGCCACATCCCCAGCCCTATTTTGTATTTTATTTAGAAACAGGGTCTCACTGAGTTGCTTAGTCCCTTGCTAAGTTGGTGAGGCTAGCTTTGAACATGTGATCCCCCTGTCTCAGCCTCCCAAGCTGCTGGGATTACAGGCATGTGCCACTGCACCCAGACTGGTTAATTCTTGAGTCTGGACTTTCATTCTGATCTGCTCCACTTTCATTTTTTCATGGCAGGTCAGGAAGCAGGAGGTTGAGATTCTTCGATGGGTTGCAGTGTTCTATGGAGTGGCCTTCTGCAGCAGGTGCCCCCGAAGGACGATAATTCAGTGCACCTTGGCCTCACCTAGGATCTGGCTCATGGTACCTGCATGGTAGACTCCACATGGCTGGCCACAGGCTGTGCTCACCACCTGCACTCCAACCTACCCAGGGACTCAGGGCCACCACTTTGCAGCCACACTGCCACTTCTTGGCAGGGACTAGTGGGCCAGCTGTGCAGTTTGGCAGCCAAGGAGCCATCTCACCATTGCTTTTCAATCCTGATATCATCCATTGTTCAGTCTCCTTCCGACCTTGGATCAGGGTGACAGTCTTGTAACTTTACACATAGCTAATTTCTGCCACTATCATTTTCTTTGCTATTCCATGAATAAAGCCACAGTCTTATATAGTTTCTGTAGTATGTACATAAATTACTTTCTACAGATATATCTGAGGTTTGTGATCAGAGAACAAGGTTCACTTTTAATTCCACAAACAAAAAGCACATTAACACTAAGCATCTTTTTGCACCTTGCTAGTTTCTCATCTTGTTTCCCTGCAAAAGTTAAACAGGACACAAACCAGCAGGTACCTCCCACATTAGGTTTTGGTTTATGTTTTTATGATACAGGGGATTGAACACAGGGCCCCATGCATAGCAGGCAAGTGCTGTACCACTGGGCTACATCCCCAGCCTGGCCTCTCCATTATTTACCAGAGCTCTGTTGTCCCTCACTGAAGCCACCCTCCTGTCATTTGCTCCTTCTCCAACTCCCAGTTGTCAGCATTGTATAATATTCTGCCAAAGGCAATGTTTTTCATAGGGTGGCAGGTGTAAAGTATAAATAGAGAGTGTACTTTGGGCCAATAAATACTTCTAATCAAGAATGGTGAGTGTCAACCAACAATAAAAAATTAAAAAAAAAAAAAAGAATGGTGAGTGGTTTCCATATCTTGGCTATGCAAATAATACTATAATGAACATGGAAATGCAGATCTCTACGAGCTGCACTATGATTTCATTTCCTTTGAGTGTTTATCCGAGGGATTTCTGGGTCATATAGGGTAATACTATTTTTAATTTTTTGAGGAACCTCTATATAGTTTTCTTTAATGGCTACTAACTTACATTCCCACCAACAGTGTATAAAATCTCCCTTTTCTCCACATCAGAGCCAAGAGTTATCGCTCATTTTCTTGATAGTAGTCTTTGGAACAGGTGTAAGTAATACCTCAGAGATAAATGAATAAAGAAAATGACTGGGGTGGACATGACACCTGGGTTCAATCCTCAGCACAAAAGAAAGAAGAAAAGAAAAAAGGTAGTACTACACACAATGAGGTAATACTCTGCAGACACTTAAAAAAAGAAAGAAATGATCATTTGCAACTCCCTTGGTGAATCTAGAGGATACTATGCTAAGTGAAAAAAAAGGTAGGTACAGAAAGACAAATACTGCATGATCTCACTTTGTAGAATCTAAGAAAGTCAAACTGATAGAAGTAGAGAAAGTAGAATGATGGTTACCAGAGCCCAGGGCAGGAGGTGGTACAAGGGGGTGGACAGGAAGTAAAAAAAAAAAAAAGACTTGTCTATCTTTAAGTGCTTTGGGACTAGATGTAGGGAGAATTGGGTTGGACTTTTTTCCACATTTTTTTATTGGTGCCTTATAATCACACATATAGTGCAGCCTAGCCTCCTTGTTCTGCCCTGTGAAAAAGAATTTGCCGGGCTGGGGATGTGGCTCAAGCGGTAGCGCGCTCGCCTGGCATGCTTGCGGCCCAGGTTCGATCCTCAGCACCACATACAAAACAAAGATGTTGTGTCCGCCAATAACTAAAAAATAAATATTAAAATTCTCTGTCTCTCTCTCTCCCTCTTTAAAAAAAAAAAAAAAGAATTTGCCGTCCTATCATTCCCTTTAAAAAAAAAAAGAAATACATATTTATTGTGTTTCAATATTCTTGCATTATGCAAAGATGGAGTTACAATAAATTTAGTCTTCATGTTATATATAAATAACCATAGCCAGGCATAATGGTGCATACCTGTAAACCCAGTGACACAGGGCAGGAGGATTGCAAGTTCCATACCAGCCTCAGCAACTTAGCAAAGCCCTAAGCAACTTAGTGAGACTGTGTCTCAAAATGAAAAATAAGAGTGGCTGGGGATGTGGCTCAGTGGTTAAGCACCCCTGGATTCAATCCCAAGTACCAAAAATAAAATAAACACAAAAAAACTATAAATAACAGGAAAACCACCAAAACCCCCTTCCAGTCCATGAATCCTCATTAAAACTGTATGACGGGATGATGGAATGGCCTTAGATAGCCAGACTCTGAAAATTGGTACTGGCAGCCACACATCATACATGCTGAAAGCAGCGAGGGAAGTGACACAGAATAAAGCCATAGTGGGTCTCAGTGTCACCTGTGAGCTAGGCAAATCTAGTGGGACACTTCAGCAAAGCCTTATCTTTGTGTAGGGAGACCAGGGGCTCCTAAGCCACAGATTAGCTCTGCAGGCAGCCACAGGGGAACTGCCCATAAGATTTACCACACAACCTCAGAACAGAAAACTTCAGAGGATCCAGAGTCAAGGAAAATGTCTGCTTCACCCCCAAAACCCTTTACAAGGCCCTAATGCAAAAGGAGATTACCAAAAATGACTACAGATTGGCCTATGTCCTGAATACTCACAAAGGGAGCAAAACACACACTCAAACACAAATTTCAGAAAACTCCTATGTAGTTTCAAAACGGAAATGTGTGCTAATAAACTCCAAGTGAGGACACATTATTATAGCTGAAACATCTAAGTCAGGACTGGCCCACCATGTTCCTCCTGTCAATTCTGAGATCCTTGACAGACACAAGATACTAGTCCTCCTGACTATCTCCCTCCTGGGTGCACACTGTAAACAATGCTACTGTCTATGGGTCTCCACTGCCTTCTTCAGATGGGACAACTTGATGGATATGGGATAGTGGTAAGAAACACTCCAAAAAACTTGAGCAGAGCTTCCAGCAGTTTCCATTCCCTGCCAGGACACGGCTCCATCCCAGCAGTTCAGAAAACCAACAGCAGTCCCTCCTTTTGTGGATCTGGAGGACAGTCCCTGGACTAGCACTACCATTTTCCAGAAGGTAACACACACAGGCTGTGAGGCTGTGGAGCTGCAGACCAGGGACATGTGTTACCATCAGGTTTTGCTCAAGCCTGTCATCTGGAACCGCAGCAGCTTGACACTGTCCTCCTCAAAGACAACAAGGATGCTCCAGAGCTTCTGCATGTCCACCTTGGTGAATTTAAAGAGGATCTTCACTTTTTTCATCCATTCACTCTTCCTTGAGGCAGACAAGGCACTGGTACACCACCTCTACAGACAGGTTCTGGTTGGCCTAAGCTGTTTCAATCTCTGTCCATAGACACAGGGCTCCCACTGTTCACCACAAACTCATACTTGCTAAGAGACTGGTTGTCCGCTTGACCAGGTGAAAGGTAGAGTGCATGGCTTTATGCACCTCCATGATGACTGCCAATCTGAAGTCAGCATGTGGGAAGGGATCTGCATGTGTGGACTAAGCCCCAGGAAGATGCCCCAGCAGGCCTCCTGGTACTGAGTGCTGTATGGGATGATGCAGATACAGCATGGCCCAAGAACTTCAAATACTGATTAGACCAGGCCCACAGCTCTGCTTTTCCAAAGCACCTGGTTCCCATACCAGGCAGGCAAAAATAAGGGGCATTCAGCACCTGTATCGTGTGCTGAAGGGTCTTGAGCACTGACAGCATTTGGAGTTGTCAATTTTCACAGTCTGAGAGTAAGGACAAATCTGTCAGGCACTTGCCCTTCCACATTCTCTAGCAGCACAGAGGCTTTCTCCTCCTCTTCAGCCCACGTTGTCCCCGCTTTCTGATTCCTCTTCTCAGTTGGCGAACTTCTCCATCTGGACCTAGGTATCCTCTCTTGGCATACCCTCCAGGGGCTTCTCTGTCAGCTGGCTGCCTCTGGCTTCAAGAGCCGGACAGAGGAGGTGCGAAGATGCCCCCAGGATGTTGCTGGTCAACAAAGTCAGCTGGCAACATTACCAATCCTTTGGTTCAGGAAGGGTGTTCATCTTCTGGGCTGGCTGCGGACGCCCAAACTGCTCTGCCTCAGTTACCTTGAGGGCTTTGGCTTGGAGCTTACCGATGACCCCTCAGATCTTTCCCAGCAGCAAGATCTTTCCAAGCCAGGAGTTGTTGATAAACACATCATGATGATAATGATGCTGTACCAGCACTGCAAGCTCCCACCCCGACCAGGCTGTCCTTGATGAAGAAGGTGTGGCTGAAAACAAAACCATGCTGCTTGTCCCCAAAGAAGATGAGGCCTTCACAGACAGGTGGACAATGCTGAAGAGCTGGGGATGGTTGGGGTGCTGGTGACTGATGTACTTCATCAAGTTTTCTTTATTGTGGTTCATATAACCCTGGCGCCCTGCAGCAAATGACCGGCTGCTCTCACATATCAGGCTTTTGGGACTCAGCACTGCCCCCCTTGACTGGATTGTGGGCACTGTTACCTGGCTGCTCATTGGGTATGTACTTCTTCCTCCTTAGCCTGCTCTCCGGGCCTAGACTGTCCCCATTCTCAGTGCCCTGGGGCACAGGGGCATGCAGAACTTCTGTTCAGAAGAGAGAGAGGGAGCCATAGAGCTCAGAGAAATGACAGAATCACACTTCCACCATCCTGCCTAGACCAGAGAATGCAAAGTCCTGCCAGGTGAGTCAAGCATGACAACAGCCAGTCATAAATGAAGACCTCATACTTTACCATTTTTCCACTCAATGGTGCACCCTGGCCATGATCTACCCAGTCCTTACTTCCTCAGGCCCACAGTTCCCGCAGCTCTGCCTTCTGCTTTATTAATAAATCAGAGGACAAAAGTAGAAGATATACCCACAGTTGGCAAAGTTGTGAGACTAGACTAGCTGGACTAAGGAGGGAAAACAAGAGACCCATGTGCAGATATTTGGTAGTCCAGACAGAAATAGATAATAGAGGAGTTATTTTTATAGAAAATTACTAAAGCACAATAGGCAATCAACAAATACGTACTAAACAGAGACATTGAGATACCCCAGCCAGTGACACTATACAGTTGCATGTGATATTAGACAGCTAAATTCTTTAAATTCATATTGGGATTGGATCCACAATGTTTAAAGTTTAACACTCTTGATCAGATCACTTTCAAAGACACCATCTTAAAATGCCTACCCTAAATGTCACATAATTTGTGCAATGGTACCACCTAGTGGCCAATGCTAAGTTTATGTTTTCAGTTAGAAGTATACAGCAGTCATCCAGGTATGAGCCCTGTGCTGTCCAATATGTAATGCAAGCCACAAGTGTGGAAGGTCCGCAGAGAACCTGGCAGCGTGGAGGGCACTTCCAAGGTCAATTCTGAGGCTGAATGTCAGGTCCTGGAATAGGTGGCAGCAGTGGCTATGGAAAATGGGCAACAGAGGAAAAAGTGTAAAATATGATTCTAGGTTTTTGACCCTAGACGCTTGTAGCTTGAACCTTAAGCTCATCTAAAGATCTGTTAGATGATCCCAGAGACCATGTGGCACTGAACTTTGTTCCAGGTGCATTGTTCTGAATTCAGGAATGTTCTGACCAGTGTTTACCTGAGATCAGGGAGGGGAATGAATAAAGATGGTTCAGGTAGAGAATGTTTGAATGGTGCTCCATAGTCCTATTGTATATCATTTAACTCCACGTATGATAAGGGTCACCTGGCCTAGTACACATCCAGGTTGATCATAAACACAGAAGGCTGGGTCTAGGAGTCAGCAGTACTGGCCTACTGTGATCCTAGCTTACCTAGTCATAACTATTTACAACTCACCTCACCACCAAGCATACTCACACCCATAGTTATATATATTTTTTTAATTTTCAATTTTTTGAGGTGGGGGGTACCCAGGATTGAGCTCAGGGGCACTCGACCACTGAGACACATCCCTAGCTCTATTTTTTTTGTATATTATTTAGACATAGGGTCTCACTGAGTTGCTTAGCACCTCACTTTTGCTGAGGCTGGCTTTGAACCTGTGATCCTCCTGTCTCAGCCTCCTGAGCCGCTAGGATTACAGGTATGTGCCACTGAGACCCACAATTTTTAAATTTAATTTTGCAACTCTTCATTTCAAAGAATACCTCTGAACAATTTGTTGTTTTCTGACTCTGTTCATTTCTCTCTGGATCCCTGAGGCATGTAAAATCTGTTTAATTTACCCAACAGGATAACTGAACTTGGCTTTCCTTCAATTGGAGTCAACTGTTAGTATTCATCAATACAGTTGCCAAGCAGTGGGTGAGAAAATGAGGCTTCTGGAGATAGCTCAGCCTCCTCTCTATATAGAAGGTCCAAGGAAATTATTAACTATCATTGACAGTTCAGGGATATTTACAACAGTTACTTAACTTTACCCCTTGCAATGGCCCAAGTTCAAAGCACAAAGAAAGAACCCAAAATAATTCACAACTGGGATTTGGACAGGTACAGTCCTGCCTAATAAACTGGGGTTTTCTGAATAAAGCTGGACTGGAGTGAATGACAATAGATTCTGGAAAAATAAATGACCATAAGAAAGAAATCCTCTTCAATTCACCTAAAAGAGTCTGTATTTGGCTTTTCTTCCATCAGAACCCTCTAAGGACATACGTCTACACAGTTATCATGAAATAAGAGATAAGGTACATGTCTAAAGATGTTGGTTATAATTTTCTCTCTTGGTGGGGGGTAACTGGGGATTGAACTCAGGGCACTCGGCCACTGAGCCACATCCCTACCCCTATTTTGTATTTTATTTAGAGACAGGGTCTCACTGAATTGCTTAGCACCTCACTTTTGCTGAGACTGGCTTTGAACTTTCTATCCTTCTGCCTCAGCCTCCCAAACTGCTAGGATTATAGCATGCACCACTGTATCCAGTATAATTCTCTTGGCAATAGTAAAATATTGGAAACTTTCTCAAGGGTCATTGTGGAAGGTTGGTTATAGATCATAGAACATTAGGTAACTGTTTGAGTAAAGGTCTAGAAAACAAACCAAAAGGGCAGAGTATATGAAGAACAATGATTTTCAAGACATTGAACATGAGTTAATGGAGGATTCTTGTGGAATAGAAAACAAATTAAACTCTTTAATGTGGATTGTACAGCCAAGCAGTCTAGCTCCTCTCTGCGGCACGTGACAAGGTTTTACACACACACACACACACACACACACACACACACACACACTCTGAAACTGGTAATGAAAAGCCTAAGAAATCAAGAACATGGGTGCTTTAAGCTTTCTACTCCTCCATCCCTAGGATCCTTTACATGCTCTAAGATAACTGCAGGTTCATCATATTTGTATTTGTATTCTAAGCAGCAAAATAGAGAACTGATAAAAAGAGATGTGCCAGCAATCTCTTAAAGCAGTCTATCAAAAGTAGCCATTCAACTCTTCTTGCATCTCATGAGAAAGAACTTGGTCATAAAGCTATACCCAGCTGCAAGGGAGACCAGGAGAATGGGAAATGTTTTATTTGGGTGGTTATGCATCCAGCTAAAATCAGAGTTTGTATAATTTAGGATAATGAAGAGATGTTGGGATAGGTAGCTGACAGTCTACATTAGAAATGTTCATATAAAACTTTTTCTTTCTTTTTTCTTTTCTTTTTTTTTTTTTTTTTTTTTTTTGCAGTAGTGCAGGGGCACTCTACCACTGAGCTACACCCCCAGCCATTGTTTTTTTTTTTTTTTTTTTTTTTTAAACAGGATCTCACTAACTTGCCCAGGCAGGCCTCAAATTTGCAATCCTCCTGCCTCAGTATCCCAATTAGCTGGAATTATAGGCATTCCCAGCTATATCACTGCTTGCTTTCTTTTTTCTTTTTTAATATCACTGTTTTTTGCTTTGTTTGGTTTTTAGGCAGTATGGAGGATTGAACCCAGGGGTGCTTAACCACTGAGCCACATCCCCAACCCTTTTTAATTTTTGTTTTGAGGCAAAGGTCTAAGTTGTTTAGGGCCTCACTAAATTGCTGAGGCTGGACTCAAACTTGGGATCCTCCTGCCTCAGCTTCCCAAATTGCTGGGATTACAGGCATGAACCACCGTACCTGGCTATATCACTGTTTTTTAAAATGTAGGGGGAAAGCATAGTTCTCAGAAACTTAAATTGCTTATAAGAGCTGGTTGGGAAAAGGGTAGAAAAGAAAAGGATGATGATAGAGTTACATTTCTTTTCTTTTTGCAGTACTGGGGATTGAACCTAGAAGTGCTCTACCACTGAGTTACAACCTTTTTTTTTAATTGGTATTATTTTTTATTTTGAGATAAGTTTTCACTAAGTTGCTGAGAGCCTCACTAGGTTACAAAGGCTGATTTTGAACTTTTTTTTTTAATATTTACTTTTTAATTGTAGTTGGACACAATACCTTTTTTATTTGTTTTTTTTAATATTTATTTTTTAGTTTTAGGTAGACACAATATCTTTATTTTATTTTTATGTGGTGCTGAGGATCGAACCCAGCGCCTCACATGTGCTAGGCAAGTACTCTACCGCTGAGCCACAACCCCCAGCCTGTGGCTTTGAGCCTTTGATCCTCCCTCAACTTCCTGAGAAGCTGAGATTGCAAGTGGTGTCACCAGCTTACATTTTTTTAATAACACTTACTTTTTTAATACTTAGATTTTTTAATAACACTTTTTGTGGGGTATAGATCACTTAGCATGTGTGAGGTCCTGGGTTTGATTCCAAGCACTGGAAAAAAAAAAAAAGTTAAAAACCTGTTTTATATAGCTCTGACTCTAGACCCATATTAATACTGCATACTCCCTTCATGCTCTCAAAAAAATAAGTTATTCAAACCAATGGAGATGTATGGGGTGAGGGGACTACATGGAATATAAGCAGTAACATGCTGATCTAACTGTATTATAAATAAGAATATTGACTGGGCAGGTGGTGCACACCTGTAAACCCTGTGACTCAAGAGGCTAAGGCAGGAGGGTCACAAGTTCAAGCCTCTGAAATTTAGCCAGACCTTGTCTCAAAATAAAAAATAAAAAGGGCTGGTGATATAGCTCAGTGTAAAGCACCCATGGGTTCAATACCCAGTACCTTAAAAAATAAATTTTAAACAAAAGAATATTATCATCCTGAGTGGGTGAAAAAACAAAGAACTACCTTTATTGATTTTAGAAAACAGTATCTTGTCTGAATACTGCAAAGTTAGAGACAAAAACTACACAATGCTGTAATCTAGTTGGTAAATGTGTTTTCTGTGTGAGTTGGTAATTCCAGCACTACTTTATGTGTATACTACAACTGAATAGATAAGTATACATATTGTATACAAGGGAGAGCCTGCTTTCTCAACATTGGAGAGAAAAAGTTACAAACAAGGAATCCTGTGGTATTGTATTAGAATCAGAGGTCTGGGCATAAAATCAAGGTTTTTTTAATATACAGACAATAGAGAAATTGTAGGGGATGTTTACATGCATGTATGTGCATGTGTGTTAGTGAAGCCAGATTTAAAGTTAGGTAGTCAGTGTAGTTAGGTAAATCGGGTCTAATATGGGTCTAATATCAGTGAAATCTAAAATGGAGGCCGTGCGGAGAATGACTCAGGGAAAACACAGGACAACTCATGGAATGTTAATGAAGTCCTGAAAAGGCCCTAGGCCAAAGTCCACCTCAAAGAAAGGTTAATGAACAGCCCCCAGCAAAAAGGTGCTGACTCAGAAGTCCTTCCTGACCAGATTACTTCTTTGGCCCACCTGTGTCCCACCCCTCGGTCCTTCCCACCTACATTCCATCACTGAAAGAACTATAAAAAGGGGAGACAACATCCCTTCCACGGATTCCACCTCTTGGGTCCCCTTCTTCCTCCGGGAGAAGTCTTTTCTGCTGTCCTTTAATAAACTTCTAATTTCTACTCTGACCTTGCCTCGGCGTGCTTCTTTGGTGTTATTCTTCAACATTGGGAAAGCAAGAACTCGTCACCGGTCAACAGCTATAACATATTGGAGGTCCCACCGAGATTCTACACCGAGGTAAGTGCACGCACCCCATGTCTGTTTGAGGTGCATCTTTCTCTCTATTTCTTTCTGGAGGGTAAGGTGGGCACCCGACGGCTACTTAAACGCAATTAGTGCAGCTGCCACTCTTCAAGACTCGGGTGAGAGGTTTCCCGGCCTAGGTAGCTCTCAATCACCTGTTCAATACAGAGCAGGCATGTTGGGTTCTGCCAAAGCTGCTTCCAACTTTTCTGTCTGGGCCTGGAGAGCAATTGGCGTGAGTACACAGTGTCCCGAATCCCGATCTGCCTCGGATGCGTGGAGGTGGAGGAAGGAGTTTGGAACAACTGCGGAATTCCGGTCTGGGCTACACTCAGAGGATTCCTAAGGTTCCTTTCTCTTGAGCCCCCTCCCGACAGCCCTCAGGGGTATCTAGGGTGATCGGTAGATGAATGGCACTGAGGGAAAGCCCCAATCACATTTGCCTCCGTATGGGCCATGCAACACTCCCAACCTCGCATCCATTCCTCCTGGATGCTCCCCTTCCTTCGCAGGTCAGAAATGTTAGCAATTCAGGTTGTAGGACTGAGAAAGGCATGAGATAATTAGCAAAATCTGCCCAGGTTCTCTAAGATGCATAGGTAAATTTCACTAGTCTGTTTTACCGCTCCAATGTTTAAAATGTGTTGTGTTCCTTAAGCTGCTAGAGAGGCATTTTTAGAATCAACTCCTCCGGTAATCTGCTACCTTACAACCAGTAGATATCCCTTAACACTTAGGCGGCTCCTTCAGTCTACAGAGCAAAGGCAACAAAAGAGCACGTTTCTCTTTTGCAATGGGTTTTTAGTGGCAGGGAGGATAAGCAGTAATGCCCTTAAGTCTGAATCCTCCCAGGGTCTCTGGCACAGGGCAAACTGAGACCCTAGCACTTTGCTAAAGGGGACCAGAAACCCCTTGGCAAAGCAAGGTGAGAGACGGGTTTTCTGGACCGTTTAGGAAGCTCAAACTTAGGGAGACGTCCCTAATGAGAACAGTTTTCTCTGGCGCGGCGTGGACGCCTGAGTCCTGTTTTCTTCTCACTCAGACGGGAGCTTCTCTCTCTCCAATACGCCAGGTGCACTACTAGCCTGCGTATTGAAAAATTGGGATAAATTTGATCCTCAGACAATCAAGAAAAAGTGCCTCATTTTCTTGGCCTGGCCTCAATACAAACTCTCTGATGGAGAAACCTGGCCACCAGAGGGAAATATCAATGTAATACAATTTTACAGTTTGATAAAATTTACAAAAAAGGAAATGGTGTGAGGTGCTGTATGTTCAGATTTTCTTTGCTCTAAGGGAAAATCCTAAATTATGCCAACAGTGTAAAGTAGACTTAGCTGTGATATCTGCCATGAAGAGAAAAAATCTTGGACTCACTGAGGAAAAAGAATCAAGAAAAATTTGGGCCGATCAAAGTACATACCCCCTTCCCCCTTCAAGATCCAAAGGAGCTAATCCTGTAAGTAAAAGGGAAACTGAGGATTCCCAGCAGCTGCCAGAGCCATTTTCGCTTTGGGGAATTTCCTCATTCTTCCCTGCACTGTAAGGATTGCTCCATCTCTGTCCACTTAAAAAGAAGGGACACTGAATGCAGTAAAGTCAGTCACACTGAGACCCTTGATTTTACACCTCTGTGAAAACATCTGGTCCACTTATGGGGAAATCTATGGTGCCACTGGTAGGAGTCATAATTAAATGGAAGTTAAAAACCTGGAGAGATTTTTTCTCTTATCTGGTCTCTCTATTTTAAAGGTTATTATAGATTGTTTCTTGGGGATGATCTTGGCTAAATGTGTGTCTAAAAGATGATTTTTTTATTGTAACAACCTGGTATCTAAATGAGTTTGAAGCATTGCATAATCTTGCAGTTAAAAGTTGGGGTTAGGTAATTGTTTAGTTTGTGATTTCAGATAATTCATGCTGGAGAACTTAAATACTTAGGATAGACAATTAAAAGAATTCTACTTCCAAGTTGGCAAGTAACTCCCAATCATTTAGTTTTATTTTGAACTGGGTAGCCTGAGAAGATTTCACTAGGTGTACCAGTGCATTAACTTGGGCAAGGATAGTAAATTATGATATGGTATCTGTTCCCCCCAGTGTGTAAGATTTAGGAAAAATGTTGAATTGGAACGTTGGTCTGGTTTATTGAAATAACATTGAATAGCAACAGTCTTAAATTTTTAAAGCTTAATTTTGGATATACATGGTAGTGTGGTTCTCTCAAGATTTTTTTTCAGGTGATTTAATGTAACTTAATACTACTTTAGGAACTTCAGAACAAAGGAAGTGACTTAATGATCCTAAAGAAATTTCTTCTGATGGTAGAGATCCTATTTTCAGTTTTGTGTGAGCAAGTTTTTCTAGTGTAGGAAAATGTAAAGGTATGAAATTTTATAAATTGTATCTTAAACTTGTATCATAATTTTCAACATCCAAACCTGAAAATTGTGACTTATGGTTAAAATGCCTTAGGCATGAGGTTTCTGCTCAGAATTCCAGTTTTCCCAGTTCCTTCCAGACCTCAGCCAGGACTTAAGTTGATATGCAAATAGAAGAAGCCTAGAGCACTCAGTATGAGACAGATCTGAGGCCCAAGAAAAAAAAGAGTAAGGTGTCTTTTTATGGGCACTCAAACTAGATTAAACCAAAGAGTAAATTGTATGGCATTTACTAATTACTGGCCAGTCAATTTTTTCTAGGACTTTTGCTTTTTTCTTAGATTCTGTATTTTTTTTTGAGCTCGTGATTTTGATCCTACAGAGAAGTTAATGTTTTTCTGATAAGTTCTATTTTTGATCAACTGGAGTTTTGTTTTAAACATTGCAATGAGATTTCACCTGAGAAAGCTACAAGGCCTTTACTATTGTGTTGTGTTACACTTGTGTTACGTGTTGTATGTCGGTATGTCTGTGTGTATGTCCATATATCGTGCAGTGATATGACAATTGACAGATGAGGAGCGCTCATGAAAAATTTTTTAAAAATGGATCCAAATATCTTTGATTCACGTGATTCAAATGGTTCAATTTAAATTGGGTAAACAGATGAAAGTAAAGATGTCTTTAAAATTAAGCTTATAAGTTTTTCTAGATGTTCAAAAAGGCCCTAATAAAATGTTAAATCTGCTTAAATTCAAAAAATTTACAAGTATTGTTTCAAAATGTGAACAGAAGGAGGTTAACAGATAAAAAAGAGAAACTAAAAGGTTCTAGATATGGATTTAATAGAGGGAAAATGTGTTTCTAGATAAGAGTCTATATGATTAAGAGGGTTTAAGTAAATGATATAAGAAGGTCTGTGTAAGTTGCTTATAAGTGTAAGATTTTGAGCAAGTAATCTTAAAGAAATTAAACAGCTGGTTAAACAAGTACTGTTTTTAGAGAATTGTGCCATATTTCTTTAAAAAGCTAAACTTGATTAATATAAAAACATCAATGTAATTGTGGTGTTAATGTGTCCATATCTTCCAGGTATACAAGTCTGTAAGGTAGAAGTTTTAAAAGAGCATTATATCAAGCTGGTGTTCTAAAGTTGTATGGTAATTTTAGGCTTAAAAAGAAAAACATGTTGGAGATTTATTTATATCATTTGTGTTCTATAACTGGACTTGTTATCAATAAGATATGTAAAGTTCTATGTTACTTTTTACACTGAGATACAATTTAAATGTATTTTTAAGTTAATGAGAGCCTAATCTGTGTGAAGGTTTTATTGCAAAACACAAAAGTACTTTGCTACTTTTCTACAAAAAGTTAAAAGCTTTCAGCCTTTCTTTAATTCATGTTTTAGATGTGATATTATGTTGTGTTTGCTCAAGTTCACAACAATTTATGTAGGCTTTGTAAAATGATGTTTAAAAAGCAAAGATCAGTTTCAGAACTACAGTACTCAAGATTTATGAAGAGCCCTGCCTTACTTGAGATAAGGCTCTGTCCCATCTCACTACATGTGAAAGTGACTATGAAAGAAGTAGGCCAGATTTCAGTACATTTAAAGTTGTGTCCAAAAGTAGTTTTTTGCCAAGATTACTAGGATCTCAAACAGGGAATTATGATGTATAACCCTGCCAGAATTCAAGGTAGCTATTATATAAGCTAAATGTTTTTACTCTTGATAATTTTATTTTGTAGTTTGCTTATAGATGGTTTAAGGATTGCCTGTTAATGTTTTAAGGAGGTACTGCTTTAAGAACACACAACCTGAGTCAACATAAGATAAGGAGTTATCACCTACAGGAGAGAGAGATAGACATTAAAGCCCAGTACTCTTAGTATAAGGCTGTTGAAACTTATTTGCTGGATGTTTAAGATTAAGTTTTAAAATTAAAGTTAAATTAAAAGGGCCAAGAAAACCAATATTTGGCTCTTGCCCTCTAAGTCAGTCTGAATCAGGGAATAGGGGACTTCTCCAAAGAGCTTTGCAACTCTAGGCCACATAACCTCCCGATCAGGGAGATTAATGAGACCAGTGGAGGACAGAAAGCCAATCAGTGCATTTGCTGTGAAGAGGAGGGTCATCAGAAAAGGGAGACATCCCTGATGCTTCCAAGGGAAGCCACATGGTCAAGCAAGGCCTGGACCCATCCTAGCGCAATGGCACTAGCAGAACTGAGAAGCTGCTGTGAAGTTCCCGAGGACTCCCAGGGAAACTCAGCTGACTGTTAACAATAGATAGAAACAAAAGTCAGTTTGACTTGCTTCATCTTAAACACTTAGCAAAGACAGTCAAGGCCAAAGCACAGCTGTTCCTGGACATTTTAAATAATAATAATAATAATAGTTAAATGTAACTGGAGGCTACAAAAGAGATTCTCAGACAGGAATGCCTGATAACTATCAAAAGGAACTGCCAGAGTAGTTTTTAGTTTAAGGCCTTTATTTCTAACCTACACAGGTAGGCTTAGTGTTTGCTAGTATGGTTATCCAGCCCTAAGTAACAGAATTAAGGTCTCTCTATTAGACACAGAGGTCATACTAATAAAAGGATTTTTCAAGATCAGATGACATTAAATTATTAAACTGTATCTTAAGGAAAAGGACATCTGTAACCCTAAAAGTTAAATGTTGTGTTTACATCCCTGACATGTCTCGCAATGTGACAAATATCCTTAAAGATTTACATGCTCAGATAGAAGCCATGTCCTCAGCAACTTTGTTATGAAAACAATATCTTAGCTCCTGGTTCTTGGTACTTCCTGGCGGAAAACATTGTTAGTCTTTGTCTTTGCCATCATACTCATTGGCATATTCCTGTGCTATGGCATTTATTGCTGCATCAATATGGTTCCAGTACTAATGAATTCTTGTTTCTCTTATAGACCATCCATCACTCAAATGGCCCTCCAGCCTATTACTTCTCAATCAGACTTCTATCATGGACCGCTCGATAGACCCGATTTTTAAAGGGGGACTCCAAACTGCTTGCCCCACACCGTCCCTTTTCAGCCTGAAGAAGCCAGAGAGATTCTCTTCGCCCCCCTTCCTTACAGCAGTAAGGAGTTCCCAACTTAGAGGGGGGAATGAAGCCAGATTTAAAGTTAGGTAGTCAGTGTAGTTAGGTAAATCGGGTCTAATATGGGTCTAATATCAGTGAAATCTAAAATGGAGGCCGTGCGGAGAATGACTCAGGGAAAACACAGGACAACTCATGGAATGTTAATGAAGTCCTGAAAAGGCCCTAGGCCAAAGTCCACCTCAAAGAAAGGTTAATGAACAGCCCCCAGCAAAAAGGTGCTGACTCAGAAGTCCTTCCTGACCAGATTACTTCTTTGGCCCACCTGTGTCCCACCCCCTCGGTCCTTCCCACCTACATTCCATCACTGAAAGAACTATAAAAAGGGGAGACAACATCCCTTCCACGGATTCCACCTCTTGGGTCCCCTTCTTCCTCCGGGAGAAGTCTTTTCTGCTGTCCTTTAATAAACTTCTAATTTCTACTCTGACCTTGCCTCGGCGTGCTTCTTTGGTGTTATTCTTCAACATTGGGAAAGCAAGAACTCGTCACCGGTCAACAGCTGTAACATTAGTATAAATACATTCTCTCTCTCTCTCTCTCTCTCTCTCTCCCCCTTCCTCCCTCCCTCCCTCCCTCCCTCCCTCTCTCTAAACAGTACTAGAAACTGAACCTAGGGCTTCATGCATGCTGGGCAAATGTTCTACTGCTGAGCTGCATCCCCAGCCCTATTTTTATTTTTATTTTGAGACAGGGTCTCGCTAAATTGCCCAGGTTGGTGTCAAATTTGCAGTCTGCCTCAGCCTCCTGAGTAACTGGGATTACAAGCCTTGCTACCTTGCTTTGCATTTTCTAGCTTTTTCCACAGAAAGAGCCAAGAAATAAAGAGACTCCAGTAGCAATGAACACATTTAGAACTCACATATTGGCTTCTAGACACCATTCCTCAGGGAAAACAACCAGGATTCCATGGAGAATTGGTTGATTCAAGGGTTGGAACAGAGAAAACAGAGGAGTCCAGAATTTATTGTGGTGCTACAAGATAAGGAATCACAAAAGGATGGGGACTTGCCAGAAAGACAGGAACCAGCCTGATGCGGAGTTCTGAATGGCCAACATTAGAATAATCTCAATATTAAAATACTGATAGTGTTGGATTGCAATCCATAAAAATCAATAAATAAATGGAAAAGAATTCTTACAGAAGAATTCCAATTAATACCTGTAGGAGGAAAGAGGAAAAATAGAAAAATTAATATTTGGCAAATACTAGAGAACCAATTCTTGCAGAAATGATGAATGCTAATTTCAAGTGGGTAAAAATTTGAGGAGAAATAGGATATTTGAATAATCCTATAATATCCACTTTGAGACATTTATTAATGGCAATGGGAAAATAACTTCTGAGTGGAGATGCCACACAGACATCACCTTAATTAAATGCTCAAGGTTAATATCACCAGCAATAATAACATGGCATATCAATATCATCAACTCCTTAATATGATATACTAAGAAGGACACAAAATTATTTCTGTACTATCCTTGCCCAAAATGCATAATCTCATTCTAACCATGAGGAAACATGAAACACACCTAAACCAAAGGACATCCTACAAAATAACTGACTAGTGCTTTTCAAAAAAAGTAAAGGTCAGGCTGGGTATGCATCTCAGTGGTAGAGTGCTTGCTAAGCATATGCAAGGGGAGGAGGAGGGGAGGGGGAGGGGAGGGAGGGGAGGAGGAGGGGGAGGGGAGGGGAGGGGGAGGGGGGAGGGGAGGGGGAGGGGAGGGGAGGGGGAGGAGGGGGAGAGGGAGAAAAAGGAACACTTACCAAAAAAATCCCATAGCCCTCATAATATTTAGTACTAAAAGACTGGACACTTTCCCCTAAATTCAGAAACAAGACAAGAATATCCATTCTCAGCCAGGCACTGTGGCACATGCCTGCAATCCCAGTAGCTCAAGAAGCTGAGGCAGGAGGATCAAGAGTTCAAAGCCAGCCTCACCAATGGCAAGGCACTAAACAACTTAGTGAGATCCTGTCTCTAAATAAAATAGAAAAAAGGGCTGGGGATGTGGCTCAGTGGGTGAGTGCTCCTGAGTTAAATCCCCGCTACCTAAAAAAAAAAATGTCCATTTTCACTACTTAGGCTCAAGACTGTACTGAAAATTCTAACCAAAAAATTTAGGCAAGAAGTACAGTGGCACACACATGTGATCCCAGGGACTCAGGCAGCAGAGCCAGGAGGATCACAAGTTTAAGGCCAGCCTCAGCAACTTAGTGAGACCCTCAGCATCTTGATAAGATCCTTAAATTTTTTTAAAAAATGGAAAACCATCTCTTGTTCAAAATAAATAAAAATATTGAATATATAAAAAGCCATGATTCGGAATAATTTTTTTAGAAAGGAAATAGTCCTGGAGATTGCTAGGATATCAACTAATTTTTCTGAATATTGATAATTACAGGAAAAAAATTAAAATTTCATCCTGCCTTTCTGACATAAAGTAAACTTCAGCGTATTGGAATATTCCTGAACATAAGGAAAAGTTCTCTAGTACAGAAGAGATCTAGTTAGGCTGGGAAAGCGGTGAAGCATGGGGATGTCTAGGGTATAGAATTTAAGGAGGCTTCACTTAACCTTGACTCTCATTCAAAAATGCTGGATTGTCCAAATGGAAAATCATTTCAGTCATTAGAAAAATAATGGGTTTAGGGAATGGACCTTAATGCTTCTAAAACCACAAGCATTAAGGGGCAGAAGGTATATCTCAGTTGTGGTGTTTGCCTAACATGCATGAAGCTCTGTGTTTGATCTCCCTGTACCACAAAAATAATAAAAGATTTTAAAATAAACCGCAACACGAAAGACTGACAGAAAGGGTACAAAATCAGGTCATCGATACTTGAACCCCAAAATCAATCTTAAAGTCACAAAAAAGTGAGACAATTAACCTGATATGCCTCCTGATAAGGATGTAGAAAGCATACAGTACCATGAAAAAGGAATTATGAGGAAAAATATTTTCTTTCAGGGCCTTTAGAACTGACTTCTAGCCTAAAGGAAATATTGAGTATAAAAGATTCATTCCACACAGAACCAATATAACCAATCTTAAAGGAGGGACGTTATAGTGGATTCCAACTTCATCAAAAAGTCAATGCAGGGAAAAAAAAAAGGTGGGAGGTACTGTTCTAGATTAAGAGAAACATAAAACACAAACACAAAGATAAAACCAAGATAAATGAATAACTCATTTTGATCCCGATTTTTAAATTACAAAGAGGTTTTTTTTGTGTGTGTGGTACTGGGGATTGAACCCAGGGACTTGTGCATGTAAGGCAAGCACTTTATCAACTGAGCCCACAAAAAGGTTATTTTAATATATCATAGAATAAATTTGAGTATTTGGGGGGTATTGAATGATGCTAAGGAATTATTTTGAATTTTATTAGATGAGATAATGGCATTGTGGGTATGCAAGAAACTATTTTCATATTTCTTTTCGAATATATGCATATATGCATACTGAAGTGTTTAGAGATGATATGAAATGATGTCTGAGATTTACTGTAAAATACTCAAACTGGAAAAATAAAAAGGGGAAGGAGGCAGATGAAACTAATGAATGGCAAAATGAAACTGGGGGAATCAGACACATGGGATTTGCTGTATTTTTTACTTTTGTGAGAGAAGAGTGACGTGGCAGTGAGAATGGAAGGATCCATCATATCAAAGAAGTAAAATCTACACACTTTAGTTGGTCACTTGAACCAGATAAGGAAATGAGGAGTTGGGAGACATTGTTTCAGTTATATATTGCTTAAAAAGCATTCCAAAACTTGATGGTTTTAAAAAAGAACATGGATATCTGCATGGAAAAGATTGAAGACCCTAAATAAAATATATTGCATGAGCTGGGTGTGCTGGCACACACTTGTAATCCCAGTAGCTCGGGAGGCTAAGGCAGAAAGATCTTGAGTTCAAAGCTAGCCTCACCAATTTAGTTAGGTCCTAAGCAACTCAGTGAGACCCTTTCTCTAAATAAGATACAAAAAGGGCTGGGGATGTGGCTTAGTGGTTAAGCACTTCTGGGTTCAATCCCTGGTACAAAAAAATATATATAGCATGATTATTTACATTAAGTTTAAAATTAGGGGTGTAGCTTAGTGGTAAAGCACTTGCTTGCCTAGCATGCACAAGGCCTGGGTTTGATCCCCATCATTGCAAATAAATACATAAATAAATCCATGAGTCCACACTGATATAAACATGTGATTGAGCAAATTACTACATAGGGGGAGAAGAGGCAAATCTCCCCAGAAGAAGAAAATGTATTTACCTATTCCCCACTGCAGGAAGTAGCACTCTACATCCTTCCCATCCTGAGTGTGGTGATTTGCTTCCAAAGATTAGTGTGGAAGGGTAAGAGGAAGTAAGTTTAAATGAAAACTAGTAAACAGCTCAAAGAGATGATCAAGGCTTGCATAATCAGTGACAAGTTGTTTGATAGCATATACCCTTGATTTGACGTGATGAGAATGGCCAGTTACCTCTGTAGACATTCTTCTTAAAGCCCGTAGCCTCAGTCTAACCATAAGGTAAATATTGGACAAACCCAAATTGAGATACATTCTCCAAAATATTTTACCAGTATTCTAAAAAAGTACTTTTCAAAAACAAGGGAAAAGGATGGGGATGTAGCTCAGCGGTAGAGCACTTGCCTAGCATCTGCGAGGCACTGGGTTCCATCCCTAGAAGAGGAGGGCAGAGACTTGAATAAATGCGGGGAGCCTGGAACAGAAAACTGGTGAAATCCAAATAAAGTGTGGAGTTAATAGTGATGCATCAAACTTTCCATAGATGTGACCCACATACCATAGTAATTGAATAATTAAGACGTTCACAATAGGGAACATTAGATGCGGAGTACTCAGGAGCTCTATGAATCATCTTTACAACTTTTCTACAAATCTGATAATAAAATTAAAACGTGTTTGTTTTTTTTGTTTTTTTTTAATTTTTTAAATATCTTTTATTTTTAGTTATCGGCGGACACAACATCTTTGTTTGTATGTGGTGCTGAGGATCGAACCCGGGCCGCACGCATACCATGCGAGCGTGCTACCACTTGAGCCACATCCCCAGCCCCACGTGTTTGTTTTTTAACGGGGAACTGCAATAGCGCCTCTTAGGGTTGTTGTGAGAAATTAATGCAACAGTCTAGGCCAAAAGAAAGCTCCGTGCTTAGCACATGATTTGATGTAAAATGAGGGTCAAAAGATCTGACACTGGTATTTTAGGCAAGATAAGCAAAGGGGATCTGGGGTTGTGGCTCAGTGATGGAGGGCTTGCCTAGCATGTGTGAGGCCCTGGGTTCTCAGCACTGCATATAAATAAATTTTTAAAAAACAATTGATAACTAAAAATATTTTTTAAAAATAAGCAAACAAAATTAAAAATAAAAAAATAAGCAAAATAAGAGTTTGGCACAGCTGCTTTCGCTTCTACTTGGCACACTTGCAAGTGATGCGAGCTAGCGCGCGCACGTCATGCCGGGGGCGGGGCGAGAAGGGGACGCCGGCGTGGGGCGGGGCCATCCGCAGTTCCCACGCTGGCGTTACAGGCGCGGTTGGACGCAGCCCCCGGAAGTAATGTGTATCCGGACGCCGTAGGGCGGAAGCTGCGGATGGCGGGAGGCAGAGGCACAGGCGGGGCGGGGACGCTGTTCCTGTTGCTAGACGACGCGAACTAGCCTCGTCACTTCCTCAGCCTGCGGTCTGCCCACTCCCCTGGCCGGAACAAGGGGGCCCGGAACTGCGGTGGGCTCAGAGTTGACCTCGGAGGTCCACGACAGCGGCCAGCCCGGCGGCGGGAGTCGGGGCCACGCCACCTGCAGGGAAGAACCCGAGCCGAGGAGGGAAGATGGCTGCAGACAAGGCTGCAGGTGAGGCGTCGGCGCCGGGTGCTGTGAGGCAGCTGGACGCGCGGGGGTGTGCAGATCCTGCACGCGGAGTCGGCGGCGCCCGGGGTGGGGACTAGGGGTGGGGATTCCAGGACGACTTTACTTGGGGGCGTGCATTTCTTTCCTCCAACCTTTGTCTCGCGGTGGCTTACGTGAGTCTTTGGGCCGCAGGTCCAATAGTTTTCTACTCAAGCGAAGCGTGAAACCCCCTACTGACCGCCTCTGCCCTGGGTCTCCAAAATAACTCTGGTCTAAATTACGTAAATTTATTTTGCCGCTTCAGACTTTTCGACTTCCCAATGAGAAAGGCAAATGAAGGATTTCGTCCCGGTGTACACAGGTGCATTTTTGTCACCTGGGCTGTTTCAGCCACTTGAGCGATGTCCTGTGGAACTAATAGTGAAAACCACTGTTTAAATAGGCATGATGTTTCAGTGTCTGTGCTGATACCTTCTGCTCGGGACCTGTTTTTCTCCAGTTCCTCAAAGATTAATTACATAATCTCGATTTTATTGGTGAATTATTTTCCCCGTCTTAGAATCTTCCTCAGTAAGGAATATAAAACTTTTTTCCAGGCAACTTCTACAAAAGTCAGGCACATGTTCCCTGCAAGAAATTAATAGTCTCTGTGGCATTGAAGTTTTATTGGAAGGAATTTAAGCGACAGAACTTAAAGTGGTCACCACACTTTTTGTTTATTTTTTATTTTTATTTTTAGTTGTAGATGGACACAGTACCTTTATTTTATTTATTTTTGTGTGATGCTGAGGATCGAACCCAGTGCTTCACACGTGCTAGGCAAGCGCTCTACCATTGAGCCATAACCCCAGCCCTCACCACACTTTTTTACAGTGCTGTTTAATTTAAGAAAAGAAAAAAATCTCCCTGCATACTATGGCTCATGCACAGTAATTCCAGTTACTTGGGAGACTAGAGCAGGAGGATAGCAAATTTGAGGCCAGCGTCTGCAATTTAGTGAGACCCTTTCTTAAAATAAAAAAAATAAAATAAAACCTAGCTATGTAGCTCAGTGGTAGAGCATCCAGATTCAGTCCACAGTACTGCAAAAGGGAAAAAGAAATCTAAATGGCTGTAGATTTTAGTGGGTCCTTACCTCAACAACTGAACTTTGATTTGAAATACAAGTCAGCTGACCCTAATACAGGAACAGATGATAGGTCTCCATAGCTGGTGTCCTATCTCAGTGGTAGAGCATGCCAATTCCCAGCACCACTACCACTACCCACCCACCACCCACCCCCGAAAATTTAGAGAATCTCTTCATTAATCTGCTAAGAGGAAAACGATTTAAAAAGTGAGGGTAGTAGCATGAGCTATAGAATTTTAGATAGGTTGGTCAGAAAAGGCCTGAGGAAATGATAATTGAGCAGAATGAAGAAGCGAGCCATATCGAATAGGGAGAGATAAATGGGGAGGAAAGTTACAGAGAGGCGTGTCCAAGATTGGACAAGGGGACCAACATCCTCCTTTTTAGTTTAGGACCATACCTCTGTTCCCCAAGTTTACCATTCCTACCTGCCCATCCCATTGCACTTACTTGACCAGACTCATCCTTTTAGACCTACAACCCATCCACTTTTCATGTCCTTCCTCAATTTAAAAGCCTTCTGTTGGTGAATTCATTCATAAATAGTTAGTGTAGGCACTCTGCGCCTTAGGTGTTGAAGAAATGGATGTAACGCAGTACCGCTTTTGAAAACCTGCTCTTTATTCTGTTAGAGACAGACCTATCATATTTACATTTACATTTGGTGAGAGCTGTGTAAATCTATATATTTGAAGAATAAGGTCCTTTGTGATTAGGGGACTATTTCTTTTACAGTTTTAAGTTTATAGGCCACATAATAACAAACGGTTCTGTAGATAGTAAAGTTGAATTTGTGTGGATAGTAAAGTTGAATTTGTATAAAGTAGATGAATGTTTAGTGTCATTCCATTAAATCTCTGCTCCTTTCCATCTCCATTTCACCTGGTGTGGTTGTAGCCTTTATCTCTTAATGTGGTGTTTCTCATTAAGTAGCCTTCTGATTGGTTCTTGTCTTTTCTTATTGAATCCATTCTCTTTGTTGCTGCACTCTATTTTTTTTCCCCAAAACAATCATTGGATGATGGCATTTCCCTGCCTGTAAATGTTCTAAGATTGTCCCATCTTTTAGGCATTAAATCCTTAATCTTTAATGTGGTTTATGAGCTTCTTTAGAGTCTCTTTCCAGCAGCTTTTTTTTTTTTTTTTTTTAACTCATCAAGCTCTTCACACCAGACTGACTCTCTTATGAAGTATTCTGTTCTTTTGAGCTTCTGAACTGTAATAACCTTCTTCTCCATTTGGTGAACACTTTCCTCATTCAGAGTCTGCCTTACATGCTGCTTCCTCTTTGAGTTCCTGAGATCAGGGTCCTTGTCATGGAGGGTCTTGTTCATTAGGTAACAAAAGAGGGCCATGAAAGGATTTAAGAAGGTAAGTGACCAAGGTGCTAGGAACTTAGTATAGATCATTTGCCTAGCATATGCAAAGTCCTGAGTTTTATTCTCAGCACCACAAAAATTTTTAAAAATACGAAAAAGGTAAGTGAGTGGATCACACTGTGTGTGGTAGAAGATGAATTTAAGTAAAGCAAGACTGAAAATGCAGGACCACCTGAGACCAGCTAATACTGTGTGGTATTATTGTATTCAGCCTTCTTTGCAAGCCACTACTTTAGGCACTGGGCAGGAAACAAGACAAAGTCTATATCTTAATGGAGTTTATTAAATAGTATGAAAGAAAAACATGACTGAAAATGTGGCTGCCCAAATTTAGACTTTCAGTTTCCAAAACTGAGCTAATTAAACCTCTTTTCTTTACAAAGTATCCAGCCTCAGGTATTTTGCTTTAGCAATGGAAAATGGGCTAATAAAAAGAAGATAACTGAGAGCAAGGACCTCATTTTTTAGATGGATTGATTAGAGAAGGGCTCTCTAGAGGTGATATTTTGGAGAGAGTCTGTAATGATAAAGAACTATGTGGGTAGAAGGAGCAAGAAATATACAACACTCTCGATTGGAAAATGTTTTAAAGAACAGCAAGAAGATCTCTTGAATAGAAGCTCCCTGAGGAACTTTTCCATGTGTAGCATGAGAATGATAATAATGCCTACCTTACAGAACTGGTAAAAGGTTAAATAAGATCATTTCAGGCACTAATATTTTTAAATGCTGGCTAATATTACTTTAGGGTCATGGTAGGATGGACAAAAGCAAATGTGGAAAATGAAGTTTAGAGTAAAATTAGCAGAGTTTGGTACAGTAGACAAACAGAAAGCTGTGCTCCTTGGAAAGGGGTCTTAGGTGAGTAACTCAGCATCTTCATTTGTGAAATGGGAATCCTAATAGCCTTAACCTCAAAGGATTGTAACTTGTGAGGATCAACTGATGAAAGGTGTGTATTTCAGCCCATGTCCTCTTGGAGGCAGAACCCAATTATTTTATTTTATTTTTATTTTTTGGAAGATGCAAATCCAGAGTACTGAAAGTAAGGGAGAGAAGTAAGGTAAAGGGTGATGCAGGTCACTTGCATGTGGTATTTTTCTGGAAGGTTTTTTGAGGAGAAACTTCAGTGCATAGAAGAGAGAAAGGAGGGATGATTTACTTATCCAGCTTCCTCCTGTTTCTTTTTCCCAGTTAGTTAAAACTCATCCCAGGTCACCCTTTCTGGGTTGTATGGCTTCTTGGAGCTGGATTAGCCAGCAAATCCCACACCCAGAGTTGTATTTCAGCCAAGTTCTAAAGGGAGAGGTATCCCAAAGTAGAGGGGCACCAACCAAAGACAAAGAGTGAAAGAGGCAGTATAAGGTTCACATTTATTTTCCTGTATACTATAGAAGAGTGGAGTGAAATCAGTATCATTTTGTTGACTAACAAAATACCAACAAACTTGTAGGATGACTTGATTGACTTTACTTTTTATGGTTATTTGAAAGGAGGAAGTAGCTGGAGCTGGGACACAAAATCCTAGGTTTTAAGTTGCCAGAGAATTTGGACTATTAGGATGGCTTAATAAGAAAAGGTTGGGGCTATAGAAGATAGTTTCTTTGGTTGTATGTTATTTCTCTGTGCTATGTAGAAGCCAGCCATTTATATGTGGGGTTTTGATAAGTTGTTTCTTCTTCAGGTTATAGAAACCACATGTGAGCCAGGCGCAGTGTCACACACTTGTCATCCAGGCTACTCTAGGGGGTTGAGGGTGCTGAGGTAGGAGAATTGCAATTTTGAAGCCAGCCTGGGCAACTTAGACCCTGTGTCAAAATTTTAAAAAAGGGCTGGGGATACAACTCAGTTGTAAAGCACCCTTGGGTTCAGTCCCCAGTACAAAAAAAAAGGAACAATGAAAGAAACCACATATGAGGTATGTTAACCTCAGGTGTCTTAACCTTAACCTATATGGGGACTTTAATGAGCCTGAATTATTTTTATTACTATTTTGGAAAGGAATGCTTCACAAAAAGTATTATCAATATTGTGTGGCAATAGCAGTTGATTCCTTAGATCTTTTCACATTTCCTTTTTTCTTTGGAAAATCTTTTCTTCAACATCTGGGGCCATAGTTTGACTGCATAGGTTATAGTCATCCTCCAATCAAATTTGAATTGTTAACATTCTGTATTGGAATGTACCTGTGCTTTCAGTTAACTGACTTTCTCAGTTTTGAAAAAGTGGTGCATTTCTTGTCTACGTTGTTGAAACCTAGAGGCAACTAACTCTTTGGTTAGAAATGAAGTCTATTGGCTTAAAGAGTGTCAAGGTTTGTGGGTCGAAGAGCTCTGCACACCTAGAAGGTCAGCCATGTTTGTTAAGCCAGAGTAGAAGGAAAGTGAAGCTTATGGATGAACGGTCATATACACTTTCAATTGGTAATGGAGACTATTTTTGGACAAGTAAAGACACATTGTGGAATTATGTGCAGACTCTATCTGGTAAGAAGTCAGCAGTTATAAATAGTGAATGTTTTAAAACATTTGAAAAACTGATTACAAAAGTTAATACCCATTTCTTACAGAAAACTTGAAATGTGTACAAACATAATAAGGAAAAAATGGTAATCTTACTGAAGTGTATTTTTTAAAATTTTTATCCTGAAGTAAAAGAATGTAGGTAAAATAATGATTAGTTTACATGTAAAAGGTTATTTATCGAGCTTAGTTCTCTGAAATGTAAATAAAAATGGGACTTGTAGAGTCTCTTATCAGCCTTAGAGTCCAGCTTGTTTGTATTGAAATTGGCTTCTTTCTTTTCTTGGAGAATTTTAGGAGACTTATATATTTCCTAGGGGATAATGAGAGCTGTAGTTAGTTGTGCCACTCTGCTTTAAGTAGAAGTCTAAAATCTTCAATTCCTTAGCAAATTGTTGGGTATGTTTCCCTTTGATCTCTGTTTCTAAGTCAATTTAATAATTGGGCCCAGAAATCCCATTAAAGAATGAGGTCTAATCTGGAGAGCATATGTTTTAGAAGGTGGTATGGAGATAACTGGATGGCCAACCAAGAATTTTGTGCATTTAGTTTCAATTTATTACCCTTCCTTATGGAGGAAGATCACTTTTTTATGTGGTCCTAGGGATTGAGCCCAGGGTCTTATGTGTTCTAGGCAAGAGCTCTAACACTGAGCTACACCCAAGTCCCTGAATACCATTTTTAATTATTATGTTATTGGTGTATTTTAAGCATACGTAATAGTGGGGTTTTTTGTTACTTGTCATACATGCAAATAACAAAATTTTGTCATTTTTATTTTCCTGTCTGTTACCTTTCCTTCCCCTTCTTCAACTTGTAATACACCTGCCTTAGACTCCCAAGTAGGCTGGAATTATAGGACTGTGCCATCATGCACATTTCAGAATCATTAATCTTTAATCAGGATGCATATAGACATTTAATTGAGTTAAGGAAACTGAATTGTTGACTTTTAGATTTTTGGGGGGGGGGTACTGGGGATTGAACTCAGTGGCACTCGACTGCTGAGTCACATCCCCAGGCCTATTTTTTAATTTTTAATTTTTATTTTATTTTATTTTGTATTTTTTTTTTTTTAATTGTTTAATTTTCGGTGGACAGAACATCTTTGTGTGTATGTGGTGCTTGTGGTGCTGAGGATCGAACCCGGGCCGCATGCATGCCAGGCGAGCGCGCTACCGCTTGAGCCACATCCCCAGCCCTTATTTTGTATTTTTTATTTAGAGACAGTGCCTCGCTTTTGCTGAGGCTGGCTTTGACCTCCTCCTGCCTCAACCTGCTCAGCAGCTGGGATTACAGGCATGTGCCACAGTGCCCAGCTGACTTTTAGATTTCTAAGCCTGGAGAAGCATTCTTTGACTAGAAATTAACTGTGAGCACTTATTTGTATCATTTTCTAACTGTTAAACGTTACTGCTTCCCACTTAGATTACAAACCTCCTGAAGTCATTGTGGGTGTATTTGTAATTTCCTTCTATCTCCAGGACCTGGCGTAGTTTCTTGAATATATCAGATTTTTTAATATTGCTGAGTGGTGGATCTAATTTTTTTTTAATATTTATCTTTTAGTTTTAAGTGGACACAACATCTTTATTTTACATTTATGTAGTGCTGAGGATCAAATTCAGTGCCTTAAGCATGCTAGGTAAGCACTCTACCACTGAGCCACAGTGCCAGCCCCCGGATCTAATATTTTTAAGGGAGCATATTCTCAGCCTGAATGTCTCTGTCAACAGCTTGTAGTCCTTACTTCAGTAGGCATGCAGGTTTTTATTGTGTTCTACCATTGCCAAGGAGGTATTTTCAAGTTTTCCAAAGAGTGGCTTCATGTAACACTAATTAGCCAGTGTTGAGGGAGTTCTAACTTTGACAACTTGATTACAAATAGAATGAGGGGGGGCTGGGGGTGTGGCTCAAATGGTAGCGTGTTCGCCTGGCATGCGTGTGGCGCAGGTTCAATCCTCAGCACCACATACAAACAAAGATATTGTGTCTGCTGAAAACTAAAAAATAAATATTGAAAAATTAAAAAAAAAAAATAGAATGAGGGTAGGCTGGAGTTGTAGCTCAGTGGTAGAGCACTTGCCTAGCACATGCGAGACCCTAGGCTTGATCCTCAGCACCACATAAAAATAAATTCATAAAATAAAAAGTATTATGTCCATCTACAACTAAAAAAATAAAAATAAAAGAAGGAGGGGTTGGAGGGGTTGGAGGGGTTGGAGGGGTTGGAGGGGTTGGAGGTATAGCTCAGTGATATAGCACATGGTTAGCATGCTCAAGGCCTGGTTTCATCCCCAGCACCACAAGAGAGAGAGAAATACAGACCAATTCATTGTACAACTTTCATTTCTAAAAACAAAACAACAATAACAAAAAATATAACACTTTTATGTTTGCAGATCAGGGAGCAGAGAAACATGAAGGAACTGGTCAGTCCTCTGGAATCACTGATCAAGAGAAGGAATTATCCACCAGTGCTTTCCAGGCTTTCACAGTAAGAAATGGCTTTTCTTTCAATCTGCTCAAATTGACTATCAACTATGAATCTTTTCACAGTGAATTTTTAAATTTATAATTTTTTTTCCTGTAATAATTGAGTTAAGTTTAGAGAGAAGTAGGTTTACTTTTACAACATTTTAGAGCTTAACTAACTATGGTAAAAGGAATGGAAGTAATTTTAGCCATTCTCAAGCTTTTGTGTTTTCTTAAACATGTTTTAACTCTCGCTCTGTTGTTTTTTAAGTCTTTTAAATTTAATTTTTAAGTCTTTTAAATTTAGATTTGTAAATATGTTGGTCAGTCTTTTCATTCCACTACTCTGTTCAATTCTTTGTCTTGAATGTACTTTAAAAGTGGAACCCCCAAAATTTATTGTCAGAATTTTAGCTTTTCTGACCTTAAACAATATGAAAGAAAACTTTATTTGATATTAGGATGTGTATATATATGTATATAAGTCAAAGAATTTGATACTGGCATATTCAAAGTATATTTACTAGAAATTAAAATTTGAAGTAATTTTATTACTTTTCTTGCCTAGACTTAGTTATTTAACCCTGCTACCAATACATACCAGTATATCTAGTAAGTACATACATATGTTGTTGGTATAATGTGTCAGTGTCAGAGTTTGATTCCTAGGAAATGTAGATTCTTTTTTCTTTATTTTTAATTTTAATTTTTTATTTGTTCTAATTAGTTATACATGTCAGTAGAATGCATTTTGACATTGTACACAAATGGAGTATAGATTCATAATTGACATGAATATTGCTTTATCTAATGACTTTAATTAGTATATTTGGGGGGGACTCTATTTTTTTAAGAATTTTGAAAGTAAAGCTTAGTGAAATATATTTGGAAATAATGTTCTTAAAGCTGGTATGTAATTTTGTGTGTGTATGTGTGGTTTTTTTTTTTTTTTTTAGTCTGGAAATTATGATGCCTGTCTGCAACACCTTGCCTGTCTACAAGATATAAACAAAGATGATTATAAAATAATTTTGAATACAGCAGTAGCTGAGTTTTTTAAAAGTAACCAAACAACAACAGATAATTTGAGACAAACACTTAACCAGCTGAAGAATCAGGTGATACACAAATGAATTTAACTATAAGAAAGTATTGTGTTAATTTGCAAAATACAAATAGTTAAGGAAAACAAATGTGATATCTTGTCTTATATTGCCAGCACAATTTCTAATGTATCTGAAGCATTTGTCGTTATTAATTTTATTTGTATAAAATTATTCCAGGAAATTAAAGGTATGTTGTATTTTTTCTTTTTAGTTTTTAATTAACTTGAACAGAGTAGACTAATATACCAAATTTAAATGAGCTTTGGGATTTTAAGAAAGAATTCAAGTAGAACTATATGAAGAATCTTAGCTCCTGAGTGTTTTTTTTTTTTTTTAATTAATGTATCTTTGGAATCTGTTTAGCCTCTATCTGGGTTGTATCTATATATACATATAAAGATATATATATATAGAGAGAGAGAGAGAGAGAGTATATATATGTAAGGATGTTATAAAGATATTTATATAGTATATGTGTGTGTATAAATTATAATGTCAAATTGTTTTAGTATTTTGTATCAATAGGTGATTAATTAATAATTGGTTTGGGCTGGAATTGGTCAGTGTTCTGGTCATAACAGCAGTATGTATCATATCCCATCACAGGGCTAGATCATTGATATTAAGAGGGATAATACTGATGGTACTGATAGGGTCAGCTAGCCATATATGAAGTACTGTGACAGGGCTATGCTAAGAACTTGTATGTAATGTCTCATGTATTATTCTCAATAGCCCTGTAAAATAGCTTCCCTCCCCCGCCTGCCTGTTTCCCTCCCTCCCTCCCTCTGTGTGTGTGTGTGTGTGTGTGTGTGTGTTTTAAAATGGGTAGGAAAGTTTAAGGGACAGATAGCTACGTAAATTTAAATTGTCAGACAATTTTTTAGGTACTAGAGCCACATAAACCCAATTCCTTTTTTACTTTGAAGCTGGCGTTTTTAATTACTGCTAAATGCTACAGGGTGTCATTTTTTGTTTTGTATTTTTTTTTTTTTTAGGGTATCTTAAGATCCATTTGAGCTGCTGTCCTACAATAATGAGTACTTTTTATACTGTATAGTATTGTCCTAAAATATGGTGCACTGAGAAATAAGTGATTCCTTCGGGTTCTTCATAATTCTTTATTAGGATTAAAGTCATTTCTAAGTCCTGTTAAAAGTTTTCAACAAAGCTGTGTGTGGTGGCACATACTTATCATCCCAGCAGTTCAGGAAGCTAAGGCAGGAGGATTACAGATTTGAGGCTAACCTCAGCAACTTAGGAAGACCCTATCCCAAAAAATGAAAGGGACTGTGGACATAACCCAGTGGTAGAGCACCTGTGATTCAATCCCCAGTTTAAAAAAAAAAATTTTTTTTCAATGAAAATGAGGCTAATAGCCAACATTGAGTGAATGCTTCCTTGATACCAGATTCTTTATTCAGTGCTTTTTATGTCTTATTTCATACAGTCCTCATATTCAACCCTTGAGATAGGAACTTGTTATTTCATCTTTAACCTTAGAGTATAGGAAGTTTAATAATTTTAATTTTGTACAGCTAGTAAGGGGAGGAGCAAGATTTTAAGAGCAAAGTTTGAACCAGGCTGTCTTTCTAACTGCTTCTAGTCTTCATAAATTTGTACATTGTCAGGTTTCATTATTACTCCAGTATTAGTACCCAGATTATCTTGGCTGATATCATAGATAATGCACAGTATGGCCCATAAACAGTTTTTTGTACAAAAGATTTGTTTGGTCTTGGAGTATAAGGTCAGCCTTGAAACTTTTTTTTTTTTTTTTATAATAAGAGCTCCTAGAATAAGAGGCATGGTGACAGCATATGCCTGAAATCCCAGCTACTCTGGAGGCTAAGACTGAGGAGGATCACCAAGTTTGAGGCCAGCCTGAGCTCTCAAAAAGATCTGGGGTCATAACTCAGGAGTAGAGAAATTGCCTGGCATGCACAGGCCCCGGGTTCAATCCCCAGTATCCCCCCCCACACACACACACCTGAAAATATACTTCTTAACTATATAGTGTTGGATAAGATAAGATTACTGTGCTCGTTTCCTTATTTATAAAGTAGAAATTATGATATCTGTGTTCTGGAGGTCTGGCAAGGATTAACCTATAAAAGTGATTTTTTTTCCTTTTTTTTTTTTTTGGTTGGGGGGGCAGTAGGGGGGTTGTTGGGCATCATTGAACCCAGGATCTCGCACATGCTAGGTAATAAGCAGTCTACCACTGAGCTGTATTCTCATCCCTAAAAGATTTTAATGTGGCAAGCCTGACACATAAATTGTTTTTTAATGTGTAAATTTTATGTTTTTAGAAAATGGAATCAAATTATGCACACTGCATAGCATTTTTATGGGAAAGATCATTTTGAGTTTTGTCCACTCTCCATGTAGCTTTTTTATTATTATTATTTCTTTTATTTTTTAGTTGTAGTTGGATACAATACCTTTATTTTATTTATTTATTTTTATGTAGTGCTGAGGATCAAACCCAGGCTCTCGCATGTGCTAGGTGAGTGCTCTACCACTGAGCCACAACCCCAGCCTCTCTATATAGCCTCTTATTACTCATGAGGCTAGAAAGTTGGACTGTTAATAAATGGAACATATCTTCACAATGCCAAGGAAGAAAACTGCCTGATACTTAACAAAGTCCCATTAGAACAACTGATGTAACAGAATTTTACTCTGTTTGAAACAGATGAGTAAAATAATTTTTAGCATATGAGAATAATTATAGTTGATAGTGTAGAAAATTCAAATAAGAAATATGGGGAGCTGGGGATTTAGCTTAGTGGACAGAATGCCTGCCTTGCATTCACAAGGCCCTGGGTACAATCCCCAGCACCACCAAAAAAAGAAAGAAAGAAAGAAATATCGTGGGACTGGGGTTATGGCTCAGTGGTAGAGCGAGTTGCCTAGCATGCAGAAGGCACTGGGTTTGCTTCTCAGCACCACATACAAAAATAATAAAGTTATTATGCCCGTCTACAACTAAAAATATATTTTTTAAAAAAACAAAGAAATGTCGTTAAGGGCTGGGGATGTGGCTCAGTGGTAAGGTTCTTGCCTAGCATATTTGAGGTGCTGGGCTCAAACTCTAGTACTCTTAAGAGAAAAAGAAATGTTGACCTATGTTCCTAATTTTTGTTGTTTTGACTATACTGGGGATGGAACCTAGGGGTGCACTAACACTGAGCTATGTTCCCAATCCTTTTTATTTTGTGAGACAGGATCTCACTAAGTTGTTTAGGCTGGTCTTGAGCTTGGTGATCCTCTGGCCCCAACCTCCTGAGTAGCTATGATTATAGGCATGTGCCACTGTACCTAACTCTGTGTTCTTATTTATTGATATAAATTCTTTCACTATTGCTTTTTATTTTCTTACTGTTGTTAGAACACATTTTCCATTGGTTGTTTTATAGGTCCACTCAGCTGTTGAAGAAATGGATGGATTAGATGATGTTGAAAACAGCATGCTGTACTATAATCAAGCAGTCATTCTTTATCACCTACGGCAGTATACAGAAGCAATATCAGTTGGTGAAAAACTTTATCAGTTCATAGAACCTTTTGGTATGTTATCTGTCAAGTCACGAATTTTCTTCTCATACTTGTAAAATTTTCTGGTATTTTTACCTAGATAATATAAGAGAATCACATGTCATTATTTAAAGAAAAAAGAAACTTGTGTCCATTTTTCTTAATAGAATAGATAAAAATTATGTGACATTTAAATTATTCCAGGGTTATTTTTTAGCACCTCTTTCTAGTCAGTTTTTAAATATAACTGTTACAAATAGTATTGGAAAATGTTGGAAAGACTTTGCTGTTTAAACACTACCTTGGTGAACTGGATTCTTTTTTTACCTTTGTGCTTAATTTAAAGGAGCATTTGGAATTTTAGAGGAGAGAATAGTATTTCATTTTTGTCTTGCTGACATTTTTGTAGGTAATCATAGGTAGTATAGAACTATGTGAGCTTTTTTGTTATCTTGACTAGCTATTATTGCTGACCTCAATCAAGTTAGAATAGTCAGAGCAAAGGAAAACAGCAGCATAGGGAATAGTGGACCCAGGGGGTCATTATTAGAGAAGCTGTTGAGTTCCAGCTCATAAGCAGTCTGATGTTGTTTTTGATTCACATTGCCTTTTTTCCTCCAGAGTTCCTTTCTTTTAAATTCGTAATATAAGTGGGAATTCCTAGTTTTGAACACCTAATTTCTGATGTGGTTACCACAGAACAAGTGGTAGGGTGTGAACGTACTCCTGTGTGCTTTGAGAAGAGTTGTGGGGTCCCTTTTTGCTGACAGCTATTTGAGCAGCTGGTTACTATGGCTCCAGAGGGTCATTTTGAAGGCCTTCTCTTCTTTCCTCCTATCCTGACAACTTGGTGACTGAACAGGCAGGCTGAGCGGGAGAGAGATCAAATAGGAAGGATTGTTTAAGCATCAGGTAGTTTCTTATATGTAACTAATAGTCAAAGTTATGACTCACTTGTGTTTTTCTATAAAGCTACGGTTATTTGTGTTTTGTAGAATTCCCGAAACAGTTAACAAAATTCTGTTAATATATATTGTAGCTGAAGAGAATACAGCAATCAATAGTATTCAAATCCATCAGTTTTTTTGAAAATTATTATAATTTTTCTATCTTACTACTTTTTTTTTTTAATATTTATTTATTTATTTTTAGTTCTCGGCGGACACAACATCTTTGTTGGTATGTGGTGCTGAGTATCGAACCCGGGCCGCACGCATGCCAGGCGAGCGCGCTACCGCTTGAGCCACATCCCCAGCCCTATCTTACTACTTTTTAAATTAAAAAAAAAAAAAAAAAGCTGAGCTTAATGATGCATGCATGCCTGTAATTCCAGCAGCTGGTGGAGGGGAGGTTGAGGCAGGAGGATCGTGAGTTCAAAGTCAGCCTCAGCAATTTAGTGAAGCACTAAGCAACTCAGTGAGACTTGCCTCTAAATAAAATACAAGAAAGGGCTGGGGGATATGGCTCAGTGGTTATGTGTCTCTGAGTTCAATCCACAGTACCAAAAAAAAGTTTTTTTTTTTGGAGCAGTTTTAGGTTCATAACAAAATTGAGAGGAAAGTACAAAGATTTCCCATGTGCCTTCTTCTCCCACCCATCTATACCCTCTTCCGCTGCCAGTGTGTCTCTATGGTAAATGTACCAGTAAATGTGTTACAGTTGATGAAAGTAGGTAGACTCATCATAATCACACAAAGCCCATAGTTTACCTTAGGGTTCACTCCTGGTGCTATACATTCTGTGGGTTTGGATAAATGTATCCATTATAGTATTACTTAACATGTTTTTACTGTTCTGAAAGTTCTGTGTGTTCTTATTCACACATACACCCTGCCATTGCTCATTTTTGTATCATCTGCCATCTCTATAGTTTGACCTTTTTTAGAATATCAAAAATTGGAATTATATCTACTCATTTTTTTTTTTGTTGTTGTTGTTTGTTTGTTTATTTTGGTGGTACTAGAGATTGAACCCGGGGTATTGTACCACTGAGCTAAATTTCCAGCCCTTTATTTTTTATTTTGCTAAGTTACTGAGGATGGCCTTGAATTTACAATCCTTCTGCCTCAGCCTCCTTAGTTGCTGTGATTGCAAGCACCTCCCACCACACCCTGGTCCTATTCAGATATTTCATATAGTATATTTATCGTGCATATGACCCAGTGCAATGGGACAAACAACATTCTAGGATCTGGGGATATTGCCATGAGCAAAATTGGAAAAGTCTTTACCCTCATTAAGCTTAATTTGTAATGATAGAAAAAGCAATACAATACATACATACATACACACACACACACACACACACAAAGTGAGGTAGTTGGGATGCTTTGTGAAGTAAAGCTAAAATTGGGTAAGAGTTTAGAGATTAGTGATGTTTAATTTTAGATAAGGTAATCAGACAATTTCTGGAATAAGTCAGTATTTGAAAAGAAATCTGAATAAAGAAAGGTGACTCGTGCAATTCTTGAGGAGGAAAGCATTTCAGCCAGAGGACCTGCAGTGAGTGATGGTAAAAAGACAGCAGAGAGGCTATTGTGACTGGAGCTTAGGTGAGGAGAACCCATAGAAAATAAAGATAGAAGTAGCCAGGAGCACTAGTATCACAAGAAAAGGCAGGAGTAGGGGTAGTAGTCAGGGCAGAGCTGAAAAGCATTGTAACCTAGGTAATGTCTTCTGTCTTAGATGTGCTGAGGAATCCTTGGAGATGTTAATTTCAAATTTTAAATGGATTTCATTCTTTAAAGGCTTTTGAATTTTTCTGCTCTTGATTATAGCAGCTATCTTTTAGACTTTACATTTCCCCTTTGTTTCCTTTTTTGGAAAGGAAAATAAAAAATAGTTTTGTGTCACACCAAGTTATCTTTTCTGTCTTCTTTATATCCTTCCTTTGAAGGCTTGTCTTTATATTTTCCTCTTGGCAGTCTCTGTTTTCTAATATACTGCAGTTCACACCTTGCATCCTTTATTTCTGCAAGCAATTGTTTCTTTTTTCCATTTCTAAGAAAAGAAATCCATTTCATAAGAGTCATAGACCTTTTTAGTTAAAAGGGATTTGAAAACTGGGCAACAGTGGTACACACATGTAATGCCATCAATTCATGAGGCTGAGGCAGGAGGATCACAAGTTCAAGGCCAGCCTCAGCAACTTGGCAAGACTCTAATTCAAAAACTTTCATAAAGGGCTGGGAATGTAGCACAGTGATAAAGCTCCGTTCAATCCCTAATACCAAAAAATAAAAAATGAACTTCAAGAGATCCTTGACTTCATGCAGGTATTCTCCCATTTTATAAGCCAGCCAGCTGAGGTCTAAAAAGTTGAACAATTAGTAGAACAGGTACTGAAATTTGGATTTCTTCTCACCTGAAGTAATAATATTCTTCATTACATCTGCTAGTGTTTAGTGAATACTTTACCAAAGAAGATACAGTCCCTAAGTCCCTAAAGTGAGAAGCCTTGAGATGCCTGATAGAATGGCATTGCTGCTATAGCAGATTGCTTTCATTCATGACTGTGGGTGATGTGCATTCACTTGGGTAAATAAAGATTTAGGGTTTTACTCTTTAGAGCTTTGTATCCTATTTTGGAGGGTGGTCTGAGATGTGTGCTTCCCTTTGGATTTCAACTTGACTTTTCCTGTTTGTTTTCTTTCCCCACCAGAAGAAAAATTTGCCCAAGCAGTGTGTTTTTTGCTTGTAGACCTATACATTTTAACTTACCAGGCTGAGAAAGCATTGCATCTTCTTGCCGTCCTAGAAAAAATGATTTCACAGGGTAACAATAACAAAAATGGGAAGAATGAGGTGAGTGTTCTGAGATAATCAGACTAAAATTTAAAAGTATGATTATATTTGTGGTTATGAAATATTATCTTAACAGCTTTTTTGATATGTAAATTACATAAACTACCTTTTTTTTTTTAAGGTTCCCATTGTCCAGACCCAGTAAACTACCATTTTAAAGTTCAGTGTTTTATTATCACTAATCTGAACATTTTCATCACCTGAAAAAGAAAACCTGTATTCATTATCAGTCACTCCATTTCCGCCTCCTCACAGCTCTTGCAACCACTACTCTATTTCCTGTATTTCCTGTCTCTCTGAATTTGCTTAGGACTAGACATTAGATATTAATGGAACCATGTAATATGTGGCGTTTCATGACTGAGTTCTTTTCACTTACTATGTTTTCAAACTTCCCCTGTGTCATAACATGTGCTTTATTCCTTTTTATTCCATAAGAATGTTCCACATTTTTTAAAAATGTATTCATCAGTTTATGTATATTTGGGTTGCTTTCCACTTTTTTGCTAAAAATAATGCTACTGTGAACATACATACACAAATTTTTGTGTGAACATGTATTTTCAGTTCTTTGAGGTATATATTTAGAGGTAGAATCATTGGGTCATACAGTGACTATATGTAGCCTTAGGAAAACTACCCGACTTTCCAAAGTGGCTACACTGTGTTATATTCCCACCAGCGATTCATGAGAATTATGATTTTTCCATATTCTTGCCAACACTTAATGTATTTTTTTTTAAGAATTTCATTTTTAATTAAGGATGGACATAATACCTTTATTTTGTTTGTTTTTTTATGTGGTACTTAGGATCAAACCCAGTGCCTCATACATGTTAGGTGAGCACTCTACCATTGAACCACAATCCCAGCCCCCACTTAATGTATCTTAAAAAAAAAAAAAAAAAAAATTAGCCATCTTAGTGGGTGCAAAGTGGTGTCTTATAGTTTTGATTTATATTTCTCTACTAACTAAGGATGAATATTGAGCATGAACTGGGCAAGTGACACATGCCTACAATCCCAGCCACTCAGGAGACTGAAGAATCACAAGTTTAAGGCCAGCCTGGGCAACTTAGCAAGACCCAGTCTCAGAAGAAATCAAAAAGGAGTAGGGATGTTTCTCAGTGGTAAAGCACTCTTGGGTTCAATTCCCCAGTACCACAAACAAACAAAAAGAATTGAGACAATGAATTAATCCATAATCTGAAGTTGGGCATTGTGAAGTATGCCAGTACTGTCAACTACTTGAGATGCTGAAGTGGGAGGACCACTTGAGCCCAGGAGTCAGCCTGGGCAACATAGCCAGATCCCACCTCAAAAACAAAATATCCATAATCTGAATAAACAATGTAGCTATCATTAGAGAAAAATTTTATTATTTAAGTTCTTCACAAAGAACATACATTTCTTTCAATTAAGCTTTTCCATGTTCTGCAGAGAGACTTCAGTGGGGAAGAATCAAAGGAAGATCAGTAAAGAAAAGGCTCTAGGGGGAGGAAGGAGGGGAGGAAAAGGGGAAATACTGTGGAATGATATTTGCCAAATCATATTGTTATATTGTGTGCATGAATGAATATATAACAATGAATTCCACTTTTATGTACAAAATATAGAAAAAGAAAAAATATATATCCTCCTGGGCCCTGTGGCACATGCCTGTAATCCCAGAAACTCTGGAGACTAAGACAGGAGTATCACAGTTCAAGGCCAACTTCAGCAATTTTGACCCTGTCTCAAAACAAAACTGCAAAGGGCTAGGGATATAGCTCAGTAGTGGGTTGGGGGTAGATCCTGGTCTTTTATTTCTTTTGTATGTGTAGCTGGTTTTAAAGGGGTAGCTCTTTTTTGTGTTTCTGTTCCTACTCCTTGTTGGGTTTTTGTTTGTTTGTTTGTTTTGTTTTTAAGTGTTTGTAGGAAACAAACAAAGTATGGTCAGTACCTTTTGCCTGTATCAGTTCTTGTGGTTTAAAAATAAATATCTAGCATGTTTTGCTTTTTACAACTTATATGTGTATATAAGGGGTTTCAGTTGTGTAATCATAAACATTCCTAAATATTGTGTAGTCAAAATATTTCATTTTTATGGTCAGTACTTATAATATTTGCTGAAATATAATTTAGTTCAGCATATGCTTGCATGTTCTTCTATGTACTAGAGTGACAAAAACGGAAGCACTGCAGTTCTTACTCTCAAGGATCTTGGGTAGGGAGACATAGATTGAGTAATATCAATTCATGAACAGGGAGGAAGGAGATTAGGGAATGTTTCAGAGGTGTTCAGATGTTTGATTTGGACCTTGAATGATCTGACAGATGAAATAGTAGGAGCAAAGCAAGATAACAATTCTGGCAGGAAAAACAGCACAAAAAGTATATCTGGTGTGCTACAGAAATTTCTGATAATAAATTGAGTAGTCCCTGAGAAATGTAATGGAAAGCAGCAAGAGTAGAGATGGACAGTAAGTATGGGTCATAGCCTGAAGAACTTTGAACACTTTTCTAGCAAGTTAGGATTTGGTGGTGTTGGCAGTGTCTATAGCAGAGAGTTTCTAAGAAGGAAGTGATATGATCTTGATTTTAGAAAAATAGCCTGGATAATAACCATGCTTTGGGGATTTAACTCAGTGTACCTAGGCCCTTTACCATTGAGCTACATCCACAACTCTTTTTATTTTTTATTTTGAAACTGTCACATTTAGTTGTTGGGACTCATCTCAAATTTGCAATCCTTCTGCCTCAACCTCCTTGGTTTCTGGGATTATAGGCATGCATCACTGATACTACCCAAGCTTTTTAAAAAGAGTTCATTATTATGCTCAACTGTGAGCTTCTCCTAAGTAGTTTTTTGGTGCATTTCAGACTACTGAACTTGAATCTTTTGGGAGTGGGACCTGGGGTTTTGCCTTTTTTGGGGAAGGGGGGTAGGTGGGTGGGGGATCCTGGGTATTTTCCACTGAGTTACACCCCCAGCCTTTTTATTTTTTATTTTGAGACAGGATTTCAATAAGTTGCTGAGGCTGTTCTCAAACTCGTGATCTTCCTGCATCAGCCTCCTGAATCGCTAGGATTACAGCCCGTAAGCCACCGTACTTGGCTTCATTTTTAAAATACTTTCTAGATGTTTATGTTAACTCACTTGGAATTTAGTTAGTTATGACCAAAAATATTTAATTTTGATTAACTTTGTTTCATCGTCCTGCAGACTGGTAATAATACCAACAAAGATGGATCTAATCATAAAGCTGAAAGTGGAGCTCTGATAGAAGCCGCAAAATCAAAGATACATCAGGTAAATTTTAAAGGATACATCTTCTTTATTTTCTTTTTATAAATAATGAAACAGTGTGAAAAACCACTAAAGCAGTGTATAACTCAATGCTCATATATTTATTTGGCTTTGAAAAGTTAGTTTAGAAGTACATTTATACTTCCAAATACATTTTGCTCTAGATGATAGTATTATTCTACAAAAAATTTGAGATATATGATCTGGAAATATACTGGATGATAAAATTAATTTGTGGAATTTTAAAAGTCACTGTTAATTAACTGCAGATAAGAATTCATAAGATTTTGGGGGGCCCGGGCTGTAGCTGAGTGGTAGAGCACTTGCCTCACATGCTCGAGGTACTGGGTTCAGTCCTCAGGACCACATATAAATAAATAAATAAAATACAGATATTGTGTCCATCTACAACTAAATAAATAAAATACAGATATTGTGTCCATCTACAACTAAAAAAAAAAAATTTTTTAAACTTGTAAAATTTTTGCTTGGAACTCAAGTATAAATTTTTTTTATCATATTTTTAGTGTTTTGGAGTATATTCCAACAGTTTGATTTAAAATAGAATACTTAAGAAAAATTTAAACTAGTCATTGCAAGTAACTGGTATAACTATATTGTAAATAAATGAATAAATAAATAAATATTTATTTTAATTTTAATAAAATTAATTTTAATTTCCTTAACTAGAAAGTAAAACTTTAGCACATGTAAATTATTCATAGTTCTTCAATAGTATCATTTTTCTTTGACAGTACAAAGTAAGAGCTTATATCCAAATGAAGTCCTTGAAGGCATGCAAAAGGGAAATCAAATCAGTCATGAACACAGCTGGAAATGTAAGTTTCTTTTGGACTTTTTTCAGTTTTTGGCATTCTTAATTAGACTGCATAATTATCAGTTTTAAATAATTTATTTTGTGTTGGATGTATAGCTCAGTGGTAAAGGACATGCTTAGCGTGCGTAAGAACCAAATTCAAACTTGCACCAAATCAGTAATTTATCTTGGTCTATTAAATAGACTATCAGATATAAACCTTGATATTATAGAGTTGGGAGGTAACAATTATAGGGTATGCATAGTTTAGTATATTTTCACTTAAAATTATAACAATTTGCTGGGTGCAGTGGCACACACCTGTAATCCCAGTGGCTCAGGAGGCTGAGACAGGAGGATTACAAGTTCAAAGCCAGCCTCAGCAACTCAATGAGACCCTGTCTCTAAATAAAAGACAAAATAGGGCTGGGGATGTGGCTCAGTTGGTGTCCCTGAGTTCAATCCCCAGTACTCCCCCCACCCCCACCGTCACCCCTCCAAAAAATTATAACAGTTTGAGACAGGCATGATGGTGCATACCTGTTATCCCAGCAACTCTGGAGGCTGAGTGAGATAGGAGGATTGCAAATTCAAGGCCAGCTCAGAAACTTAATGAGACTCTGTCTCAAAAAGAAAAAAGGGGTGGAGATGTAGTTCCATGACAGGTAATAGTTCAGTCCCCAGTACCACAAAATAAATGAAGAACGAACGAACTTGGGTGGCAGGAGGGTGTATAACCGTAGTAGAAAACTTGTCTTGCATGTGCAAGGCTCCTGGTTTAATCCCCAGTTCCACTAAAAATAAATTGTAACAAGTATTTTCCCTTTGTGTGTAGCTTTCAATACCTCCATTTAAAATAGCTGCCTAGGGCTGGGGTTGTGACTCAGTAATAGATCACTCGCCTAGCACATGCGAGGCCCTGGTTTGATCCTCAGCACCACATAAAATAAAGGTGTTGAGTCCAACTACAACTAAAAAATAAATGTTTAAAAAAATAAAATAGCTGCCTAGTATTCAGTGAATGGTTTATCACAATTTACTTAAACATTTTGCTAATATTAGGCATTTGTGTTTTTTGTTTATTTTTTCTTTGTTGTTGTTGTTGTTGCTCGGTGTTTTGTTTGTGGTATCACATATCGAACCCAGTGGCACTTAACCACTGAGCCACATCCCAGCCCTTTTTTGGAGGGTGGATACTGGGGATTGAACTTGGGGTCACTTGATCAATGAGCCACATCCCCAGCCCTGTTTTTTGTACTTTATTTAGTTGCACTAAGTTACTTTTGCACCTCAACCTCCTGAGCTGCTGGGATTACAGGTGTGTGCCACTGCACCCAGCCTCCCCAGCCCTTTGCATATTTTATTTTGAGACAGGGTCTTGCTAAGTTGCTTAGAGCCTTGCTAAATTACTAAGGCTAGCTTTGAACTTACAATCCTCCTACCTCAGCCTCCCAAGCCACTGGATTACAGGTGTGTACCACTGTACCCAGCTAGAATTTTTAGTTTTATACTCAAAACCTTTATTAAAGATTTAACAGTCAAGTTATAATGAAAACCTGTCCCTTCCAAATGAGTTTTGGCTTGATGATACCTTAGATTTTTGACTTATATTAGAATATTTGAGCTTTAGTTACTCCTTTCCTCTATTCTCCTCACCATATTATTCTACTAAAAAACAATTTTTAAGGTGGTGTAGGAAAGAAACAACTGTAACCAATCTTAACATTTTTAGGAAAACTGTAAATTTAGAACTGTAAAAGCCAGACAAGATACAGTTTGAAATCTCAGGCAGAATCCTGCTTGATGGCAGGCCCCTGGGATATACTCAATATATCCATAAATTATAAATTGTGAGGACAAGCGTTGTAGAACAATTGAAGGTTAAGAAGGGAAATCCTAAATAGCTAGCTAGCCAGCCATTATCAAACTTTCTTTGTATTTAATCTTTATTTTTGATGAAAGGCATAACCCTGTCATAAAGGAAGCTATAGTCATAGTAGAGAGACAGTGAAAATAAATAATTGGAATGCAGTACAGTAGTTATACCTGAATCAGGGAAAATGTTAGGGAGAAGTGCTGCCACCTAGAATAAGCTTTGAAAACCGTTTTCACCCCTGGAAATTCTGTACCTCTGGGACAGGACCAGGGGCTCTGCCCCAAACTCTTCCAGAGCAGTTAACAAAACCAGGTGGATGAGGAAGGAGTCACATGCTGCTAAGGTGCCTAATGGTGGATGTGCCTCATAATGCCAGGCTGGGGCTGATAGCAGAGGGTCACCAGAGGGCACCAGCCCACATAATGCCAAGAGGGCCATTGCCACATGTGACCTGCTGACTATAGCAGCCAGGCCATTTTAGGTCTGTTTTTTTATTTATTAGTGCTCATACTTTCTGTACATAAACCTGAGATTTGAAAATAATAAACATCAAATGGCAGAATAAAAAAGAAAAGACTTGTTTCCTTAGTGAACAGAACTCTTGGGTGTTCAGGAAGCAGATCAGAGGAAGAAGTAGGATTTTAGAAGGAAAGCCTATTTTTTTATCTCTTTTTTAATATATATTTTTTTAGTTGTAGATGGACACAATATCATTATTTTATTTATTTTTATGTGGTGCTGAGGTTCATACCCGACGCCTTGCACATGCAAGGCAAGTACTCTACCACTGAGCTACAGCCCCAGCCCAGGAAAGCCTGTTTCCAAGCTAAAGTGAATAAATAATAATAATAAGGATTACAGATGCCTTCATAGATGGGTGTTACTATAGTGTTCAAATCTTTGCATGCTTTTAGGCTCCAAAGAAGTACTATTTAGGGGACCTGCCACCATGAGAAACCTTAAAAGTGAAAGATGATATGCAATCCAAAATATGATCTTTGGAACAGCAGAATTATATTGTTTGCAAATAAAGCCTTCCGTCGGAAAATTCTTCCATGTGGAGAATAACTTTTTTTTTTTTTTCCATTTGGAAAAGTATTTGAAAGGCATATTTGTATCCTAAGAAATGAGGAAACTCACTAAACGCTTTACTAATCATTAAAATGGAAGATCTAGTTTGTTCTGTCTTTGGCTTCTGGTTAAGCCAGTGGAGATGATGCTTGAGAAGGGTTACTTGAGCCTACAGGTTCAAGGTCAGCCTAGGCAAAATAGTGAGACTCAGTCTCTAAAAATATTAAAACAAAAACTTAAATTGGTTTCCAATTATTAGCATAGTAGACGAAAACAGTCAATTGATACTTTATGGACTGTATTCTCCTCCCCTCCCCCTTTGGTGACACTGGGTATTGAATCCATAGGTACTCCATCATTAAGCTACATACCCAAACCTTTTAATTATTTATTTTGCTGTGCTGGAGATTCCAGGGCCTCATGCATGCCGGTCAAACACACTACCCCTGAGCCACATCCCCAGTCTTCCCTTTTTATTTTTCATTTTGAGACAAAGTCTCACTGAATTACTCAGGCTGTCCTTGAACTTGCAATCCTTCTGCCTCAGTAGGTGGAAGTACAGGTATGTACCACTATGCCTAGCTATATACTGAATTCCTTTTTCTCTTTTGTTCTTCCAATGCTGGGGATTAAACCGAGGGCCTCAAGCGAGCAAGTCACTCTTCCGTTGAGTTATATATATATATATATACCCCCAACCATATAGACTGAATTCTAATGCATATATGTTGTATTAATTTGTTAAGGTAGACCCTTAATCATCCTTTTTACATTTTTAAGTAGACATTTAGTTATCCTATTTACAAAGTGCTTTCTTTCTGACAGGTTTCAATTTCTTAGATTGAGAGAGCAGTGAAAAATTTAAGAGACTATATACAGTTTTATGGGGCTCTGGATGTAGCTCAGTGTAGAGCACTTGCACAGCATGCCCTGTGTTTAATCCCCAGTACTGGGAAAAGAAAAAAATACTTTTTTGTTACCATGTCGTAACCAATTTATATATACTCTTGAGCACATACCTTTATAATATAACTATGGTTTTGCATTACATATCTGAAAACAAATTTTGAATAACTTTTGTATTTGCTTTACAGTCTGCACCCTCTCTATTTCTTAAAAGCAATTTTGAGTACTTACGGGGCAATTATCGGAAAGCTGTGAAACTGTTAAATAGTTCAAACATCGCTGAGCATCCAGGATTCATGAAAACAGGTAAAATAAAATTGTAAAATTTTAGTATTTTTTCCTGACTCTTATACCCCCTGTTGCTTTTTGTTTCCCTTGGAATGTTCTTTTTTTTTTCTTTGGTACCAGGGATTAAACTCAAGGGCACTCAACCATTGAGCCACATCCCCAGCCCTATTTTGTATTATATTTAGAGACAGAGTTTCATTGAGTTGCTTAGCGCCTTGCAGTTGCTGAGGCTGGCTTTGAACTTCTCCTGTCTCAGCCTCCCAAGCCGCTGGGCTTACAGGCCTCGCCACTGCACCCCAGCCTTTTTGCTATTTTTTTTTTTTTTTTTTTTTTTTTTTTTGAGAGAGAGAGAGAGAGAATTTTAAATATTTATTTTTAGTTTTCATTGGACACAACATCTTTATTTTATTTTTATGTGGTGCTGAGGATCGAACCCAGCACCCCGTGCATGCCAGGCAAGCACGTTACTGCTTGAGCCACATCCCAGCCCTTTTTGCTAATTTTTAAAATGAAAATTTTTTACTATTTCTGCTGCAGGAGTTTTAGTTTATGGCTTGCTTGTATTTCAGAAGAAGACTCATTACTTCTTTACTTTTCTTTAACTTCACTTGCTCTTTCATTTTGTTTTTTAATACTGGCTTAGAAATAACATATGGGAGCCAAGCATGGTGGCACACACCAATGATTCTCACTTCTGGGGAGACCAAGGCAGTAGGATCATAAGTTTGAGGCCAGCTTGGATAATTTAATAAGACCTGTCTTAAAATTTTAAAAGGCTTAGGGCCAGGCCTGGTTGTGCACACCTGTAATTCTAGCGACTCAGGATGCCAAGGCAGGAGGATCACAAGTTCAAAGACAACCTGGGCAGTTCAGCAAAACTCTGTCTCAAAATAAATAAAAAGGGCTGGGATTGTAGCTCAGTAGTGGAGCAGCCCTGGTTTCAGTCCTCCATACAGTAAATACATACATACATAAATACATACATACATAAATGGAATCAGGATTAGGTGTATAGTTAACTAGTCAACAGTTATGGTGATTTAATGGGATAGATTTTTGTATAGTTATACATGTATTTTGTGTATTGATTTTTTTTTAGATATTGATGGACCTTTATTTTATTCATTTATTTAGATGTGATGCTGAGAATCCAGACTCACACATGCTAGGCAAGCTCTTTACCACTGAGCCACAACCCCAGCCCCCCATATTGATATTTTGAAATCTTTAATTTGCTTCCTATATACAAACATTTTTTGCTGTTGATAAAGCATGTTGTTAGAGAATATTTGGAAAACAAGATTTTTCTTAAATTGTATACAATGCTACTTACCCAGAAGCAATCTCCTACTTTTCCTTTCTTTTTTAATATGTTTATTTTATTTATTTTCATGTGGTGCTGAAGAGCAAACTCAGTGCCTCCCACATGCTAGCGAGCGCTCTACCGCTGAGCCACAACTCCAGCTCTCCTACTTTTTCTAAGCTTCGTTTTTCTTTCCTTTTTTTTCAATGCTGAGAATCAGACCTCAAGCCTGCTAATAAGAGCATATTCTACCATGAGCTAAATTTCCAGCCGCACCACCCTACCCTTTTCAGGGGCACTCAACTATTAAGCCACATCCCCAGCCCTATTTTGTATTTTATTTAGAGACAGGGTCTTACTGATTTGCTTAGTGCCTTGCTTTTGCTGAGGTTGGCTTTGAACTCTTGATTCTCCTGCCTCAGCTTCCCAAACCACTGGAATTACAAGTGTGTGCCACCACACCTGGCTTGTGTTTTATTTTGAGACAAGGTCTCGATAATTGTTTGGGGCCTTTCTAAATTACTGAAGCTGGCCTTGAGCATGAGATCCTCCTGTCTCAGCCTCCCAAACTGAGCCGCTGGGGTTAAGGCATGCACCACTACACCTGGCTTCCTTTTCTCTTTTAAAACATTGTTATTTCTTAATTTAAAACTATACCAGCCTTTAGTTTTTACTGTTAACTAATAAATGTCCTAATTATGAATTTTTTCATTCTAGTCAGATATATGATTAAAGATATGGACTGGGGCTGGGGATGTGGCTCAAGCAGTAACGCACTCGCCTGGCATGCGCGAGGCGCTGCGTTCCATCCTCAGACCACATAAAATAAAGATGTTGTGTCCACTGAAAACTGAAAAATAAATATTTAAAAAAAAAAGGTATGGACTATTCAGCAAATTATCTTAGAATGTTTGGGGAGCCATTTAGAAAAAGAAAACTAAAACTTGGATTACTTTCATTACACCAAAGTAAAATATGTTGAGATGAAGAATTAAAATATAAAAACAAAATAAAAAAACAGCAAAAGAAAACTCTGATGAGTGTGAATATACTTTGTATACAACCAGATATATGAAAAAATGTGTTCTATATGTGTAATAAGAATTGTAATGCATTCCACTATCATATAAATAAAATTAATTAGATTTAAAAAATAAAATAATTGTATAGTTATAAAAAAAGAAAACTCTGATGAGTAGTTTAATTTTGTGATAGGGAATGCTTAATTAAGAAATATAGAGTTTAGAAAAGATTGTTAAGATTTTGACCACATACAAATGTTAAACATTTTTATGTCAAAACCAAACATATATATATTGAACCAAGTCACAAAACATGACAAATAGAAGTGGGCAAAAATATTTGAAACAGATGTGACAGAATGTGTCTATAACATGCAAGTCAGCTGGTAAGCAATAGGAAAAACGTCTGTAACTAATTTTTTTTTTTTTTTTAGTTGTAGTTGAACACAATACCTTTATTTTATTTATTTATTTTTATGCAGTGCTGAGGATCGAACTCAAGGCCTCACACATGCTAGGCAAGCACTCTATCACTGAGCCACAATCCCAGCCCTTTAACTAAATTTTTAAACCAGATAAAAGACAAGACAAGATAGTACAGGTGAAGAAATGTGAATGACCACCAAACATGTGAGAAGATGGTCCATCCACGCTCATGTTTATTTGAAGAGGTTTAAATTAAAATAACAGTAGAAGCTGGGCACAGTACTACATGCCTGTAATCCTAAGCAACCTGAAAGGCTGAAGCAGGAAGATTGTAGGTTCAAGATCAGCCTCAGCATTTTATTCAGGCCCTAAGCAACTTAAGGAGAACCTGTCTCAAAATAAAAATTAAAATGAGCCAGGATGTAGCTCAGTGGTAAAGCAACTCTGGGTTCAATCCCTGGTACTAAGAAAAGAAAAATAGGGCTGGGGATGTGGCTCAAGCAGTAGCCGCTCACCTGGCATGCGTGCGGCCCGGGTTCAATCCTCAGCACCACATACAAACAAAAGATGTTGTGTCCGCCAAAAACTGAAAAATAAATATTAAAAAATTTTCTCTCACTCTCTCTCACTCTTTCTTTAAAAAAAAAAAAAGAAAAGAAAAATAGAATTTAAATTTTTTTCAGATATTTTCTGAGTTTTAAATATGAAATTGCAAAATTAACTTATACTCCATGAGCCTGCTTCTTTCATGAGAGACATCAAGAGTAAAATATTTTCTGTAGACAGATTTATTTGTATGTTTCTTAGGTGAATGCTTGAGATGCATGTTCTGGAATAATCTTGGTTGCATCCATTTTGCCATGAGCAAGCACAATTTGGGAATTTTCTACTTTAAGAAGGCTCTTCAGGAAAATGACAATGTCTGTGCACAACTCAGTGCAGGTAGCGCTGATCCAGGTAAGCCCAGCACTGGGGGACATTTCATATTTACTGATTTTTGACCAGCATCTGGTCAAAATATATGCTATGTGGACCTACATACAAGTAACACTGATTCTGCCCAACAAGCTGGGGATTTTTCGTAAATACTGCTACTTTGAATAACAAAGCATTTCACATCAAGGTTCCATGTAATATGAATATTAAGTATATTATATGGATCCTTGATGTCTGAAGTAATTTTGAATGATTAAAAGAATTGTTTCAAGCTGGGCACAGTGACATAGGCCCATAATCCCAGCTACTGAGGAGGCTGAGGCAAGAGGATCAGCCTTGGCAACTTAGTGAGACCTCTCTAAAAATAAAAAAGTAGCATGGGGCAGAGGCACTGAGGATGTAGCTCAGCAACAGTAGACTGTCCCTGGGTTCTATCCCTAGTACCACAAAAAGAAAGAGAAAAAAAAAAAAAACTAAGCTACATGCAGTTTTTCATGGACTATAAAATCTGTAATGTGGCATGGTAATATGAACCATATCTATTTACTCAAAATTAATTTTTTTCTGTTTGTTTTTTACAGTACAGGGGATTGAACCTGTTACCTCTGAGCTACATCCTCAGACCTTTTTTTTTTTTTTTTTTTTTTTTAATCTTATTTTTGACATAGGATCTAAATTGCCTAGGCTGCACTCAAATTTAGGATCCTCCTGTTTCCATCTCCTGGGATTACAGGTGTGCCACACTACACCCCACTAAAATTAGTTTTCTTGACTGTTTCAAACTAGCTTTATTTACAGGTTCTTTGTGGAGTTTCACATGTGATACCATTAGAAATATCTGACAACTTTAAGCAAATTCCTGACATTTATTCTTTAACATTCATATTACATGGATCCTTGATATGAAATGCTTAAAATCAAGCCATTGACAACTGCTTAAAATAATAATAAAAACCTATTTAATTGATGGAAAATGTATATTTTTTTATTTTTTTCATGGTTATAGATGGACAGCATGCTTTTATTTTATTTGTTTATTTTTATGTGGTGCTAAGGATCGAACTCAGTGCCTCACACATGCTAGGCAGGCACTCTGCCACTGAGCCCCAGCCCTAGAAAATGTATTTTAAACGACAAATGATCCTATTCACCACCCACCCCCCACACACACACACACACACAGTACTGGGGATTGAATGCAGGGGCACTTTACCATTGAGCCATATCCCCAGTCCTTTTTATTTTTTGAGACAGAGTCTCACTAAATTACTGAGGCTGGCCTCATTGAACTTGAAATCCTCCCTGCCTCAGCCTCCCAAATTACAGGAATTACAGCAGGTACCACCATACCCAGCCTGCTCTTATTTTACTACTAGGATTCGTTGAATAAGTGATAGCACATAATAAAAAAATTAACAAAGCAGAAAATCTAAAAAGAGTAGAATCTTCTTATAAGCTCTGAAGATGTGGAAAGGTACCATAAGCTTCAAAGGAGTGAAAGTGATTCCTGTGTCTTACCTTTGTCTCCCTGGAGCATTATTACCTGAGAAGCTGGTACATGAGTGGAGATACTCTGGCCCTGCCCCTTAGACAACTGAGATGATTCTAGAGAATATTTATGGGTTTGGGGATGGAGATTCCCATTGGTGAGAGCTCTTACAATTTCAAAGTATGGTTATTGGTATTAAATATAGTAGTATTTAAATATATAGTGGAGTAAATATTTTTCAATGTAACTGTTACTTTAATGATTTATTCTCATCAAATTTTTATAACTAGGCAAAAAATTTTCAGGAAGACCCATGTGTACGTTACTAACCAACAAGAGGTATGAGTTGCTGTATAACTGTGGAATTCAGCTTCTTCACATTGGAAGGCCTCTTGCTGCCTTTGAGTGTCTGATTGAAGCTGTTCAGGTTTATCATGCAAATCCCCGCCTTTGGCTACGGCTGGCTGAGTGCTGCATTGCTGCCAATAAGGGGGTGAGTGCTACTGGGTGCCATTTCAAACCCCCTTTTCTCTTCCCCGAAACTTGTTACATAGAAAGCAAAAAAAAAAAAAACAAAAACTTTAGAACATGTAAGACCTCATTTCTTTTTTAAAAAAAATAAATTTACTTATTTATTTCCCCTGGTATTAGGGGTGGAACCTAGGGGCACTCTACCACTGAGCTACATTCCCAGCCTTTTTTATTTTTAAATTTTGAGACAGGGTCTAACTAAATTGCTGAGGATGTCCTTGATCATGTGATCCTCCTACCTCAGTCTCCCAAGTAGATGGAATTACAGGCATGAACCACCTTGCCCAGCCTGATTTCCTCTTCAGTCCTCATTGAATTTGTAAAGATGGTCTACTGTTTTTTAATAGTTGGGGAGAAATTTAGTTTTTAAAAGTCCTTTGTTAACACTGATTCTTGGTAAGTTTGGCAACATTCAAGAGTTGAAGCTTGTAAGAAGACAATGTCTGTTGGAATAGAGATCCAGCTGCTAGGGTGAGGCCATTCCATCTGATAATGTGATTAATATTTTGTGTATACCCAATAATTAGTGAAGGGTTGATAATAGAGTGTGGAAAGAACTTCCTGATGGCACATGTCTATAATCCTAGCAGATTGGAAGGCTGAGGCAGGAGGATTGCAAATTCAAGGCCAACCCTGGCAACTTAGCAAGACTCTGACTCAGAATAAAAAATAAAAAGCTAGAGATATGGCTCAGTGGTAGAGTACCCCTGAGTTCAATCCCTAGTACCCTGCCAAAAATATATATATATATAGACTGCATTAAACTGCACATTTACTTCATTGCCTTGGAATTTTACTTCTGTTTCAATAAATAGTAATAGAATTTATAAATTACCAGGCTGTTGTCTCTACATTTGTCCACAGTGGTATGAGACTAGACTAGCTTACATTGACATTATCTCCATACGGCAGTTGGTGGATGCTTTTTAGATCTCAAACTGAGAGAGGTTAGGAGGTAGGAGAAGGACAGTTTATATCAGAATCAGAATAACTAAATGTTTGTATCACCTCATATCTTACCCCCCCTACACACACCCTTCGAGTGCTGTCTGGATGTGTTAAGGTTGGGGAAGTGTGAGATCTTGAAGCTTAGAATGACATGCCTGCCTGCCATAGGCAATACAGGATATGGAAGCTCTTCTGCTAAGCAAGTTCTTCCTGAGGGATAGTATGAGAACTAAGAATTATGTTTGCCTGCCACACACAGTACTCAAGTATTGTTTGTGATTTGAGAATACCAAAGGAGGAAGAGACCTCAGTGATATCTTTGAAAGGTCTTTTTTGTTGGGGGCGGTGGGGTACTGGGGATTGAACTTGGGTCACTCAACCACCAAGCCACTCCTCAGCCCTATTTTGCATTTTTTTTAGACACAGGGTCTCAGTGAATTGCTTAGTGCCTCACTGTTGCTGAGGCTGCCTTTGAACTTGCAATCCTCCTGTCTCAGCCTCTGGAGCCACTGAGATTATAGGCATGCACCACCACACCTGGCTCTTTGAAGGGTTTTATTAATACCTTTAATTGTACTTTGCTTTTTAAGAGAATTTTCTCATTGGATTTTTTTTAAGTTGTTGATGGGCCTTTATTTATTTATTTATAAGAATCAAACCCAGTGCCTCACACATGCTAGGCAAACACTTTACCACTGCAATCCCAGCCCCTTGGATAATTTTTAAATTAACTGATTGACAATTCTAGTCAAAATTTATACTTCTTAAAAATAAGACGATCTCCAGAAATTGCCTTTCTCTTTATTCCATTCACAATTCTAAGTATTGAGGGCCTTTCTATACTTTCTGAAAATTAGAGAGTTTCTTCTTCCTAGGACTAGAGAAATATAGTAAGGTTTATTGTCTTTTTAAGTTACTTATTTTTATATAAAAATAGTACTTGTAGGATGATATTTATTCTCTGAATTTCATCAGGCACATAGTCTTTGTCCTCCATCATCTTCTAGAAAGTTCTAAATTTGTTTTATTTGGGGGGTTTGGGGCAGTAGGAATTGAACCCAAGGGAATTTACCACAGAGCTGCATCACCATTCGTTTTTATTTTTTATTTTAGCGTGAGAGTATAACTCGGTGGTAGAGTACTTGCCTGGCATGTGTAAGGCCCTGGGTTTCATCCCCAGCACCATAAAAATAAAATAATTTTCTATCTTTGACTGTACTTTTCTTCTTTCTACAAAAGATTTAAGGAGACCTGAAGGACAGTAAAGACATCTCCAACTCACTGTCAAATAAAATAAAGTCACAGCACAAAATCCCAGTGGGAAAATTAGAAGCTCTAAATAAAATTCCATTAAATTATTTTTATTTAGTCAGGCCAAAAGCAAAGCAGTTGCTGAACAAATTCAAGCAAATGTTTCTTTTCTTTGGTGGAGGGTACTGGGATTGAACCCAGGGGTGCTTACCCACAGAGCCACATCCCCAGCCCTTTTTATTTTTTGAGACAGGATCTTGCTAACTTGCTTAGGACCTCACAGAGCAGCCTCCCAAGTAACTAGAATTATAGGCATGCACCACCATGCCTGACAAATTTAAACTAGTTTTAAATTTAAAAGTAACCTATTAGGGCTGGGGATGTGGCTCAAGTGGTAGCACGCTCACCTGGTATGCATGCAGCCCGGGTTCGATCCTCAGCACCACATACAAACAAAGATGTTGTGTCCGCCGAAAACTAAGAAATAAATATTTAAAAATTCTCTCTCTCTCTCTTAAAAAAAAAATAAATAAAAGTAACTTATTAAAATGAAGTCACTTCTTCCTTTTTTATTTGGTACATATTGTTTCAGATTTCTTGGCAGAGACAGTTTGTGTTTACCTGGGCAGTATGAGGAAAAAATCTTAAAGACAAAAAACATTGCTGGGTGCGGCAGCACACGCCTGTAATCCCAGCGGCTCAGGAGGCTGAGGCAGGAGGATCGCCAGTTCAAAGCCAGCCCCAGCAACTTAGCTAGGTGATAAGCAACTCAATGAGACCCTGTCTCTAAATAAAATACAAAAGAAAAAAGGGGGTGGGTGTGGCTCAGTGGTTAAGTGACCCTCAATTCAATCCTTGGTACCAAAAAAGCAACCATTGACCCTGTATCATAATTATGTGTGAAGCTTTTACATTAAAATTGACCTGTGGAGGGGGCTGGGGATGTGGCTCAAGCGGTAGCACGCTCGCCTGGCATGCGTGCGGCCCGGGTTCAATCCTCAGCACCACATACAAACAAAGATATTGTGTCTGCCAAAAACAAACAAAATAAATAAATATTAAAATTTTTTTTAAAAAAAATTGACCTGTTGGGGGGGCGGGGGGGAGGGGTTGTGGCTCAGTGGTAGAGCACTTGCCTAGCATACATGAGGTACTGGGTTGGATCCCCGGCACCACATACAAATAAACAAATAAAGGTATTGTGTCCATTTACAACTAAAAAGATATTTTTAAAAAAAATTTTTTTTGACCTGTCATGGGGCTGGGGATTTGGCTCAGTTGGTAGAGTGCTTGCCTCACATGCACAAGCTATGGGTTCAATCCCCAGCACCACACACACAAAAAAAAATAATATAAAAAATAAAATTGAGCTGTCATACTTTCCAGTAATTTGTTATTGCAGGTACAGTTTATTATTTATTTTAATTTGATTCTATCACAGGCCAGATTTCACCTGTTACATCTTAATATATAACCACCCAGATAATTTTGTGTGGCCTTAGGCATCAGGAAAGAGAGTATGGATGAGTCATTGTAAATGTATCACCACCACTGGGAAGGGAACCTGGAATGCAAGTCTACTAATGATTTAGAATGTCCACTTTTTCTTTGTTTTCATTAATATTGCTTAGCCACCACCTTTACACAAAATTAATTCAGATTAGAATCATTTTATTGTATTTCTTAGCATTGTGTAATTTTTTTTTAAGTGAATTTTTGTTTTGTTTTGTTTTTGAGATCAGGGATTAAGCCCATAGGGGCTTACCCACTGACTCACATCCCCATCACTTTTTTATATTTTTTAGAGACAGGGTCTCGCTGAGTTGCTTAGGGCCTTGCTAAGTTGTTGAAGCTGGCTTTAAACTTGCCATCCTCCTGCCTCAGGCTTCCAAGATGCTGGGATTATAGATGTGTGCCACCATGCTGTTCGAATCCTTGTTTTATTAAAAAAGTCATACATGGAGCCAGCCCCAGTTCACCTGCCTGTAATCCTAGGACAGTTACAGGAAATTGAGACAAGAGGATCACAAGTTTCGGGCCAGCCTAAAATTTTAAAAATTTGTCTCAAAATTAAAAGGGTGGAGTTTGAAATGCCCCCTTGGTTTCAATCCCCAGTACCATTAAAAAAAAAAATATATATATATATATATATATATAAAAGTACAGCTATGTAAAGTTACTCTAATACAACTAAGGAAAAATAAGTAACAATATAGAAATATTTGTGTTCAGGGCAGAGTTTAGTTCCACAAGTTCATATTGATTGGTTTCAGTTTGTTTCTGTGTATGATAATTTGGGCATTTTTATATGATGAGTGGTTGGGATTTCATCTGAAGGTAAGTTAGAGACTAGAGTGAAGAGAAAAGATAAACATAATTGTCATTATCAAGCTACCTACAGTGAAATAATATATCTTGATAAAATATTGCTGGAATACTATATATGAATGTAAGTAACTTACTATTTTCAATTTAAAAGTTTATTGATTTTATGGTTTAGGAATTTTAATTTCCTAGAAGGCAAGAATTATGTCCATATAAACTTTGATGTATATAATTTCTTATGATTCATGTGTTGTTAACAATTTAATATTTCCATTTAAAAAGGAAGATACCTGTTTTAGGAAGTAGAACTGCTTCCTTTTTCTTTTACTCTGTGTTTTTGACTCACCTGGTTCTTTACTCTGATGTCAATGTACCCATAACATGCAGCATGCTATTGAGGTGTAGAATGCTCTAAATTCATCATTTTAAGTAAATGTTTTTAAGTCTTTTTTTTTAGTTGTAGATGGACACAATACCTTTATTTTGTTTATTTAATTTGTTAATATGGTGCAGAGTATCGAACCCAGTGCCTTACACGTGCTAGGCAAGCGCTCTACCATTGAGCTACAACCCCAGCCCCTTAAGTCATTCTTGAATGGCTTTTTTTCTATAGAATTGCCTCAAATATCATATTAACAGATTATAGCACATATCACAGGTTTTCATCCTCATGTACTCTTTTTTTCTCAAATACCAGGCACACTTCCTTTAACACTAAAAGCATCCTCACTGATAGATCTTAAGAACTTTCTTAAATTTAGAGTAATTGTGAAAAGTATCTGATCATTTTTTATAAATCTTACAATTTCCTTAAACTTATTTGAAATTATTTGTATTTTGTAGAGTTCTGAACAAGAAACTAAAGGTCTTCCAAGCAAAAAGGGAATTGTACAGTCTATCGTTGGTCAAGGTTATCATCGTAAAATAGTTCTGGCATCACAGTCCATACAAAATACAGTATACAAGTAAGTATTTTGCAAAGTGTGCATACTTTTTTTTTTTTTTTTTGTGTGTGTGTGTGTGTGTGTGTGCGCGCGGTGCTGGGGATTGAACCCTGTGCAAGCAAGGCAAGCACTCTATCAACTGAGCTATATTATCCCCAGCCCTGAAAGTGTGCATACTTAATTTCATTTCATATAATGTACTTACATATAGAAGTATGCTTAGGACTTAACTATTTTATAGGAGGGACTACTTTGTAACTCAGTTTTATTGCTGTTTTAGTAAACAGCTCTCCAAACATAGATCCGTAATGAATATTCTCTACCTTGTCATGATTTTGGTTTATTATATACTTGCATGCTGAAATTGTTGATGCTTTAAGAAATTAGTCTATTCAGAGCCATTATTCAGACTATCCAGAAGAGGGCATCTTGGTATCTCTTTTTACATACAATCATTTCCATATCTGGAGGTAGGGGATTGGTTCCACAATGACTTTACATCTGTGAGTTCCTCATCCATGGATTCCACCAGTCACAGGTTGAAAATATTCATAAGAGGGCTGGGGATGTAGCTCAGTGGTAGAATGCTTGCCTTGCTCACCCAAGGCCATGGGTTCAATCCCCAGCATTGCAAAAGTAAAAGAAAATATTCAGTGGAAACTATTGCAACCATACTGATCAAGTCTAGTCTTTCTTGTCATTACCCCCAGACAATATAGTATAACAACTATTTGTGTAGCATTTATATTGTATTAGATATCATAAGTACTCTAGAGATAATTTAAAGTATATAGGAGGATGTCTGTAGGTTATATGCAAATACCACACTATTTTACACTAATGACCTAAGCATGCACAGATTTTGGTATGTGCACTAGGCCCTGAAATCATTTCCTCATGAATACTGTATAGTTCTGGTTATCAGTGGTGCTTTTTTAGTTGTTTTTTTGGTTTTTGTTTGTTTATCTGTGGTGTCATCCCCTCCCAACCCCCATACTAGGAATTAAACCCAAAGTACTCTACCACTGAGCAATATCCCCGCCCTTTTGATTTTATTTTGAGCCAGATCTCTCTAAGTTGCCAAGGCTGGCCTCAAACCTGAGATGCTCCTGCCTCAGCCTCCTGAATTGCTGGGATTATAGGCATGCATCCCAGCCTCTGGTTCATTTAATCCTTAAGAATGTAAATACTGGGTTGGGGCTGTTGCTCAGTGGTAGAGTGCTTGCCTCACACGTATGAGGCACTGGGTTTGATCCTCAACACCACAGAAAAATAAATAAATAAAGGTATTGTATCTGTCTACAACAACAACAAAAAAAAATGAAAAAATACTTTTTGGGTGCTGTGGCACATGCCTATAAACTCATCAACTTCAGAAACTGAAACAGGAGGATCAGAAATTCAAAGCCAGCCTCAGCAACTTAGTGAGACCCTGTCTCAAAAATAAAAAGGGCTGGAGATGTGGCTCAGTGGTAGAGTGCTCACCTACCATTGTATGAGGCACTGGGTTCAATCCTCAGCACCACATAAAAATAAAATAAACACATTTTGTCTACCTAAAAAATAAATATTAAAAAAAAATGCCCCTGGTTTCATCCTCAGTACCTCCCCTCTCGAAAAAATATATATATGTATATATAAAAACAAATACTTTCAGGCAATGGGGCTATAGTTCAGTGGCAGAGCACTTAACTAGCAAGTACAAAGCCCTGGGTTCCATCCCTGACACTGAGGGGAAGAAAATACTTCAAAGCTAATTCCTAGTTTTTGGAATATATACTAACGAACAAAGCAACCAAAGCAATATAGGAAGTTTCACCTCTGCAGCCTTCATTTGAACTACAGTGGTACATGCCTGTAATCCCGGTGGCTCCAGAGGCTAAGATAGGAAGATCACAAGTTCAAAGCCTGCCTTAACAAAAGCACTAAGCAACTCAGTGAGACCTTGTCTCCCTGTCTAAATAAAATACAAAATAGGACTTGGGACATGGGGTGTAGCTAGCTCAGTGGTTGAGTGCCCCTGGATTTAATCCTTGGTATCAAAAAAAAAGTAACTTGAATAAAGGTTCCAATTTGGAGTTGCAATTATTTCTGAAGTAATTAGACTTTGCAAAAACTAAATGCTTTTTTTTTTTTTTTAAACCGCTTTTAAAAAGTTTTTCCAGGACTGGCAGGAGGATTGAAAGTTTGAGGCCAACCTCAACATAAAATGAAAGGACTGGGGATGTAGCCCAATGGTAAATCACCTCTGGATTTGATCCCTAAAGCCAAAAAAGGAAAGAAAAGAGGACAGAGTTTTCACTCACAGCTCATTGGTTTTATTCCTAATAATAGAAAAGTCTTATTCGTTTTTATGCTATGTACTTAGCTAATTTGGTTTTGTTCTTTTAAGTGATGGACAGTCTTCAGCCATTCCTGTAGCCAGTATGGAATTTGCAGCCATATGTCTCAGAAATGCCTTGTTGCTATTGCCTGAAGAACAGCAAGATCCAAAGCAGGAAAATGGCTCTAAAAATAGTAGTCAATTAGGAGGGAACACAGAAAGCAATGAGAGCAGTGAAACTTGCAGGTACTGTAATCCCCGTCACCTCCCATAGCAAAATATCTTCAGGATTTGTTTAGTTAGCCTCATTGTTCTTTAGGTAAATTCCCCAAATCTTCAGCCTGAATTTCCTGAATTCTCTTTTAAACCATAACAAAGGAGATTATGTTTCTAATATTTCTAGAAGAGAGAAAGGCTAAGTAGAGCTCCTTGAAAGAAAAAAATGGAAAGAAACAGCTGTTCATTAACAGTGATATTTGTAAGAAGTACCATGGTTATCAGAACAGTAAATTTTTACATTAATCACAGTAAATACTTAAATTCTGAAATTTCTCATTTCTTTTTATCCTCTGACTCTTCTCTTAACATACTATAAGCCACTAACCACCAGAATATCTGTTCCTAGTTTTATAGTACAAGTTAAAAATTGTGCTACTATAGAAATTAAAAGAGCTTATCTAGTAGTAACAAACACTATTATATAAAGTTCTGCTTTATACACATGGTAACTTATATCATATAATTTTAAATGATTTTTACAGAAAATTTGAAACAGAATTTTGAGATTTCTTTTTTACCCCATCAATGAGTTTGGTTCTGCTGTATTGATAAAAAACCAAGCTGAAAATCAAAAATATGTGAAAATATTGAGTAATTACTTTTATTTTATTTATTTTTTTTTTTTTAAAGAGAGAGATAGAGGTAGAGAGAGAGAATTTTTTAATATTTATTTTTTTTTTAGTATTTGGCGGACACAACATCTCTGTTTGTATGTGGTGCTGAGGATCGAACCCGGGCCGCACACGTGCCAGGCGAGCGCGCTACCGCTTGAGCCACATCCCAGCCCCCAGAGTAATTACTTTTATATAGTATAGATTTTTTTTTTTAAGTGGCATTGTGTACGAGGGAAAAGGAACCGATATATAGCATAGCTTTAACATATAATAAATTTTTAAAAATTCTTTAAAAAATTTCATACTAGCCAAGCACAGTGGCATACGCCTATAATCCCAGCATCTCATGAAGTTGAGACAGGAGGATTTTGAGTTCAAACCAGCTTCAGCAATAGTAAAGTGCTAAGAAACTCAGTGAGACCCTGTCTCTTAAATTCAAAATAGGGCTGGGGATGTGGCTAAGTGGCCAAGTGCTCCTGAGTTCAATTCCTGATACAAAAAAATTTTTTTAAACACCAAAAACAAAAACCTCATACCAAATTTCTAAACATTTTCTATGTTTTGACTTTTATACTTTTTTATAACAACAGAAGTGGGGATAGGGAAACATCACATTTAGTTGTTTCTTTTCATAATTAAGAACCTGTCTTTATTTCAGCAGTAAAAGCCATGATGGAGACAAATTCATTGCAGCTCCACCTTCTTCTCCATTGAGGAAACAGGAATTAGAAAATTTAAAGTGAGTATCTAAACAAAATGAGTGTTCCATCTATGGAAACAAGCACATTTTTTAGAACCTACTTTATTGCAGTTAAAATCATGAATTAAATTCCTTAAGGGTTAAACCAGATGCATGTTCTTAGGCTTTCCAGCCTCCTTGATGCACTGGCTTCTGACCTTCACCGTTTCCAGTTTAACAGTCATTGTATAGAAAATGTCATTTTTCTGTCAAGATATATTTTTCAGTTGGGAGTGGTGGTGCAATTTGAGAGGCTGAGGCAGGAAGATCACAAATTCAAGACCTGTCTTAAAATAAAAAACAAAAAAGGACTGGAGATGTAACTTAGTGGTAAAGTAGCCCTGGGTTTAATCACCAGTCCAAAAAATATATATATATATTTTTTCCCTCTTTGTTATTTAACAGATAAGACTATTGTATACCTAAGTGTGATTTTCTTTTGGGTTTTGATTATTTTGGATCGTCCTGGGGAACGAATCCAGATCCTCCATCATGCTAGCAGCCTCTACCACAGAGCCACATCCCTAGCCCTTGTTTTTAGTGTTTTGAGACAGGAGCTCAATAAGTTGCTGAGGCTGGTCCTGAACTTTCAGTCTTCCTGCCTCCACTTCCTAAGTAGCTGGAATTATAGGCCTGAGCTAGGTACCTTTCCTTTGTTGTTGTTGTTGTTGTTGTTTTGGTACTGGGATTGGAACCCAGACACTTCATCAGAAAGCTACATTTGTTTATTTTTTTTATTTTTAAGCAGTCTTGCTAAATGCAGAAGCTGACTTCAAATTTGAGATCAAACTCCCCATCCCTGGAATTACAGGGTTATGCCACCACACCCTGCTTTTTCTTTGGTTTTTAAACTTGTTTAGGATTAGCTGATTTCCTTAAATATGCAAATTTATCTTTCAACAACTTGGGATTTTTTAAATTTTTTTTATATTATTTTTGAAGCCAATCATAATACATAGCAGCATTTTTGTGAAAAGACAAGGCAAGTTGGGTGAGGTGACACACCTGTAATACCAGTGACTGGAGAGGCTGAGGCAGAGGGTTCCCATTCAAGACCAGCCTCAGTAACTTAGACCCTAAGCAATTTAGCCAAGACCCTGTCTCAAAAAATTATTGAGTTGGGAGCTGGGTGTAGTAGCACACACCTGTGTTCACAGCAGCTCAGGAGGCTAAGACAGGATTGTGAGTTCAAAGCCAGTCTCCACAATTTAGTGAGGCCCTAAGCAACTCAGAAAGACCCTGTTTCTATGGGCTGGGGATGTGGCTCAAGCAGTAGCGCGCTCGCCTGCCATGTGTGCAGCCCAGGTTTGATCCTCAGCACCACATACAAACAAAGATGTTGTGTCAGCCGAAAACTAAAAAAAAAATATTAAAATTCTCTTAAAAAAAAAAAAAGAAAGACCCTGTCTCTAAATAAAATATTTTAAAAAAGGACTGGGGATATCGATGGTACAGAGCCCGTGGATTCAGTCTCTAATACCTTAAAAAAAAATGAGCTGGGGCTGTAGCTCAGTGATAAAGCACCCTGGGTTCAATCCCCAGTACCAAAAAGGAAAAGGTTTAAAAAAAAAAAAAAAAGGCAAAATTACAACAAATTTAGTTAATTTTATTTTTCCAATTCTAGAATTAGTCAACATCTCATTCTACAAAATAGAGTATTCCCATGATCCAAGCAAGGGAGATTGGTTTTATAGATGGAAAAGGACTAAGGAAAGCAGAAATAGAAAATAAAAAGCAAATTGGTTGTTTCAAAGTTACTTTCTTGTAAAGGTTAAAGCAGAGGGGAGTTGAAGGTGTATCTTAGTGGTAATGTTTACCTAGCATGCAAGAGGCTCAGGGGTTCCTTCCCAGCACCACCAAAAAAAAAAAAAAAAAAGACCAGGGTCTCACTTAAGTTGTTCAGGCTAGCCTCAAACTTGCAGTCCTCCTGCCTCATCCTCTTGCACTTCTGGGATTACAGGTTGGATTTTTACTTCTTATATGAGCTATAAGATAGCAAGGAGATGGGGCCTGGGAATGTAGAGCACCTATCCAGCATGGGCAAGACCTTGGGTTCAATCCCTGGCACTAAAAAAAAAGAGCTAGGCACGATAGTGCATGCATGCCTATAATCCCAGCAGTTTGGGAGGTTGAGACAGGAAGATCACAAGTTCAAAGCTTATTGAGGCTCTAAGCAACTTAGTGTGAGACCCTGTCTCCAAAAAAGGAGGGTGAGGGGGTGCTGTGGATATGGCTCAGTAGTTGATTAACCCTGGGTTCAATTCCTAGTACCAAAAAAAGAAAGAAATTTAAAATACTGTGACAAATTACCAGTAAAATAGTGACAAAAAAAATAATATATACAGTAGAAGAATGTTGTTTGTGAGTGAAATATGATTGATTTTAAAAAGCAGTCAAATTTCTTCTGTATAAATTCATGATGTTCAGGTCTTTTAAAAATCCAAATACAGGGGCTGGGGGTTGTGGCTCAGTGGTAGAACACTTGCTTAGGGCATGCGAGGCCCTGGGTTTGATCCTCAGCTCCACATAAAAATAAATAAATAAAATAAATATATTTTTTTAAATGATAATTTTTTTTAAAATCCAAATACAGTAGTAGCATAGAAAGGTTACACAGTAAGAAGTATATCTCGTCCTGTACAGATTCTGTTTTCTCTCCACTGAGGCACATTCATTTGACTGGCTTTTTACTTCCTTTTTGTGGTACTGGGGATTGAACCCAGAAGCATTCTACTTCTGAGCTATGTCCCTATCCCTTATTTTGTATTTAGAGACAAGGTCTCACTGAGTTGCTTAGCACCTCAACATTGTTAAGGCTGGCTTGGAACTTGTGATCCTCCTGTCTCAGCCTTCCAAGCCACTGGGATTACAGGTGTGTGTCACCATGCCCAATTCTTTCTATATTTTATTCTGAAAGAGTGTCTTGCTAAATTTCTGAAACTGGCCTCCAACTGCAATTCACCTACCTCAGCTGCCCAGTTGTTGGGATTATCGGAGTACATCACTGTGCCCAACCACTGACTGATTTCAGGTATATCCTGGTGATATTTCTCATTCCTATCCCAATATCATTGTGTAGTAGTTTTTCTGTTCTTTTTTTTTTTTTTTTTTTTTTTTTTTTCTAATTAGTTATACATGACAGTAGAATGCATTTTGACATATTGTACACAAATGAGCACAGCTTCTCATTCCTCTGGCTGTACATGGTGCACAGTCACTCCAGTAGTGTAATCATACTTGTATATGAGGGTAATAATGTCTGCCTCAATCTACTGTCCTTCCCAGCCCCACAGCCCCACTCCCCCACCTCAAGCCCCTTTACACAAACCAAAGTTCCTTTATTCTTCTCTAACCCCCGCCCCACTATCCACTTATCAGAGAAAATATTTAGCTTTTGGTTTTGGGGATTGGCTAATTTTACTTAGCATGATGTTCTCTAGTTCCATTCATTTACTTGCAAATGCCATAATTTCATTCTTCTTTAAAGTTGTGTAATATTCCGTTGTGTATATGTACCACATTTTCTTTATCCATTCATCTGTTAAAGGGCATCTAGGTTGATTCCATAGTTTAGCTATTGTAAATTAAGCTGCTGTAAACATTGATGTGGCTGCATGACTGTAGTATGCTGATTTTTAAGTCCTTTGAGTATAAACTGGGGAGTGGGATAGATGGGTCAAATGGTGGTTCCATTCCAAGTGTTCTGAGATATCTTCACACTGCTTTCCATAGTGATTGCACCAATTTGCAGTCCCACCAGCAATGTATGAGTGTACTTCCCCCACACACACATCCTCACCAACACTATTGCTTGTATGCTTGATAATTGCCATTCTGACTGGAGTGAGATGAAATCTTAGAGTAGTTTTGATTTGCATTCTCTAATTGCTAGAGATGATGAACATTTTTGATTGATTGTATTTCTTCTTCTGTGAAGGGTTCAGTTCCTTAGCCCGTTTATTGATTGGGTTATTTGGTTTTGGGGGTTTTTTTTTTTTTTTTTGAGTTCTTTATATATCCTGGAGATTAGTGTTCTGAGTTGAATGTAGCAAAGTTTTTTTTTTTTTTTTTTTTTTAATTCTCTAGGCTCTCTCATCATATTATTGTTTGTTTCCTTTGCTGAGAAGAAGTTTTTTTAGTTTGAATCCATCCCATTTATTGATTATTGATTTTATTTCCTGCACTTTAGGAGTCTTGTTAAGGAAGTCAGATCCTAAACTGACATGATGAAGATTGGGGCCTCCTTTTTCTTCTATTAGGCACAGGGTTCTGTTCTAGTACCTAAGTCTTTGATCCACTTTGAGTTGAGTTTTCTGCAGGGTGAGAGATAGAGGTTTAGTTTCATTTTGCTACATATGGATTTCTAGTTTTCCCAGCACCATTTGTTAAATAGGCTATGAAGAATGTTGTTGGGATTTTAATTGGAATTGCATTAAATCTTTATAAACACTTTTGGTAGTATGGCCACCTTGAAAATTTTTTTTAAACCAAGATTTGATGTGCATTTATTTATTCTTAACATGTGGAACATATAGTATAAAGATTTCATACCGAATAAATGATATTCATTAAGCCAAAAAAGGAGGAACTTGCATTGTTGAATACAAATATGCAGATTTTATCACTGAAAAGAAATCTCAGTTGTGTTTCTTTATCAGGAACTTCAACTGAACCTAGAACTTTTTCACACCTCTATTAGAGGTATGAAACAAAAACTCAAAAAATAAATAAATAGGGGCTGGGAGTGTGGCTCAAGCGGTAGCGCACTCGCCTGGCATGCGTGCGGCCCAGGTTCGATCCTCAGCACCACATACAAACAAAGATGTTGTGTCCGCCAAGAATTAAAATAAATAAATAAATATTTAAAAATAAATAAATAAACTGTAAGTTGATTGGCTGCTCATTTATTAATGCTGCCTATCCAAGAGCATGGGACATCTTTCTATCTTCTAAGGTTTTCTTCAATTTTTTTTCTATAGTGTTCTGTAGTTTTCATTGTAGAAGTCTTTTACCTCTTTTGTTAGATCTGTTCCCAAGTTTGTTTGTTTGTTTTTGTTTTTTTAAGGCTATTGTGAATGGGATAGTTTTCCTAATTTCTCTTGCAATGGATTTATCGCTTATGTATAGACATGCATTTTATTTATTGGTATTGATTTTTATATCCACTACTTTGCTGAATTTATTTCTTAGTTCTAGAAGTTTTCTGGTGGAATTTTTTGAATCTTCTAAATATAGAATCATGTCCTCTGCCAATAATGATAGTTTGAGTTCTTTTTCCTATTCGTATCCCTTTAATTTTTTTCATCTGTCTGATTGCTCTGGCTAGAATTTTAAGGACTGGGCATCCCTGTCTTATTCCAGTTTTTATAGAGAATGCTTTCAATTTTTCTCCATTTAGAATGAGGTGGCCTTGGGTCTTTTTAAAAATCTAGTCTGCCAGTCTGTCTTTTAACTGATGAGTTTAGGCTACTAACACTCAGGGTTATTATGGAAATATGATTTGTATTCCTGGTCGTTTTGGTTTATTTTTTGGTTTTTAACTTGACTTGGTTTCTCTTGACTTTTCCTTTAGTGTAGGTCCTCCCTTTGCTGATTTTCATTGTTGTTTTTTATTCCCTTCTCATGGAATATTTTGCCAAGAATGTTTTGTAGTGCAGGCTTTCTCATTGTAAATTCTTTTAACTTTTGTTTATCGTGGAAAGGTTTTTATTTCATCATCAAATCTTTTTTTTTTTTTTTAAAGAGAGAGAATTTTTAATATTTATTTTTTTAGTTTTCGGCGGACACAACATCTTTGCTGTATGTGGTGCTGAGGATTGAACCTGGGCCGCACGCATGCCAGGCGAGCGCGCTACCGCTTGAGCCACATCCCCAGCCCTCATCATCAAATCTTAAGCTTAATTTTGCTGGATATAAGATTCTTGGTTTGCATCCATTTTCTTTCAGACCTTGGTATGTGTTATTCCAGGATCCAGCTTTGAGGATCTGGATTGAAAAATTTGCTGAGATCCGAATTTGTTTCCCCCTATATGTAATCTGAAACTTTTCTCTTGCAGCTTTTAAAATCCTATCCTTATTCTGTGTGCTAGGAATTTTCATTATGATGTGGATCTGTTGTAATTTTGTACATTTGGTGTCATATAAGCCTCTTGTATTTGATTTTTCAATTCATTCTTCATTTGGGGGAAATTTTCTGATATTATTTCATTGAAGAGATTGTGCATTTCTTTGGTTTGTATCTGTGTGCCTTCCTCTTCCTCTATCCTGATAATTCTTAGACTTGGTCTTTTCATGTTATCCCATTCTTGGAGGCTCTGTTCATTGTTTTTTTACCATCTTCACTATGTGGTCAACTTTGTTTTTAAGATTATATATTTTGTCTTCATTGCCTAGGGTTCTGTCTTCCAGGTGATTTAATTTGTTGATGATGCTTTCTATTAAATTTTTTCTTTGGTTTATTGTTTACTTCATTTCAAGGATTTCTGGGTTGTTATTTGTTTGTTTGCTTCAGAAACTCTTTCTGGACAAGTAATGTTTTGCTACCTGTCTTTGTTCTCTTATCTCTTTGTTGGCATGATCATTTATTACCCGTATTTGCTCTCTTATATCATTCTTTGCTTTGCAGATCATTTTAATTATGTACATTCTGAACTCTGTCTACTGCGCTGTCAATGGATTCTGTTATTGCAGCATCTTGGTTTGTTTGGGGCACTTTCTTCCCTTGTTTTTTCATGTTGTCCATGTGTCTTCCTTACTAGCAGTTTGGATCTGAGGTACTACATTTTCTACTCTATAATCTTGTAGTGTCTGCAGGTTACCAGTACCTCACCTTTAACGGGGAGATTAATATTCACAGCACCCAATGCAAATAATATGCAGCTTTAAATCAAATAGCTCCTATTTAGACAATTACAGTTTTGTCACAATAACCAGAAATGATGTGTTGGGATAATATCTACAATATAAATAGGTTTGCATAGGGGTCTATAGTTTCTAATGGTGGACAAAGAGCTGGGGGGAGTATTGGATGTGGGGTTTATGAGGTAGGAGGTGAGAATATAGAGGTATTATTAGATTTTAGGAAGAGTGAAAGAGGAATCAAGAGAAGTAGGCTAGCAGGGATACCTCTGGTGTAACCAAGCTTGCAGGATCCTTGGTGATGGTTTTCCGGGTCCTGGCTGTTGTCTCTAGATGGAAGTGGCCACATCCCTATTGGTGTCAGTGGCAGCATCAAACTTGTGAGTATCTTGATGTTAGGCTTCCAGGCCCTAGCTGGTGTCCTAAGATGGAAGCTGTCCCAACTAAAGATGGTGGTGGCGGCAGCAGAGGTAACCCAAGATGCTGGCAGAGATGTCCCAAGATGGAGGTAACTACTTTCAGAGATGGAGCCGAGAGGGCAGGTGGTGCAGTGGCATTGGGCAACACTGGAGTATGCAGTGCTGCGGTGGGCTGCTGCCTCGAGGCCCTGTCCAGAGGTGGAGGCTAACACGTTGCTAGGGTGCTCTGGAGGTGGCTGCAGTGTCCCAAGCAGGCCACGAGAGCCACTTGTTGGTAGATGGGGACTGCAGCATGGTCCTCCTTCACAAATGAACAGTGGCTCTCTGCTGGTGACTCTGCTGTTGCTGGTACTCTTCCTCTTTCTCTTCTTCCTCCTCCTGCGGCAGCAGGCCGCCATGGTTTTGTTTTTGTTTTTTAAGTAATTTTAGTTGTAGGTGAACACATATCTTTATTTATTCATTTATGTGGTACTGAGAATCGAACTCAGTGCTTCACATGTGCTAGGCAAGTGCCCTACCACCAAGCCACAACTCCAGCCCCATGTAGTGGTATTTTTAACACTAATAATTATATAGCATTCACATTACTCTAGTACCTCTTTTTTCTGTTTGACAGTATGTCTTTAGTGAGGGTGGTGAGTACTGGGGATTGAACCCAGGAATGCTCTACTACTGAGCTATATCCCTAGCCATTTTATTTTTAGAGATAGACTCTTATCTTATACTTTTTTGTTTGTTTGTTTTGTTTTGTTTTTTTATATCTTTATAGATTGTCAGTACAAAGCTCTGATTTATTCTTTCTCTTGGCTTCCTAGAATTTCATTATATGGAATGACATTTATATAGCATTCCTTTATGTTTAACAATTCATAATGTTTTCATTTTTTGCTGTTACAAATAATACTGTAGTACATATATTATATGCCTTTTTAAAAATATTTTTTAGTTGTAGATGGACACAGTATTTTTATTTTATTTATTTATTTTTGTGTGGTGCTGAGGATCGAACCCAGGGCCTCACACATGCTAGGCAAGCATTCTATCACTGAGCCACAACCCCAGCCCTCATTGTATGCATTTAAGTAGAATCCTTAATGAAGAAAGTATTTGAAACAAATTTTGAAACTCAGATTTCCCCCCCCCCCCCCAGTACCAGGGATTAAACCCAGAAGCATTCTACCTCTGAGATATATTCCTGGCCCTTTTTAAAATTTTATTTTGAGCCAAGCACCATGGCACAAACCTGTAATCCTAGTAACTCACGAGGCTGAGGCAGGAATATGACAAGGGCTGGGGCTGTAGTTTTGTGGTAAAGCACCCCTGGGTTTAATCACCAATACCTGCCCTCCCCAAAAAAAGATAATAGTAATGGTAACGTGGAGACAAGTAGTAAAGGGAGAGGGTGGTAGATTTGTGTCATCATTTTCAAAGCTATAAAAACTAAAAACAGGGGCTGGGGATGTGGCTCAAGCGGTAGCGTGCTCGCCTGGCATGCGTGCGGCCCAGGTTCGATCCTCAGCACCACATACAAACAAAGATGTTGTGTCCGCCGAAAAACTAAAAAATAAATATTGAAACTCTCTTTAAAAAAAACAAAAAAAAAACAAAACTAAAAACAAGCTGTGCTCAGTGGCACACAACTTTAATCCCAGCAACTTGGAAGGCTGAAGCAGGAGGATGGTAAGTTCAAGGCCAGCCTCAGCAACTGGTGAGGCCTGTCTCATAAAATACAGGGGACTGAAGATGTGGGCTTTTTTTTTTCTTTTTCTTTTTTTTCTTTTTTGGTACCAGGGATTAAACCCAGAAGCACTTAACCACTGAGCGGCATTGCCCCAGCCCTCTTTTATGTTTTATTTAGAGACAGGATCTAGCTAAGTTGCTTAGGGGCTCTCTTAGTTGCTAACACTGGCTTTGATTCGTGATCCTCCTGCCTCAGCTTCCTGAGCCGCTGGGATTACAGATATCTGCCTCCTCTCCTAGCCTCTGATGGCCACTTCTTATGATCTGGGTTCATAGTCTCTTTGAATATTCTTAGTTTTTTTTTCATTTGTACATAAATGAAGATGAGTCTATAATATTCATTCTAAACAAGTTACAGGTGTGTTTTCTGAAGGCAAGTGACAATTCATACAATTATGAAATTCTCTATTAAATCAAAGTAGCTTTCAAAAAAAGTATTCTCACAATTAAAATAAAAATTTGTCCCCAAATTAGAAAAATGTTTCATTTTTGTCAACCAAATAGGGCTTGGAATGTGGCTTAGTGGTAGAATGCTTGCCTAGCACGTGTGAGGCTTTGAGTTCAATCCCCAGCACCATTATCAATATATATACATATACATACACACACACACACACACATAATGACATTGATAGGATATTGCTTCAGTTCCTAAACCACTTAAAGCTACACAAAGCCATGAGTTTCTTTCATTTAGGAATCTCTCTTTCCTCTCTCTCCTCTCTTCCCTGCCCCTCTCATATCTGGAATTAAATAAATGCCATGACTTTAAACCTTAATGCGATCATATTGCTTAGTATTTATACAACAGAAATGAAAAATTGTTCACACAAAAATTTCGTATCAACTATAGACAAACCCTGGACATATCCCAGGTACCCAACAATGGGAGACTGTTGTTATACTCCTGCATATTAGAATGCTACTAAGCTATTAAAAAGGAACAAATTACTGGGCTGAGGATATAGCTTGGTAGAGTAACTTGCCTTGCATCTGTAAGGCCCTGGGTTCAATCCCTAGCACCACAAAAATAAATAAATAAAAAGGAACAAATTACTAATGAGTATCTTAACATGGGTATGTATCAAACATTTTTATATTTTAACATAAGGCACATACTGCAAATCCCACTATATCATTTGACAGACAAAACTCTTTAAAAAAAGAGACAAAACTAATTTATGTTAATGAAAATCAGAACAATGATTAGGGTAAATGACTGGGGAGAAACTTTGTGGAGTGATAGAAATAATCATCTTTTTTCTTTTTTTTTTTTAATCCCCAGCACCATTATCAATCAATATTTTTGGTTGTAGATGGACATAATATCTTTATTTCATTTATTTGTTTTTATGTGGTGTTAAGGATCAAACCCAGTGCCTCACATATGCTAGGCAAGCACTCTACCAGTGAGCCACAACCCCAGCCAAAAAGAATCATCTTAAATGGGTTGAAGGTTAATATGCAACATATATTCAAACACATCAAACTATACACCTTAAAATGGTGAATTTTAATTTCCTAATTATACCTCAGAAGTTTAAGATAGTCAGGCATGGTAGTGCACTACTGTAAGCACAGCTACTCTCGAGGTTAAGGCAGTAGGATTGCAAGTTTGAGGCCAGCTTAAGCAATTTAGACTATTTCTCAAAAATAAAACAAACAAGATCTGGAGATAAAACTCAGTGATAGAGTGCTTGCCTAGTATGTGCAAAGCCCAACCCTCAACCCCCAAATCCACTAAAAAATAAGAGAGAAAGCAAATAAAAATTTAAGATAAAATATCAAATATTTTGAAATTTTGCAAAATTAACAATTTAAAATAATTTTTTGACAGAGTCTGTAGCTAAGTGGTAGACCACTCCCGTAGCAGTCTCCAGACCCTGGGTTCAATCCCCAGTACCACAGGAAAGTTCAAATTTAAAAAAAATAGGATGCTGGACATGGTGGCACATACCTGCAATCCCAGCGACTCAGGAGGCTGAAGCAGGAGGATCCCGAGTTCTAGACCAGTCTCAGTAACATAGTGAAAACCTATCTCAGAAAATGAAAAAGGACTGGGGATATGGCTCAGTGGTAAAGAGTGCTTGCTTAGGGGCTGGAGTTGTGGCTCAGCGGTACAGTGCTTGCCTAGTGCGTTCAAGACCCTGAGTTCAGCACCACATAAAAATAAATAAATAAAGGTATTGTGTCCAACTACAACTAAATTAAATTTTTAAAAAAGCACTTGCCTAGCATGTCCAGGCCCTGGGTGCAATCCCTAGCAATATACACACATACTCACACATGCAAAAAAAAAAAGACGACGACGACGACATATATTTATATTTGTGTATGTATACACACGCTCACACACACATTTTGTTGTTTTCCTGGCTTCTGGATATTGTGGCATAGGCCTGTAATCCCAACAACTCAGTAGGTTGAGACAGGAGGATCACAAGTTCGAGACCAGCCTCAGCAACTTAATGTGAATTCATCTCAGAAAGGGCTGGGGTTATAGCTCGATGGCAAAACATTGAATACCAGAAATTTACATAAATATTTAGGAAGGAATCTTTATATATACATACACTCAGAGACACACACACACACATGTAGAACATAACTGTGAATAGTTGATAAATCATATTTCTCTCACATATCATTTTTGAGGTAGTAGTTTTTTTTTTTCTTTCTTTTTTTTTTTTTGGTACCAAGGACTCATCACCTCGGGGGCACTTGACCAGTGAGCCACATCCCTAGCCCTGTTTTGTATTTTATTAGAGACAGAGTCTCACTGAGTTGATAGCACCTCGCTGAATTGCTGAGGCTGGCTTGAACTTACTATCCTCCTACCTCCGCTTCCCGAGCTGCTGGGATTACAGGCGTACACCACTGCACCCAGCCTTTGAGGTGGCAGTTTCTTAAGAACAAATTAAAAAAATTCTCAGGACCAGGGCATCTCAGTGGTAGAATCCCATGTATTTCTTAGACTTGCAGGTTGCACTATCCGTTACCACTTCTGCATGTAGTTGACTAAGCACTTGAAATGTGGCCTGTGTGAGCTACAATCTCAGCTACTCTGGAGGCTGAGGCAGTTTAGTCTGAAAAATTTAGTGATACCCTGCCTCCAAATAAAATAAAGGGCTGGGGTGTAGCTCAGTGGTAGAGTACATCCTGGCATGCCGAAGATCTTGGGTTCAATCACCAGTAACACACATTAAAAAAAAAAAGTCCAGTGAGAGCTGAACTATATTTCTCAAGTGTATGATGCATGCCATATTTTAAAACTTACTATAAAAATGTAAAATATATCATTAATAAGTTATATTGATTATACATTTAATATTTTTTATATTTTGACATTTATACAAACATGAAGTATATCTTATTCTAATTAGGATTGAAATGATATTTTGGATGATTATGTTGGGTTTGTTAGAAATACCAATGTGGTGGGCTGGGGGGTATAGCTCAGTTGGTAGAGAGCTTGCCTCACATGCACAAGGCCCTAGATTTGATCCCTAGCACCACCAAAAAAATAAATAAATACCAATGTGTCCCAAGAAATCAAACTCATGCTTAAAAGTGGGAAGGCAAGGCATTTACTTCTGACAGACAAGCATGTTACTGAACCTGTCTATGAAGGTTGCATGAGGGGGCAGTCCCTCATTGTACATACCTAACCCAGTGTTTCCCTTTCACCCTGAGTGGAGGACTGAGGTACAATATATATGATAGACTAATTTTAAAATTAGGGTGACAAAAAAGAAGGGTTATAATTAAAATGGCTACAATTGGATCCAATTTAGGCTGAATACTATATTCTGAAAATGGACCACCAGTCTTTCTATTTCTCACAGGTTACTACTTGGTTGTAATCCAAGTTCTAACAGACTGAGGCAGGAGGATCACAAGTCCAAGTCCGTGTCTCAGCCTTAGCAAGACCATGTCACAAAATAAAAAGGACTGGTGATGTAGCTCAGTGATAGAACACTACAGTGTTCAATCCCCAGTACTGAGGGGAAGAAAAAAAAAACAGGTTTAATTAATTTTGATATATTTAACCCAACATATCTTTTTAATTTTTATATATTTAACCCAACATACCTTTTTTCAATAAATTGCCCAGGCTGCCCTCAAACTTGTAATCCTCCTACCTTAGCCTCCTGGATAGCTAGTATTAAAAATTTTCTAGGGCTGGGGTTGTGTCTTAATGGTAGAGCACTTGCTAGCACGCATGAGGCACTAGATTCAATCCTTAGCACCACATAAAAAAGGAAGTTAAAAAATACATTCTATTTACTAAAATTAAAATGGAGGATACTCCTTGTTTTAGTCAGCTATTGTGCTACTATGATAAAAGACCTGACAAGAACAGTTTTTTATTTGGGGCTCATAGTCCATAGATGACTAATTCCATTCCTCTGGGCTGGAGATGAGGCTGAATGTCATAATGGAAGGGTGTGGTGGAGGAAAGCAGCTTAGGACATAATATTCAGGAAACAGAAAGAACTCTTGCTCACCAGAGACAAAATATATACCCCAGAGGTACACCCCACAGTTACATATCCTCCAGCCACACCCTGCCTGCCTACAGTTACCTATCAGTGAATGTACTGATTAGGTTAAGGCTCTCATAACCCAATCATTTCAACCTCTGAACCTTCTTGCATTGTCTAACATAAGCTTTTAAGAGACACCACATGTCTAAACTATAACACTCCAGAATCTAGAAAAGAGTACAGCAGAACTAGAAATGATAGAAAATAATGTTAGACCAACATGAGAAATATGTGCACAATAAATTAAAATAAAAGCATACCAAATAAAAATGAAATATTAATTAGTCTGTTTTTTTTGGTTTTTGGTTTTTTAGATAGGAGACCCTAGGATTGATAAAAGGAAACATTGGGGCCAAATATAATTAAGCCCTGCTAAGTTACTTCTCAAGTATAAATTGTGGAAAGCTAATTAGTTCCTTCAGACTCTAATTAGTGATGCTCAGTGAATAATTTCCCAGTTAGTTAAAAGGGACTCTCCATGGTCCAGTGTTTATGGAAGATGATGAAGCAAACAAATGGTTAATAACATAAATATTACAGGCAGTTTTAGTGTACTTAAGGAATCATATTTCTTTTGGTCTTAGCCCAATAGTGACATTGTATCTCATAAGACATACAGGATGTCTCATAATCTTTTTTTTTTTTTTTTAATGGTGGTGGGGATTGAACCTAGGGCCTTTGTGAGGCAAGCACTCTACCAACTGAGCTGTATCCCCCAGTCCTCGCTATATCCCCCAGTCCTCATAATCTTTTTTTTTAAGTTGTAGATGGACACAATATCTTTATTCACTCTTTTTTTTTTTCTTTTTTTTTTAATGTGGTGCTGAAGATTGAACCCAGCGCCTTGGGTATGTGAGGCAAGCGCTCAACCGCTGAGCTACAACCCCAGCCCCCTTCATAATCTTTTGTACCTCATTGTACCTTCATAATCTTTTGACCAAGTATGGTCCTACTGAAACTTCATCTGATAAACTTTACCAAAAAAGGACCCTTCCTGTGTGTCTCCTCCTTCACACTATCAGCAGTTTGTATTCACCTTGGCATGATTCACTTCTGCCTCTGAGGATCTGATTTAGATGAACTGGTGATCAAATTGATCACAAGCCTGAGTTAAAGTAATTCTTCATGGCTCTGCCACTCCACAGAAATCCCACAGGGTTACTGCTGATTTTCTACAAATCGTGTAACTTCTCTGGGCCTCTCTTTCTTCTTCTGTCAAATAAAGGAATTAGATTGGATGATATTATTAAGTCCTGACCATCTATAAAATGCTAAATTTTGCCTTGCATGCACAAAGCCCTGGGTTCAATCCCAGTACCCCACACAAAGAAAAACCTAAATTTCTGTGACTTTATATTTTATTTGCTCCATGGGATAGGACTGGGCTTTTTGGGATACTAGATTTATTGAAGATCCTTTTGCTTCTTGGTGCTGGACTGTTGGATTTGGAATGTGTTTGGAAATAAAGTTCTTTTTTACAAAACTATTTCTAGAAAGTAAAATGTTAAATAAGGAACAAAGAAAGCAGAATGTTTATAGAAAACAGGAAGTGAAAAACAAATCAAACGTTTAAGGTTTTCTTTTTTGTTTGTTTTCTATTTGTTTTGGTACTGGGGATTGAACCCAAGGGAGCTTTACCACTGAGCTACATCCCCAGGTTTCTTCACTCTTATTTTTTTTGAGACAGGGTCTCACTAAGTTGCCCAAGCTGGTCTTGAACTTGGGATCTTTCTGCCTCAGCCTCTCAAGTCACTGGGATTACAAGTGTGTGCCACCGTACCTGGCTAGCCAGTTTTTCAAATAATGTTTGCTATGAGATTTCAGTGTAGACTTATTTTCCTCTGACAAATAGTAACTGACTGGATTTTTCTCATTTTAGCTTCTTTTAATAAGGGTTGATATTTCAGATACTTGGGTAGATTCATTTAACTCATAGGATATGCAACTTGACAAATTTTAATGCCCAGTCTTGCGTAGCTTAGTGTAATTTGGTACTTAAAGGGGGGAAAAATCCCTTTCCTGTCTTTTCTTTCTTTCCCCTCTTCTCTTTTAGCAGTTGGTATATACTGAAGACCTACAGCTAGCTCCTCCAGCGTGTAGGGAGAGAATGTGGGGTTTTGTCAAGTCCTCCACAGGGGGGAGAAGCTAGTGTGTCTCTTCCCTTGAGGTATAGTTCTTCCAGTCTGATGAACTGTCAGATCCACTGAGTGGTTGGTAAAGCAGATTGGACAGTGACTCGAGGAAGTGGGGGGGGGGGGTGATATGTTAACCAATAACAATCAAAAGCAAAGTGATTTCTCCAAGGCCCTGTAGATAGAACCATGTATGTTTCTAATGTTCCCTGTCTGCCGGAATTATTGTTTTCTATGGGGAAAAGGAGCCTGTTTGTGAGAGGGTGCTTTAAAAGGTAATTTGGAATGGACTGTAAAGGCACAAAGAGCTATCTCAGTGCCAGTGCTGAAAACCAGAGGCTGTTAAAAAGGGGGGGGGGGGGGCACCAAGAAAAAAATGCTGGTGTGTGTGTCAGGTGATGAAACTTGCTTAATCTCAGTGGCCCTTGGACAGAATGCCAACCCAAAGTTTTTGTTTTATTGTTATTTTGCACTGGGGATTGAACTCAAGGCTATAAGCACTTCATCACTGAGTTGTGCCCCCAACCTCCGATGTTTTGTATTCACATACTTAGGTATTTTTAAATGGAATTATTTTATTCAAATCTTTTATCCTATTATGATTTAATATACTACTTTGCAGTAAAAATCAAAGAAAACAGGTTTTTACTTATGTTCATCATTGTAGTTTGAGTTTACTGGGAAATAGAATTCTGCTGCAGATCTTACATGACTGATTTCTCGACCCAAAGTGGGCTTGACAGTGGACTGGAGCAGTAATAGCCCACCTACTGTCAGGAGAGGCCAGGGCAGACTTTTCCCAGCAAGCCTGCCTGAGGTGGGCCTTGTCCTAGACCCTTAGGACCTAGAGTAGGCAGTCCCCCGGCTGTGGGAGCCAGGAACAGGGCAGGTCCACCAGCAGAAATTCTGCCAGCAGGAAAGTTTGGGGTCTGGGTACCTGCAGAATATAAGTTAAAAGGTTGAAGCCTATGTTCTTAAGTATATATGAAGCACCTACTACAGAATGTTGAGAAATGGCTATAAGTCTAATAAACAATGTGTGCTACTGCTTTTAGAGTGTGGTTTTTTTATTTTGTTTTTTGTCTTGACTCCGCAGAGTCACAGACAAAAATGGATAATTAAACATTGTGATTCTCATTCATATAGGACCTGAGTTGTTCTGTTCTTGAACCTTTTTTTTTTTTAATTATTTTTTTAATATATATACTGGCGATTGAACCCAGAGAGGTGCTTTACTACCAAACTATATCCCCAGCCTTTTTTATTATTTTTTGTTTGGAGATTTTGTGATTTATTTTATTGTTTGTTTGGGGGTGAGGGACAGGTTCATGGTGAATTGCTCAAGCTAACCTCAAACTTGCAGTCCTCCTGCCTTAACCTCCTGAGTTGCTGGGATTATAGGCTTACACCTTGGCATCAGGCTGCATTGACATTTTAAAATAACTACAAATATGCCAAAAAGAGAAATTAAGTCACCTAATCTTGCCGTGCAGACCTAACCACTGGTGTGCTTCTGAAGATAGCAGATAACTAATTATCCAATGCCTCCCTCCTCTGTTCCCTTGAGTCCTTCATCATGGAGAGCCCCACCCACCCCCCAAGCTTGCATTGACTCCAGCTTTTGGAGACCCCAGGATATCGACAATATTTCACGAGGAAAATCCCTTTCAAAGTGGCTGCTCTTACCTGCTTTCCAATTACTCTTCTCTGGGTTCAGATTTAAAATTAGATACTTAATATCGAAATATAAAAAACTGTTTGTGGTATTTGGGTTATGTTTTTATTTTCTTCTTTTGCAAAAGGACTGGATAGAATGTGTATTATACACACACACACCTAGAATTTAGAAAAGTCATAATATAATCAAGAATACTTCATGTTTAGGACAATTTTGTGGTAGGACTAGAAGAGCAGTGGGTTGGGAGTCTACAGTGTTGAATGATAGTACCTGACTAATCACACATGCCATCTAGAGAATATATCTAACCACTTGGATTTCAATGTTCCTACACTGATAAAACCAGGAACCACATTAGACAGTCTTTCAATTCGACTATAGTAACCTAAGGCAATAAACCTTAATTTCCTTGTGCCTTCTCCATGATCAGTTCAGTTTTCTGTATTGAGGATTATTTCCATTAGTGGATAATTTTCTAAGATTCTAGCAGCCAGGCATGAGCAAGTGAAGAGTAAACACCTGACTCCTTATGAATTTGCCCAGTTCTGCTTCTTCACCAAAAGGGTGAAGACTTCAGGGCACTAGAAAACTGTGATGATATGACCTTAGACTGAAATTATATGAATGTACTTTAATGATAAGATATATATTGTAATTTGTAAATGTAACTCAAAACCCTCCCTCTGAGTCTGATCATTTGTGGTTGGCCATTCAGATCTCATTTCTATTTGACAAGGGTTTATTTAAGATTGATTTGTGGAACAGTTGTTTAACATTCAAGTGATCTATTATGTCAAGTCTTTAGCTAGACCTGTTTTAAATGAGCTGTTCATTAAATAGAAAACCAAACAAATTCAGATTTCTACCCCAACTTAGCAAAACCAGTGTAATTAAAATTTTATCTTCATATATGTTTATTTAATCTGGGTTTTTTCTTGAATATTCATTAAAGATAATAATTGTATAAGTGACTATCCCCCTCCCATGGTGCTGGAGATTATACTCAGGGCATTGTGCATGCAAGGCAAAACCTATACCAACCTGCTATATTCCCAATCCCCATATAAGTGACATTTTTAAAGTTACTCTTGATAATACTATTTCTTATCAAGACTACAGGGCTGGGGTTGTATTTCAGGCTTGCCTAGCATGTGTGAAGCACTGGGTTTAATCCTTAGCACCATATAAAAATAAATAAATAAAATAAAGATATTGTGTCCATTTACAACTAAATGTGTGTGTGTGTGTGTGTGTGAGTGTGTGTGTGTGTATACATATATGATACGAACTACAGACTTTAATAGGTTCAGAGAAGAACCAATACTGCACACTAAACTAAGAGAATTCTTTACTATTTGGTTATATTTGGGGGATGGGGATCAGTTGGATGGAAGCTAAAGATGATAGTTACATAGTGATCAAACTGCTTTAGATGGTAGCTTTATCCATCATTCCAATTCTTACTGTTAGTGTCATGGCCTTTCTTCTTTTCCAGTGTCCACCTTGTTACAGCTATAATTGGCACATTGTTTCCTATTGAGCAAATACAACCATTGTCTGGTTTTTTAACTCAGATTTTTGTCCCTTTTCTGTGTTCTAGGTGCTCCATACTTGCTTGCAGTGCTTATGTGGCTCTGGCTTTGGGTGATAACCTTATGGCTCTGAATCACGCAGATAAACTTCTTCAGCAGCCTAAACTGTCAGGATCTCTTAAGTAAGTATGACTCACTCTGCATGTTCCTGGTTTGTTTTATTTCAAGGTTTCTGGTTAGTTCCTGGTACATATTGTCTTTTTTACTCCTCCAGTAGAATATGTATTTGTGGAGAAAATAATGGCTTATAATTTTTCCTATAGATATTTTTTTAACCTATTGCACTTCAAAGATCAGTGGAAATGGCATTTATTATGCTGAACATTAAAAAAACCCAAACTCAGGACTGTCTGCTGCTAGGGCTGATAGGAACACTTTAGGCCCCAAAAATACAGCAAGTACTCAGAGAAAAGACCCACAAAAAAATTTTTTTTGAACCATCACAGTGGTGTACACCTGTAATCCCAGCAATTGGGAGGCTGAGGTAGGAGATTTGCAACTTCAAGGCCAGCCTCAGCAATTTAGTAAGACCCTAAGCAATTTAATAAGACCCTGTCTCAAAATAAAATACAATTGCTGGATGTGGTGGAGCACTCCTGTAATCCCAGCAGCTTGGGAGGCTGAAGCAGGAGGATTGCAAGTGTGGGATCAGCCTGGGCAACTTAAAGAGATCCTGTCGTTTGTTTTTGGTTTTGGTTTTTTTGGTACTGGGGATTGAATTTAGGGGCACTTTACCACTGATTACTCCCATAACCCTTTTTTTTTTTTAAACTTTGAGACAGGGTCTCACTAAGTTGCCGAAACTGGCCTCAAATTTGGAATTCTCCTGCCTGAGCCTCTGGAGTCACCGGGATTACAGGCAAGTGCCACCACAACCCACTAGGGAGACCAAATCTCAAAATTTAAGAAAAAACTGTGGGTGGACAGGGATGAATGTGGTGGCACATGCCTGTGATTCCAGCATCTTGGGAGGCTGAGGCAGGAGAATCACAAGTTCAAAGCCCAGTCTGAACAACCTAGCAAGGCCTTTAAGCAAATTGGTGAGACCCTGTCTAAAAGTATAAAGGGGATGTAGCTCAGTTGGTAAAGTGCTTACCTCACATGCACAAAACCCTGGATTCAATCCCCAGCACCACAAAAAAAGTGGGGGTGGGTACTGGGAATACAGCTTAGTGGTTAAGCACCCCTGGGTTCAATCCCCAGTATCCAAATAAAGGCGTAATAAGGACTGGATATGTAACTCAGTGATAAAGTGACTCTGGGTTCAATCTCCAGGACCAAAGAAACTGTAAAAGCTTAGTTTGTTTTGTTCTGTTCTCAAGTAGAAAAAGTCATTAAAATTTTGAGCAGGGGGCTGGGAATGTGGCTCAAGTGGTAACACGCTCGCCTGGCATGCTCAAGGCGCTGGGTTCAATCCTCAGCACCACATACAAATAAAGATGTTGTGTCCTGCAAGTGTCACTAAGTGGAAGAGCATGTTCTTAGCATGTACAAGGCCTGGGTTTGACCCCTACATGCACATGCATGCAGACACAAATTTTTTTGAATTGCTGTATGATATGTCTAAGACTATTTGAAATCAGTCAGGTGTTAATGGGGGAAATGGCTCAGAATAAGAGACTGGAAGAATCAGACTGTTATTAGCCAGGCAGATATGCATCTGATATCACATCAGGGGGCATAAAATAAGTAGCATGGAAAGCAGAAAATCTTGGATTAGAAGTAAAGTCTGATCTGGCACATTGGTGCTTTCTGAGTCTTCCAGCAGCAGAGACTGAAGGAATCTGAGTTTGAGACAGGGTCTTGCTAAGTTCCATAGGACCTTACTAAATTGCTGAGGCTGACTTTGAACTCATAATCCTCCTGTCTCAGTCTCCTGAGTTGCTGTGATTACAGGCATTCGCCACCACACCTGGCAAAAATCGGATTCTGATGCTCCACACAGTAGGCATTCAGTTTTGAATCTCTTTTGTTAGAACTTTATTACCTTTTGTGTTAATATTCTCTTTTAAAAAAAAAAAAGAGGGCTGGGGCTGTAGCTCAGCAGCAAAGTGCTCACCTAGCATGTGCGGGGCCCTGGGTTCAATCCTCAGCACCACATAAAAATAAATAAATAAATAAATATATTGTGTACAACTACAACTAAAAAATAAATATTAAAAAAAAAAGACACAAATTTTGTTTAAAAAAAAAGGATAGCACAAATTTGCCAGCTTGAATTGCATTTTTAATTGCTGTGTATGTGCTTTGTTCCATTTGACTAGCATAAAATTATTATATATTTTAAGGTGTTTTTTAAAGAGAAAATTTAACCCTCAGTTATTCTACTTTTCCTAAATAGAGATTTTAATTCAAGGATATAAAATATTTGAAACATATACCCACTGTAATGTAATATAATACACCTGGTAGTATCACCCATTGGACATTTTTGTGATGACCTACTTTTCAGTTTGGAATATGTTTGTTGTTGTTTTTTTTCATTTTAGGTTCTTAGGCCATTTATATGCTGCAGAAGCCCTCATCTCTCTCGACAGAATATCCGATGCTATTACTCACTTGAACCCAGAGAATGTCACTGATGTCTCCTTAGGAATCTCTTCAAATGAGCAGGACCAAGGTTAATGAGGACACATTTGATCAGAATTGGTCACTGTTTCTACTTCCTTCCTGTCATAATTCAGGATATGTAGAAACATAAGGGCATGGTTTTAAAGGAAAGGGATATCAGAATGGCCTTCCACATTTTGGGTTGTACTTACTCTGTAATATTTGTTAAGTAACCCTTTTGATCATTTAGTCTAAATTCTTACTTTTGAAAGACTGATGTTAGGAGGATTTTTTTCTCCTCCTTTCTTTTTATAAAGAAATGAGATCCTCCTTCCTTTCCTTTCCTTCCCTTTCTTTCAAGAAATGAGATCTCATTATATTGCTCACACTGGTCTTAAACCAAGACACTAGGGATCCTCCTGTCTCAGCATCCTGAATAGCTGGAACTAGAGAGTCATGCCACCATACCCCAGCTTAGAGGATTCATTTGGGTTTGATTTTGAATTGTATATTTTTACTTTCCACAGATCCCCAATCCAGGAGGGAATAAAAATATATTTAAAAGTTAATTTTAAATCGTGGTTAAGTTTTTGAGGAAGTGAAATTATGTGGTATTCCTTTACTTGAATTTAGCTCTCAGTATTGGTGTATTGTAGATAGTAGCATTCTCACTTCTTTCAATAGAACCTCCAATACATTAAAAGTAAATATTGTTACTAATTATATTAGGTTTCTACTTTATAAGGAAACTTAGATTTTTAGAAAATATGCTCTGTTGCCCTGTCCCTCAGATTTATTTTCATGTCTTTGTAGGATCAGACAAGGGTGAAAATGAAGCAATGGAATCCTGTAAGTAAGGAGTTTTTAAGGCTGGGGGTATGACCCAGTGGTAGAGCACTTGCCCAACATGCATGAGGCCCTGGGTTCAGTCCCTAGCACTACCCAAAAAAAAAAAAAAAAAGAAAAGAAAGAAAGAAAAGAAAAAGCTTTGTAAATATTTAAATGTGCCTGGCCTGCATCCCCAAGTTTTAGACCCTAAATCTTCTGTGTCCTTCATTTGTCTGCCTGAGAAGCAGTGCTGTGCTTCATTGTGAGTGGCTCCTCAAGGGCCTTAGATTGGGCTATTCCCTCACCGTTGGCAAAGACTGTTCACCCTGTTTGTGCTCTTTCCACAGCTGGGAAGCGGGCCCCTCAGTGCTACCCCAGTTCTGTCAACTCTGCCAGGACGGTGATGCTATTCAATCTTGGCAGTGCATACTGCCTGAGGAGCGAGTATGACAAAGCCCGAAAATGTCTGCACCAGGTAAAGCCACAGTGGGCAGAGCTGAAACTTCCTGTAAAGCAGCCAGCAAATGGTTTGAGAGTTATGGTTTGTTTTTTGTTTGAGGCTTTTGGTCAGTTTGTTGAATTGGAATGTTACTTTTCAAGTTTAAAAATATTCTTAAAAGGTAAATAGCTGATCAGTTTTGCAAATGAACTACACACTTAATGTAGAGTGTTTACCGATGATTTATTTATGATTTTTATTTATGATTTATGATTTTTATTTATTTATTTATTTTCTTTGGTGGGGGAGTACCAGGGATTGAACCTAGCGGCACTTAAGCTGTGAGCCACATCCACAGCCATTTTTATATTTTATTCTAAGACAGGATCTTGCTCAGTTGCTGAGGGCCTCACTAAGTTGCTGAGGCTGGCTTAAATTCACGATCCTGCCTCATCCTCCCCAGGCCACTGGGATTAGAGGTATGGACCACTGAGCCCAGCCTGATGATTCTTTTTTTTTTTTTAATAATTAAATTTTCAAAAGATTGAAAACCAGTCAGGCATGGTGGCTCATTCCTATAATCCCAGCAGCTTGGGAGGCCGAGATAAGAGAATTGTGAGTTCAGAGCCAGCCTCAGCCACTACAAGGCACTTAGCAACTCAGTGAGACCCTGTCTCTAAATGAACTACAAAATACAGCTGGGGATGTGGCTCGATTGAAAACCACTTAAATAGGAGACCACTTAAATAATAGTACATCTACATAGTTGAGTACAATGTAGTTTTAAACTCCGTTTACTAGTGTGTAAAGATACCCAAAACATAACTGAGTGAAAAGAGCAAGGTATAAACCATTTTCTGTATGGTCGTGTGTATGCATGAAAGATCTCTGATTGGGTACACTAGTAGCTGCAGCATTAGTTATAGAGGCAGCAGGAGTAGAGTACTACTACTGGGATACTTTTTGCTGCATTCTCATAAGCATTTTAATTTTGAATTGTGTAAATCTTTATTCAGAAAGGTAACTTAATACACTCTAAGTCAGGTTTCAGAAAGCCAGTAATAGAGACACACTAAAATAAGTTGACACACTACAATAAGTTGCTGGCAATATGTAACTAACATGTATGATATTATCTAGGAGTTGAGTTTATGAGTTAAACTGGTAACAATAAGCCTATAAGTATAAAAAAATCTCCTTTTCTGGATTAAGTTGTTACACCTCATCTAATGATGTTAGAGGAATAAAAGCCTTTCTATATCAGGCACAGTGGGGCACACCTGAATTTGAATGATGCAGTGGTGCATCATTAGGCCTCAAAGATTATTCCAATTGGACCTGTATAGGCATCTTACCATAATTGGAAAAATTCATGGGTGTAAACTATACCTGTAGTAATGAACTGAGATTACCATTGATTTCACAGAATTTGAAAGATATAAGCCCTCAAAGGACATTGAAACAGCAGATATCTATTGAATACATAAGTCTCTGTTAAGCCATGATAATAAGACTTATTAGGCTATATCTTCTCTTTTTTTGAGGGGTTGCGGGATACTGGGGATTGAACTCAGGAGCACTGAATCACATTTCCATCCCTTTTTTATTTTTATTTTGAGACAAGGTCTCACTGAGTTGCTGAGATTGACTTTGAACTTGCAATTCTCCTGCCTCAGACTTCCAAGTTGCTGGGATTACAGGCATGTGCCACTGCGCCAGGCTTAGATGATACAGAATATAAGACTTCTATTATAGAAAGTTTATGCCAAATGGTACGTTCACCAAAAGCACATGAGAACACATTCCTACATGTTTGCTAGTATAACTGAAATCAAAGTTAAACCTATTCTAAGGAGATTTTGATGGCTTCCAAAATCCTGCCTATTCAGATTACCTTGATGCACTTAAAAGTGATAATGCTTTACCATGGAAAAACTATAAAATAATTATAAATGATATTTAGTCAACTTAGTGGCATTTAGTGAGCATTTCTTTTTTGGTACTGGGGATTGAATTCAGGAATGCTGTACCACTGAACTACATCCCTAGTGTTTTATTTTGTATTTTGAGGCAGGGTTTCACCAAGTTACTGAGGCTGGCCTTGAACTTGTGGCCTTCCTTGCCTCAGCCTCCAGAGTTCCTGGGATTTCAGGTTTGCGCCACCATGCCCAATATCTAGTGAGCATTTCTCATCCAAAAGACTGTGACACACTATCCAGGGAACACGTTTGATATTATCTAGGAGTTGAGTTTATGAGTTAAACTGGTAAAAGTAAAAGATCTCACCGTTCTCAGTGGCAAGATATTTAACAGCCCTTTTAAAAGTGCTCCTGGAACTTAGGATAGACTATATGCCTAGCACGCACAAGGCCCTGGTTTTGACACCCAGTGCCACAAAAAATTAAAAATAGTTTAAGAAAATGAAAGTGCCCCTGTATCCCAATTACAGCAAACAGGGCTTTTGATCTAAAGTTGTAGTGTGTGCAGTTTCGCTCAGGTTCTCATACAGCAGGTGGCCACGGCTGCTGACAAATGCTGAGAGAGACAGATGGGGTCAGGCCTGGTTCGGGGTCTGAGGGGGTTTTGTTTTGGTCCCTTGGTTTTTAGGTTAATCCAATGACTGGACCTTTGTTAATTGGGAGGCCCACCCTGCCTAGGAGAGCAAAACAATGACGTTAGGAGTTGCAAAGGCCTCCAAGTAGATGTTTCCAAGGTAGCCTGCCCACCACTAACCATTCTGAACTGCCAGTAGGCAAAGTGCCATTAAATCTCATAATGTCGTAGCCTTGAACCCTTGTATTTTATGAAAAATTGCAAACTGTGGTCAATGCAAAGAATAGTAAACATCCTGTGTTTACTAGCCACTTGGGGGAAGAATTTTTAATATCCACAAAAATGGTGGCCATGTTCTTGCCTTATATAAAGGTAAGCCTATAAGTATAAAAAAATCTCCTTTTCTGCATTAAGTTGTTACAACTCAGTGATGTTAGAGGAATAAAAGCCTTTCTATATCAGGCACAGTGGGGCACACCTGTAATCCCAGCAACTCAGGAAGCTGAGATAGGAAGATTACAAGTTTAAGGATAGCCTCAGCAATCTAGTGAGGCCCTAAGCAACATAACAAGACCCTATCTCAAAATAAAAAGGGCCGGAGATGTGACTCAGTAGTGAAGAGCCCCTGGGTTGAATCCCTAGTATAAATAGAATGAATGAATGCATACAGGCTGGGGGTTTAGCTCAGTGGTAGAGCACCCATGGGTTCAATCCCTAGTACCCCCTCAAAGGGCTCCCCATCCCATTAGTGAGAAACTTAAGGTTATGGCCTGTTTATATGAGGCTCCCTAGTAGTCTGGGATTTCTCCTAGTATGCCAGAAACTGACCACCCAGTGCAAGTTTCTGGTTTTCCCACACAATCCTGCATTCAAGCCTCATCCTTCAATGCCATTTACCATGGCATGGTGATGCACACCTATAATCCCACTACTCTGAAACCTGAGGCAGATGGATCACAAATTCCAGGCCAGCTTCAGCAATTTAGCAAGATCTTGTCTCAGAAACTAATGGGAGGGCTGGGGCTGTAGCTGAGTGGTAAAGCATTGCCTCACATGTGTGAGGCACTGGGTTTGATCTTCAGCACCACATAAAAATAAATAAAGATACTGTGTGATCATCTACAACTAAAAAAAATATTTAAAAAAAAAAAAAAAGTCAGTGGTCAGGTGCCCCTAGGTTCAGGTCCCAGTACTGCAGTAAATAAATACCATTGTCCCCCATTTTCTGGATATCAAATACCTGCCTCCAAGCACTAAGACAGGTCTCTCTTACTCCCAGATCTCCTTATTCAAAAGAACTTATTCTGCGTCTGAGAGTGCATCTCAGTGGTAGAATGCTTGCCTTGCGTGCACAAGAGACCCTGGATTTTATCCCAGCACCACACACACAAAAAAAAATATTTAATTTAAAAAACACCTTTCTCCAAGGGCTGGGGAGCTGGGGATGTAATTCAGTAGTAGAGTGCTTGCTTATAACATGTGTGAGGCCCTGAATTCAATACCCAGCACTGGAAAAAAAAATCTTTCTAGGTGAGTGTAGTAGCACACACCTATAATCCCCCAAGATTCTGGAGGCTGAAGCAGAAGGATCTCAGGTTTGAAGCCAGGCTTCTTGGCCACTTAGCAAGACCCTATCAAATAAAATAAAAAGGGCCAGAGATGGATGTGGCTCAGTGATAGAGTACCCCTGCTCCAGTACCAAAAAAAAAACTTTTTCTCTCCATTTTCACTGCACATTTCACTTAGCCTCTCTTCCTATCATTAGGTAAATTTGTTATTACTTCCATGCATTATTGTCACAGGAAGCCCTTGTCTTGTCCCACATTTACCTCTGTTCAGTAAATATTTGTAGAATTACCTTCTCCAATTAGGTTAAGGGAAGAAGCAGAATACTCTGGAAGCAGTAAGCAGCTGACACTAGATGGGGAAATATAAGTTGATAAGATAAGGGAAAGGCTGCGGCCCAAAGAGACCCAGACTGAGTAATGGAATCTATAATGTTAACACCTCTGACCATAACAACCCAGGCTTTCCTTCCTGAGTGCTGGATCAGAGAAAAACTGCTGGCTGATGTTGTGTCAGATCTAAGGACAGCATGTTGCCTAAACCAATAAATTATTTTATTTGACTGATTTCTATGAGGTTTCAGTCCTTAAAAATGAGGACATCACCTGGTACAGTAGTGCATGCCTCCTAATCCCTGTGACTCAGGAGGCTGAGACAAGAGGATGGCAAGTTCCAGTACCCTTTTTTTTTTTTTTTATTTGTAGTTGGACACAATACCTCTATTTTGTTTGTTTTTATGTGATGCTGAGGATCAAACCCAGGGCCTCTCATGTGCTAGGCAAGCGAGCTCTACCTTTTTTTTTTTTTTTTTTTTGGTACCAAGGATTGAATTCATGGGCACTTGACCACTGAGCCACATCCCCAGCCCTATTTTGTATTTTATTTAGAGACAGGGTCTTACTGAGTTGCTTATTAGCACCTCACTGTTACTGAGGTTGTCTTTTCTCCTGCCTCATCCTTCTAAGCCACTAGGATTACAGGTGTGCACCACCACACCTGGCTCAGCTTCAGCATCTTAGCAAGATCCTCCTATCTCAAAAAAATAAAAAGGGCCGGGCACGGTGACACATACCTGTAATCCCAGCAGCTTGGGAGGCTGAGACAGGAGGAGTGAGGGTTAAAAGTCACCCGCAGCAGTAGGAGGCACTAAGCAACTCAGTGGACCCTGTCTCTAAATAAAATACAAAACAGGGCTGGGGATCTGACTCAGTGATTGAGTGCCCCTGAGTTCAATCCCTGGTAACAAAAAATAAAATAAAAAGGACTCATGGGGTTAGGATTGTGGCTTAGTGGTAGAGTACTTGCCTAGCATGTGTGAGGCACTGAGTTCAATTCTTGGCCCCACATAAAAAATAAATTAATTAAATAGTGGCATTGTGTTTATCTATAAAAGTTTTTTTTAAAAAAAATAAATATAGGGGCTGGGATTGTGGCTCAACAGTAGAGCGCTTGCCTAGCAAGGGCGGGACCCGGGTTCGATCCTCAGCACCACATAAAAATAAAGGCATTGTGGTGTGTCCATCTATACCTAAAAAATAAATATTTTTTTAAAATAAATAAAATGTATAAATAAATAAAAAGGACTCAGAGGATATAGCTCAGTGGTAAAAGGAATTGACCTCCAGGATTTTTTTTTGGTGGGGGGGGGTTGTCAAACAGGCTAAATGAGACATTTTTTGTGTGTTATCAACTGTTTAAGTTTGAACTCTTGACATTGGCAACATGTAAATACAGCTGTATCTGGTGTGGAGCAGCCAGCAGACCTTGGGTCTGTGATTAAAGTATAGAGTCAGGGGTGTTCCTAGTAGCCAAGATTAAGAACCTCAACCTGATAAAATCTAAGTAGGAAGAAAAATTTCCCCTATTATAAGATGAAGTCCGGGTGTGCTGGCATATGCTTGTAATCCCAGCTACTTGGGAGGCTGAGGCAGGAGCATCCCAAGTTTGAAATCAGACTCAACAATTTACTGAGGCACTAAGGAACTTAGCAAGACCCTGTGTCAAAATAAAAGATGAAAAAGGCCAGGGAATGTGGCTTAGTGGCAACACACCCCTGGATTCAATCATCAGTACCAAAAAAAAAAAAAAAAAACCCTCACTATAGAATTGCAAGTCATGCTGCCTAAACAATTTAGCAACACCCTGTCTCAAAATAAAAAGGGCTGGGATATACTTCAGTAGTAAAAACATCCCTGTGTCAATCCCTGGTCACCCCGCCCCCAAAAAATAATAAACTGCAGTGGATTGTACAGGAGAATTTTATCTAAAAATTACTTTTTTGTTGTTTTTTGTTGCTTGGAGTTTGTATCTTAAGCTGTTGGTTTTTATGGGTGTCTTTCTGTTTTGAACGAAGGCAGCTTCAATGATCCATCCAAAAGAAGTGCCCCCTGAGGCCATCTTGTTGGCAGTCTATCTTGAACTGCAGAATGGTGAGTATTTCTCTCAAGTTAGGACTATATCCCTTCAAAAAGTCCAAGATCATTTTTGTCTGCTTTTTCTCTTAAAAATCAAAACTTTGAGCTGAGTGTGGTGGTGCACGCCTATAATCCCATCGGCTTGGGACGCTGAGGCAGGAGAATCCTGAGTTCAGAGCCAGCCTCAGCAAAAGTGACGTGGTGAGCAACTCAATGAAACCCTGTCTCTAAATAAAATATAAAATAGGATTAAGGATGTGAAACAGTGGTCAAATGTCCCTGAATTCGATCCCTAGTACTTACATACATACATACAACTTTGGGCTGGGTGTGGTGGTGCATACCTGTAAATCCAGTGACTCAGGAAACTGAAGCATGAACATCGCAACTTCAAAACTAGCCCCAGCAACTAAGTGAAGTCCTAGCAACTTAGTGAGATCCTGTCTCAAAAAAAAATAAAAGAGCTAGGGATTGTAGCTGAGTGGTTAAACACCTATGGGCTCACAACCCAGTACAAAAAATAATAATAACTTTGTCCCTAATGGTGCCTGCCTATAATACAAGGGACCCAGGGGTCTGAGGCAGTAGAATGGCAAGTTCAAGGCCACCCTCTGCAATTTAATGAATGAGTCCTTGTCTCAAAATAAAATTATAAGGACTGGGCATATAGCTCAGTGCTAGTACAGTTCTCCCTGGGTTCAATCCCTAATTGGGAGGATTGGGGGGACTAAAACTATACCTTCTTTGAAGATATTGCCTATCAAGTTCTTCCAAATGAAAATGTCATAGTTAAGGAATTGTGGTATCTTAAATGAGTTCTGTCTACAAATTAAGGATATTTCCTTTTATCTGTGAAAATACAGAATTGGTTGAAGATGTAGCTCAGCAACAGAACATTTACCTAACATGCAAGCCCTGAGTGCTGGGAGGGGGAAAATCCCTGGGGACCTTTTTTAAAAATCCTATTGCCAGGGCTGGGGTTGTGGCTCATATTAAAAAAAAATCCTATTGCCAGGCCAGATGTGGTAATACACACCTCTAATCCCATTAATTTGGGAGACTGAGGCAGGGGGATTAAAGTTTAAGGCCTGACTGTGCAATTTCTTTTTTTTTTTTTTTTTTTTAAATGATACTCAGGGGCACTAAGCCACATCCAGCCCTTTTTATTTTTTATTATTATTTTTTTGGTACCAGGGATTGAACCCAGGGCATTTAACCACTGAGACACATCCTCTAGTCCTTTTTATTTTTATTTTTTTGTATTTTAGAACAGGGTCTCACGAAATTGCTTAGGGCCTTGCTAAATGGCTGAGGCTGGGTTTGAACTTGGGGATCCTGCTGCATCAGCCTCCTAAGCCTCTGGGATTATAAGCATTTGCCACCACACTTGGCCAGACTGGGCAATTTAGCAAGACCCTGTCTCAAAATAAAAAATAAAATTAAGAGTCAGGCACAGCGGTAGAGCATGTGCCCAAGACACATAACTTGAATCAGATTTTTTTCTTTTGGAGCAGTTAGGATTAAACTCAGGGGCACTTTACCACTAACCTACATCCCCAACCCTTTTTATTTTTTTATTTTGAAACAAGGTCTTACTATGTTGTACAGGGCCTTGCTAAATTGCTGGGGCTATCCTCAAATTTTAGAATCCTTCTGACTCAGCCTCCAGAGTACCTGGGATTACAGGCTTCTTAAATCATTTCTAGAGATGGAAACTAATGTGGTGGTTCATGCCTGTAGTCACAGCTACTTGGGAGGCTGAAGCAAAAGAATGACAAGTTCAAGGCCTTAGCAACTTAGTGAGACCCTGTCTTAAAATAAAAAGTAGTTAGGTGTAGTGGTACACACCTGTAATCCCAGCAGTTTAGGAGGCTGAGGCAGAAGGATCTCAAGTTTAAAGATAGCCTCAGCGGTGGTGAGGTGCTAAGCAATTTAATGAGACCCTATCTAAATAAAATAAGTCTGGGGATGTGGCTCAGTGGTCAAGTGCCCCTGAGTTCAATCCCTAGTACCAAAATAAATAAGTAAAGAGGACTGAGGATATAGCTCAGTGCTGGAGCATCCTTGCGTTCAATCCCCATTACCACAAAAAAATATATAAATTGTGAAAAAAAAAAACATTTTTTCTATTGTTGAAATGGGATGTGTGATTCCAGTGTCCAGCCAAAGCTGCAGACTGTGGCACTTCTAGATCATCTTTTACCTCCCTTGTGGGATTCTGATGACCTGCTTTGTGAGGAGAGTGGGTGTCCTGTTGTATTTGTGTTTTAACGGAAAGTGTTTTTATAGGTAATACCCAGCTGGCCTTACAGATCATCAAAAGAAATCAGCTGCTTCCTACAGTGAAAACACACTCTGAAATGAGAAAGAAGCCAGTGTTTCAGCCTGTCCACCCAATCCAACCCATCCAAATGCCAGCTTTCACCACTGTGCAGAGAAAGTGATATTTTGCTTTTGGGAAACTGTTACCTGAGACCCAGGGGAGCATTTATGGCCTTTTTAGTTGTATCACAACAAAATGAATGAAAGATGGTGACAGGTGCTAGTTTTGAAGATATAGTTTTGAGACCATTCTACCCTTAACTTTTTTGCCATACGCTCACTTAAAATTAAGGATTCACAAACTAATTTTCAGCCGTTTTCTTCTAACCCCTGCCAAACTATTAATTTTGAACCATTATGTGATGTATCTGTGTCACAGGCAATTAAAAAACATGGTCTTATCAGTACAGTCTTGGTAGTCTTTCTTCCAACTGTTTTTAACATCTGAGGTATTTAGTATTGAAGTTTAAAAAATTAGAGAGCCAAAGGTGGTGGCATACACCTGTACTGCCAGACAACTCAGAAGCTGGCATCAGGAAGATTGAAAGTTCAAGACCAAGCAACCCCATCTTAAAATAAAAAATAAAAGAGGCTCAGTGGTTAAGCACCCTTAGGTTCAGTCCTCAGTACAAAAAAATAAAGAATATTGTCAGAAGAACATGAAACTGGCACACACTGCTACTTGGGAGGCTCAGACAGGAGGTTTGCAAGTTCCAGGGCAATTTGGTGAGACCCTGTCTTAAAATGGAAAGGACTAGAGGTATAGCTGAGTGGTAGAGTACTTGCTTAGCTTGTATGAGACTGTTCAATTCCCACTATGGGGGCGGGGTGCAGGAAAAGAACAACAACAACATTGATCAGGACTGGTATAATTGAGTTAGGAAGAGAGGACTGATCTGTTAGGAACCATTTATTAAAAATCACAGGCAGGCACAGTGACACTCAGGAGGCTAAGTCAGGAAGATCATAGATTTGAGGCCAGTCTTGGCAATTTAGCAAGACCCTGTGTCTAATTTTAAAAAAGAAAGAAAAGCAGGTGGCCTGGCTTCCTTAGGCTTCTTGAAGTCCTTTGCCTATGAGATGAGGGTAGGAGGACCTTTGCTGTGGTTTGAATATGGAGAGTGTACCCCTCACTCCCCGCCCCAAGGTCTGCATGTCAAAGGCTTGGCCCCCAGGGTGACACTATTGGGATACCTCCTTTAGGTATGGGGGTACTATGGGAGGTCCTTAGTCACTTGGAGGAGGGGTGCCCTCAAAGGTAATTGTGAGACTCCACTGGTCCTCAGTCTGTCCCTACTTTTTAGCTTGCTCATGAGAAGTAAGCAATTTGTTCCTCCCATGTCATTTGGCACTCTCATCAGAGGCCCAAAGCAGTGGGGCTGCCCAGTCTTGAACTGAAACTTCCAGAGCCATGAGCCAAAATAAACCTTTATTATTTTATGGTATTTTGTTGTAGTAATACAAAGCTAATAAAATCCTTATGATAGTATTGATCGAGGTCTGCAGCCTCTGCTTTCCTAGCCTTTGACTAACAACAGCACTGTGGGACCCTCAAATGCTGCAGGAGGATGGGAGCCTGGACATTGTGTGTGTGTGTGTGTGTGTTGCTCAGGATTGAACCCAAGGCCTTGTGTATGTGAGGCACGCACTCTACCAACTGAACTATATCCCCATCCCCAGCCTGGACATTTTCTAGAGAATGAGTACAGACTTCATAAGTTGCTGGAACCCCACAGGTTCTTACTGTAAACTGGGAAAAGGCCTGGAATTGATACTTGAAAATAACATCTTTGGAAAAATCTTAGGAAATTAGAATTTTGTTCTTTTTGCTGATTTGTTAATGGGGAAACAGGAATATCTGCAGAGGGCTTGGTAAGCCCCATATTAAATACGAATACATTTGCAGGCTGGGGATGTGGTTCAGTGGTAGAGAGCTTGCCTAGCATGTGTGAGACTCTGGGTTTGAGCCCCACCCCACATACAATATATTTAGCAATTTGGCACTATGTAACAAAAATGGTTGTTATTTATTTATACTGTGATTGAACCCAGAGGCACTTTACCACCGAGTTACATCCCCAGCCCTTTTTATTTTTTGAGAAAGGATCTCGCAAAATTGCTTATTAGTGCCTGGCTAAGCTGTTGAAGCTGGTCTTGAACTTGCAAACCTCGTGTCTCAGGAGTCGCTGTGATTACAGACATACACCACCATCCCCAGCTCTGGATCAGTAATTTAACAATGATTGTTTTTTCCTCACTTGAGACAAGTACACATAGACACCTGCTGGCCATATTTCTAGTGCGCACATATGCTCCTCAACTTATAATGGGGTTACATCCCGGTAAACCCTTGAGCAGTTGAAAATATCTTTAGTCCAGAGTATAATGGCTCAGCAACACAAAACAGACTGATTGTCCCTGATTTACTAACACACTACTTAAAATTTTTCAACTTGTCCAGGCGCAGTGGTGCATACATGTAATCCCACCAGTTCAGGAGGCTGAGGCAGGAGAATCTCGAGTTCAAAGTCGGCCTCAGCAAAAGTGAGACACTAAGCAACTCAGTGAGACTGTCTCTAAATAAAATACAAAATAGGGACGGGAATGGGGATGTGGCTCGGTGGTCTAGTGCCCCTGAGTTCAATCCCCAGTACCAAAAAAAAAAATCTTCAATTTTATGAAGGTGTAGGCTGCCATTTATTTATTTATTTGTTTACTTGAATAAAGCTGAAGGAGCTGAAGATCAGTGATTGAGTGCTTGCCTAGTATATACAAGGCCCTGGGTTCCCTGTCCTGTACTTCTGGGAAATAAAAAGCTGACAGTTCTTATGCATGAAACCTTGGGTTCCATCCCCAGTCAAGCATTGCAAGGGAAAAGATGTAAAAAATTGACAATGGTGGCATATACCTGTAATCCCAGTGGCTGGGTGGAGGAGCGGGGAAGCTAAGGCAGGAGGATTGCAAGTTCAAGGCCAGCCTCAGCAATTTAGCAAGGCCCTGAGCAACTGATACCTTGTCTCTAAATATAAAAAGGGCTGGGGATATGGCTCTGGTTCAGCACACTCAGGGTACCAAAAAAAAAAAACTGAGAATGACTTGGCTTAAAATAATATTTTATTGTTTTTCACTTTCAGTACAATGATCATTAAATTATATGTGCTATTCAGTACTTTTTTGTTTGTTTTTTGCAGTACTGGGTGTCTGCATATACGCAGGAGCATATATACATTACTAGAAACTAGACCTGCAGCTACCTATGTACACTCATCTCAAGTGAGAGGAAAAACAATCATTGTTTAAATTACTGGTCCTGCTTGCCAGCAAGTGCTCACTAAGCTAAGTCCCTAGGCTTGAATTTGGGATCCTCCTGCCTCAACATCCTGAGTAGCTGAGATTACAGGCAAGTGCCACCATGGCTGGCAATAAAAAAGGTTTTGTCTTGTGACCGGGAAAGAGATGTCTCCAACAAAGTTTCCAAGGAGTCCCAAAGAGAAAGGAGAACTTGACTTGGGGACCAACAGGGTCCTTGCCTTCAGTATCAAAAGAATTTTAGTACTTGCCAGTCAGAGGGATAGTTTTATTTAGGAAAGCAGATACATATTCAAGGGGGAAAAGGTAATTTCAAGAGAAAGGTGCTTTTAAGGGTAAAGCAAGGAATACATATTCAAGGGACAATGCAGGCCATCTCCAGAGTGAAAGATGTGATATGGGGGTTCCTAGCTCCTCTTCTTAAAGGAAACTTGGTGAGAAGTAGGTTTCGAAGGTTTGTAGGAATAGTATCAGTTCGGTGATTTCTTTTTAGTTTTTTTGGGTACTAGGGATTGAATTCGGGGGCACGCAACCACTGAGCCACATCCCTAGCCCTATTTTGTATTTTATGAGAGACAGGGTCTCATGAGTTGCTTAGTGCCTTACTAAACTGCTGAGGATGGCTTTGAACTCAGATCCTCCTGCCTTCACCTCCACCTCCAGAGCCACTGGGATTACAGGCATGTACCACCGCCCCTGGCTATTTCAGTGATTTCAAGACAGGTTCTGGTCTGGTCAATTCTCAGGATCCTCAGGCTAACGTGGTCTTCATTATCTGATCAACAAATAGCTAGCCCTGAGGCTGGGCATGGTCACACATGCCTGTAATCCCAATAACGCAGGAGGCTGAGGCAGGAGGATCCTAAGGCAGGAGGCCACCCTCAGCTGTTTAGTGAGACCCTGTCTCATAATAAAAGTCAAAAAAAGGTTGGGGGTGTAGCTCAGTGGTAAAGCACCCCTGGCTGGGCTCAATCCCCAGTACCAAAAAAATATGAGACTGGCTTAGGGAGTGACATGCCTGGAAAAATATGTGGAACTTCTTTTTCCTGCCAGGGCATGGTGAGGCATGCCTGTAATCCAGCTACTGGGGAGGCTGAGGCACACAATACAGATGAGTTCATTTATCCCTCCTGCTGCCTACAGCAGGACCTGTTCAGCTCAGTCTGTACATTTATTTCATGTCAGCATTACTCTCTCAGTCTGTCTCACCCTTTTGAAGCCATCAGGAAACAGATGACTAGTATCAGAAATCTTGGACCCATACCATTTAGCTTTTTTTTTAGCTGGATTCTCACTATTGCTTAGACTGGCCAGGAAGTCCTGGGCTCAAGCAATCCTCCTGCCTCAGCCTCCTGAGCAACTGGAACTAACTACAGACAATCACTACCATGCATGCCCTGTTTGGCTTCAAATCTTCATTGTTTCACTGAGATCAGACCAGTTGTTTTTGTATGTTTGTTTGTTTGTACCAGGAATGTTTATGACAGCTACATCCCCAGCCCTTTTTTATTTTTTATTTTGAGACAGTCTCCCTAAATTTTGTGAGAGCCTCACAAAATTGCTGAGGCTGGCTTTGAACTTGTGATCCTCCTGCCTCAACCTCCTGAGACACTGGGATTACAGGTATGCTCCACCATGTCCCAGACTGGCTTTCTAGGACAAGTTTGAGGTAGAACAGTTTCTTTGAGCCTGCTTTTTGTTCTTTTTCTTTTTTGTCACAGCTGTGACTCCTGCCTAGGGTTCCTACAGGGGCATCTTCAAGTTCTCTCCATGGTAACTGCTCCACCCTCCCTACTCAGCTTCTAATAATCCCTCTGCTACACCCCATGTGTTCCCCAAACTGGATTCTCTGCCATCTCCCAAAAGGAGTCACCATTTCAGAGCAGCTTCAGTCTGCTCTGGTGCCTTGAATTTTCTCCCTTGCAGTTTCACTGAGTCCACACCCCACTCATCTCATACTGCCTCTCCATGGCTCTAACTTCTGCCAAAGAAAGTCCTCTGGTATGCCAGCTCTTCCTTTCACGCATGCTTACTGAGGGCCAGTGAGGATTTTTTTGTTGTTGTTGCTGAGAACCATAGTAATTTGGCAAGTCAGGGAACACAATCTATGTTCCATCGTTCATGACACATTCTTTGTCAACTGCCTCCCTCCTGGATTCCACCTTGGAATCCAGGCTGTGCATTATACAGTGTGGATTGTTCTAGATGAATAATAAAGGCTGCTGCACAGAATTTCTGGTGGTGTTTCCTTTCTAAGTCTGGCAATGTTACACAGGACCTAAGGTGGAGATGGCCTATTAACATAACCCCCAGGTTCACAGGGCCTCAGCACCCTTGACCCTCTGAGCCTTATGGAGAGTTAAATAGCAGCCCAGGATGGGTGGGTTAGTTACTGGTCAAACTCAGCTGGCCCAGCCTAAAGTAAATAAACCCTTGCACAAAGCCAGCAATTTACACATTCATCTTCCCTTTCTCTCTGGGAAGGACAGGGTCGAATTGCTAGCTCTGGGGTGGGAGTGGGGCTGCCACGGGAGGAGGCAGCGAAGTTCATTAGCCCCCTCATTTGGGGCAAAGAGAATCCGTGTGGTGACAAACAATTGTCCTGGAGGATTTAGGGGGATTTGGCCAAGTGTCCCTGTGGGCCCCCAGCCTCCTCCTAATCCCGTCCACATTTCAGACTACTTAGGATCGCATTAAATGTCAAAGCCGGCGTTTAGGGAAATATCTACATTTCGTATGCATCGCCCGGGTCAAAAGAAAAGCTGAAACGAACCTTCCAGCATTTGGCGCGAGAGGCGCTCTGTGTGGTCCGGAGTGTGAATGGGAGGAGGGGGGCGGTGCCCCCGCGGCCTCCGGGCCTAGGAATGCGGGCCTTTCACATGTCGAAAATGCAAATGCTTTGTTCCAGCCTCTGCCTCCCGGAGGCGCAGAGGCGCCCGGCCGGATTGTCACAGCTGCATTTGCATGTGAGTGGCCCCTTGTCCCCTTCCCCACCCCCACCTCTCCCCTCCCCCAGCCCAGCTTTGCTGGAGACTTCTGGGACACAAGAAAAGGCCTCCTGCAAATGTCCTCTGCCATCACTTAATCCCCAATAAAGCCACAGGTAGCTTGCTCTCTGAATTCTCCCGAGGCACCAGGCAGGTGAATGTTGTTACTCCATAATTAAGGTGTTGACACTTTGAATTCTTTTATGTGAAACAACTTATGATTATTCCATCGAGGAAAATCAAGGCGTAAGATGAACCACCCCCATTTATGTTCTCGTGGCAAGTACCGTGTGTTTGGTAGGATACGACCGGGACCTCCAAACCAAGCAATCCAGGGTTCTACCTCAGAGCGGGCATCCGAGAGACTCAGGGCTGCGGCAAAGGGAGGGGCGCGTATCATGCACATTTTTATTGAAAAAGACACAACCTAAAGGGTCAAGGGGGCGACCATGGCCCCACCACAAGGCACCTTAAACGCAAATGCTTGGCTGACAAGTGGTGGTCCTGGCGGCCGCACAGCGTCGCGCGTGGACCTGGGACTCAGAGCGCCACCTACCGGTGGCACGGTGAGCTCAGGGATCCCTGCGAAAGCCCGGGAACGCAGTCAAGCCCGGGGCCCCGTCCCTGCAACCAGGCTCCACAGCGACCGGCTTGGAAACCTGCCCCACGCCGGTGACAGTGCTCCGCGCGCCGTCTTTTCCTGGAGTTGAGCCGCCGATACCCAGGTCCCGAAGACGCCAGCCAGAAAAGCAGAATCCTGCTCCACAAATACTCTGTTCCCTCCAGTGATTGCGGTGTTTATTTTATTACTTGCATTTATATGCATTTTATTCATTTTCTTTTTTTATTCCGTTTTATTTATTTTACTTTAATTATTTCGTTTTAGTTTTATTTCACTTTATTATTTATTTTATTCCATTTTATTAAATTTCTCTTACTGATTGATTTCATTTGAGTTTTTATTTTTCCATTATTTATAATTTTGCTCTTTCTCCTTTAATTAATTTGGTTCACTAATTATACCTTATTTTACTTTATTTGTGGGTGATAGAAAATATAACAAATTTTTTCATCTTATTTGGGGTTTGTGTATTTTTCTGCCTCTGAGTTTTAAGAAATGGCAAAAGTAATGTCAGCTATTTATCCATGGCGTTTGTCTCATCTCTACAATTAAATTTGAAGCATGAAGGGGTTGTGACTCAGTGGGAGAGTGCTCGCCTTGCATATGCGAGGCCCTGGGTTGGATCCTCAGCACCACATAAAAGTAAATAAATAAAAACAGGATATTGTGTAAATTGCTAAATATTTATTTATTTAAATAAATAAATAATATTTATTTAAAAAATAAATATAAAAAAAAAAAAATTGAGGGCTGGGGATGTGGCTCAAGCGGTAGCGCGTTCGCCTGGCATGCGTGCGGCCCGGGTTCGATCCTCAGCACCACATACAAACAAAGATGTTGTGTCTGCCGAAAACTAAAAAATAAATATTTAAAAAAAAAAAAAAAATTCTCTCTCTCTCTCTCTCTCTCTCTCTCTCTCTCTCTCTCCCTCCCTCTCTCACTCTATCTTTAAAAAAAAATTGAAGCATGAAGCAGCCAAATGTCAAGAACAAGGTATTATTAGGTCATCACCGGGCCAGAGAACTATTAGTTGACTGAATATCTTTATTACATATTTCTCCAATTGACACAATGTAAATAATAATAATAATAATAAGTTAGGTCAATCAGGTTTTTAATTTTTTTTTTCCTTTGGTAGTTGTAGATGGACAGAATGCCTTTATTTGTTTATTTTTTGTGTGGTGCTAAGGATACAACCCTCGGCTTCACACACGCTAGGCAAACGCTCTGCCACTGAGCTACAGCCCCAGCCTAGATCAATCAGATTTTTAAAACTCATCCAGTGTGTCCTGGGCAAGACATATTGCCCAATATACAGGATGGAAGTCGAGGGGGCATTGGGGCTGGGGCTCAGCGGTAGCACACTTGCCTGGCATGTGTGAGCCACAGGGTTTGATCCTCGATTCTCAGCATAACGTATTAATAAATAAAAGTCTATCAACAACTAAAAAAAGAAATTTCAAAGAAGAAGTCAAGAGGGGACCATAGATAGGGTCTTAGCCTCTAGAACTCCAAGTCACAGGTGGGGTGTAGCTCAGTGATAAGCACTTGCCTAGCATGTATTGAGGCCCTGGGTTCAATCCCCAGCAAGGCAAAAACAAAGCAAAACAAAAAAATTCCTAAGGACGAAGACAAGAACCCAAGGATTTGGGTCCTCCCTTTCAGGGAAGAGGTGTCATTTCAGGGGCAATGAAAGAAGACAAGAGGCTGCTACTAGGGCATATTCCAGATAAATGAGACCAAGAAAGATCTGTCAAGCTGCAAAGCCTGGTGCTGCAGGGAGTTGTCTGCAATTTGAAGTAGACAAGAGGGTCATTTATCAGGGAAGTCCCAGACCCTATGGTTCTGTGGGTTCCATGGGAGGGACTTAGAAGTTGTGACAAACACTCATCCCTAAGAAAATACCAAGTACAGCCAGGCTCTGTGGACTGTAAAATCCAGACCCTGAAGGTTGAGGCAGGAGTATCTCAAGTTTGAGCTAGCCTCAGCAATTATGTAAGACTCTGTCTCAAAAAAAAAAAAAAAAAAATACACAAAGGGCTAGGAATATAAAGACCAAGGGCAGCAGCTTGGTTTGGTAGGTATTATGTGTCCTTTGGGAAGATGATTCACTATTTACCACCAGTTTTGTAGCATAGTACTTTTGTACCAAAAAGCACTGTGAATTGCACATCTAAATTTTCACCTTACCTCCTACACTTTTTTTTTTTGGTAAGGGAATTGAACTCAGGCACTGGACCACTAAGCCACATCCCCAGCCCTATTTTTATATTTTATTTAGAGACAGAGTCTCACTAAGTTGCTTTGTACCTCGCCCTTGCTGAGGCTGGCTTTAAACTCTGGATCCTCCTGTCTCACCCTCCAGATCTGCTGGGATTACAAGCATGTGCCATCGCACCCAGCTCCCACACTTTTTATTTGAAAACTATGGCATATATAGAAAAGATTCAAAAGTTGCTTAATGAGGGCTGGGATATAGCTCACTTGGTGGCCCGCTTGCTTGCCCTAGGTTCAAACCCCAGCAACACACACACACACACACAAAAAGTTGCTTAATGAACCTCTTTGTGCCCTAGATCAAATTAACACTCTTTTGAGTTCCAGCAATTGACTCTTCCAACATTGAATTTAGCATAACTTAACTTATTCTTTCTGTCTTGTAAACAAATACACTTGTATCTTTTTTTTTTTTTTTTTTTTTTTTTTTTGGTGGTACTAGACATTGAATCCAGGGGCACTGTACCGCTGAGCTACATTCTCAGACCTTTTTTTAGTTTTTTGTTTGGAGACAGGGTCTTGCTTAAGGCTGGCCTCAAATTTGGGATCCTCTTATCTCAAAATAAGTTGTGGACACCAACAAAATTCCTTGCCCTGTATCTTTAAGACCAAGTCTGTGTTTTGTTTTCTTTTTTAATTAATTAATTTATTTATTAAAATATTTTTTAGTTGTTAATGGACCTTTATTTATATGTGGTGCTGAGGATCGAACCCAGTGCCTCACACACAGGCTAGGCAAGTGCTCTACCACTGAGCCACAACCTCAGCCCTCCATTTTGTTTATTTATTTTTATGTGGTGCTGAGGATCCAATCCAGCTCACACATGTGAGGCAAGTGCTCTGCCACTGAGCTCAGCCCAAGCCCTTAACTTACTTTTGATCTTTAGTCCAGGCCAGAGTCTTAGAGAAGTTTCTTCCACCTAAACTTTTTGATTACTTCTGGATCCCTGCTTGCATTTTTACAGAGAGGGTCCACTGTTTTCATTCACAAGGCCCCTCCCTGCAGCTGAAGGACCCCTCCTAGAAACCATCACTGGGGTGGTTTTTTCAATAATGATAAAATACACTTTTATTTACTTTGTTGAGTCAGAGGGTTGTAAAAGAAATTATTGCTAAAATAGATATCAGGCATACATAAAGGTGCTTTAGAAGTCCAGTTATCTTGGAGTTTATTTACACTAAAAGAGAAAAGTTAAAATGTTTTCATGAAGTACATCAATGCATACTTGGTTCTTTCTTCCTTCCTTTCTTTCTCTCTTTCTTTACTTCTTTCTTTCTAGTGTAACTCCCATCATCTATCTTTTGAAATGACTGCATGAAAAACTTGGAAGACCGTCTCTCTGGATTTTACTGGGGAGAAGAAAACACACACACACACACATATATATTTTTTTTCCTTTCTGTTCTGGGGTACACCATGTTAGGCAAGAGCTCTACCAATGAGCCACATCTTCATTTCCAACTTCTTATTTAAAAGAGGGCCCTGGGCTGGGATGTCATTCAGTGGTAGGGCTCTTACCTAGGATGCACAAGGCCCTGGGCCCCAGGTTCAATCCCCAGTATCAAAGTATCACAAAAATAAAATAAATAATAAAAGAATGCACTTTGCACATGCCTGGGTGAGTCCCATTCAATTTATGTGTTAGCATTTAGATTAAAAGCAAGTTTCCAGATGGGTGTCATGGTGCACACCTGAAATCCTAGCAATTTGGGGAGACTGAGGCAGGAGAATCCCAAGTTTGAGACCAGTCTAAGCAAATCAGCAATTTAGCAAGACCTTAAATAACTAAAAATAAAAAGGACTGGGAATGTTGTTCAGTGGTAGAGTGCCCCTGAGTTCAATCCCCAATAACACACACATACACAGAAAGAGGACCCCTTTGGGCTGGGGATATAGCTCAGTTGGTAGAGTGCTTGCCTTGAATGCACAAGGCCCTGGGTTCAATCCCCAGCACCACCAAAAAAAAGAAAGAAAGAAAAGAAAGGGTGGCACAGGCCAGTAATCCCAGTTACTTGGGAGACTGAGGCAAGAAGGTGGAAAGATCCAGGTCAGCCTTGGCACTTTAGTGGGACCCTGTCTCTGAATAAATTAAAAGAGCTGGGGGTAGCAAAGGCTTTGCATACTTGAAGCCTTAGGTTCCATCCCCAGCCCTGCCAAAAAAAAAAAAAAAAAATTCCTTCTTTTCCCTGGACCTGTGACTCATGCTACTGTGCCAAGAACCTTGCTAAGGGGGAGGGCCAAGGATCTGGGAAATGATTGCTCAAGAAGGGCTGGGCTGGCAACAGGGCCCAGTGATGACACAGTCCAGGCGTGATTCTCCACGCAGATTCCCATCACTCAAAACTGGTATAAGAAATGTTTCCTAAAATATAAGAAATACAATTTTTCAGACAAAAGAAGAAGTGTTTCAGTGAATTTTTGGAATTCCACTTTGTTTTCTTTTTTTGTTGGTTTTTCTAATTTGTCTGTGATGGCTTCAGAGAAGGTGAAAAACACACAGGCTGTGGGGGTCCAGTTCTCAGATTCCCGGTTTCACTACCTGCTGTATGATGTAGGCCAAGTCACTTTACCTCCCTGTGTTACAGTTTCCTGTTACAGTTTGTAAAATGAAATTATAATAATATATACTTCTACCTCATAAGCCTATTATAAAGCTTAAGTGAGGCTATATTTGTAAAGCTCTATAATATCTCTTTCCTGGGACCTCTTAAGTACTAGATCAGTGATGATAAATTAAGTACACCCACAAGCCCTTATCAATGCTTTGCAGAGATCCTGAATCCAGCCCCTCTCCTCCATTTTGGAAAGGAAATAGGATGAATCAATGGGAAAGTCTCAGGCTTTTGGAATTAGGTATGCCTGGATTCAAATCTTAGCCATGCCCCTTCCTGGCTAGGTAACCGTGAAGGCTGCTTGGCCTCTCCCATCCTCAGTTTTGACATTTGTAAAATGAAGATAATGCTCATTTTGCAGGGCAGAGGGACAGAGAAGGCTTCGGTCATCTGGACTCCAAGGTGAATGGCCTCCAACACGAGAATGGTTTCCTGAGTTTTCAATTTCTCCCTGTGAAAATCTAGCCCTCTAGAGATGGTAGAGGCTTTAGGTATAAGAAATAGGCGGGAAGGGGCTCCCTTGGTCTGCTCCTGGACTGCAGCCCTACACATTTACAGGTCGGTTTTTGGTGGGGGGATGCGTTTCAGGGATTGAACTCAGGGGCACTCAACCCCTGAGCCACATCCCCAGCCCTATTTTGTATTATACGTAGAGACAGGGTCTCACTGAGTTGCTTAGTGCCTCGCTAAGTTGCTGAGGCTGGTTTTGAACTCTTCATCCTCCTGCCTCAGCCTCTGGAGCTGCTGTGATTATAGGTGTGCACCACCATGCCTGGCCTCCAGGTATTTTTTTTTTTCTCACTATATAGATATTTAGTAGTAGGCAGACACAATACCTTTATTTTATTTATTTATGTGGTGCTGAGGATCAAACTTAGTGTTTCACGTGTGCTAATGGAGCACTCAACTCCAGTTCCCCTTCAGGACTTTTCTTGCAGGTAAAAAAAGAAAGAAAAAAGAAAAGGAGAGAAGAAAAAAAGGAAGGAAGGGATGGGGGAGGGAGGAAGGGAGAAAAGAAAGAGAGAGAGACTTTAGAAGAACAGTGTGAAACGCACTGAAAACCTCAATGGAGACCTCATGGGTCAGGAATCTGAAGTTCTGCGTGGTCAGCAGCCCCTCACAGGCCACAGATATGGAGCAACTATTGGCTAAACCAGCATTTCTAGAATAATCTCCATTCCACTTGAAGTCTGACGTTTTATACAACTCTGCGTATGGGTTACTCCATCTACTGTTTCCTGAAATCTAGGCTAGGCTGATCATAGAAACAGGATTCTGGAAAGAAATATATTTGGTGGTCCCTCATTCACTGACTCTTTAAGTAAAATGCATAGAACAAAAGGATTCAAGGCCCCTGGGAACCTAAGACAGCAAAAAACAAAATAAAGGAGCTGAGGGTGCATCTGAGTGATAGGGCTCTTACACAGCACACAAGAGGCCCCAGTTCAATCCCCAGCACCTCAAGAAAGAAAGAAAAAGTACAAAGACTTTCGGATTTAAAGAATTTTAACCAGGTAGAGTTTTCAAGAATTTCAACTTTTTTTTTTTTCTTGTACTGGGGGTTGAACTTAGGGGAACTGAGCCACATCCCCAGTCCTATTTTGTATTTTATTTAGAGACAGGGTCTCACTAAGCTGCTTAGTGCCTCGCTGTTGCTGAGGCTGGCTTTGAACTCAAGATCCTCCTGCCTCAGCCTCCTGAGATGCTTGGATTAAAGGTGGGCACCACCAGGCCCGGTTCAAGAATTTTTTTTTTTTTAATATTTATTTTTTAGTTTTTGGTGGACATAACATCTTTGTTTGTATGTGGTGCTGTGGACAGAACCCGGGCCGCACGCATGCCAGGCGAGCGCGCTACCGCTTGAGCCACATCCCCAGCTCCCAAGAACATTTTTAATAAACATAAAGTACTTTGTTGATTATTTGTTTTCAGTACTGGGGATCATACCCAGGGCCTCATGCATGCTAGGCAGGCACTCTACCAGAGAGCTATAGCTCTAGCCCCTGTTATTATTATTATTATTATTATTATTTTAAAGAGAGAGTGAGAGAGGGAGAGAGAGAGAGAAAGAATTTTAATATTTATTTTTTAGTTATCGGCGGACACGACATCTTTGTATGTGGTGCTGAGGATCGAACCCGGGCCGCACGCATGCCAGGCAAGCGCGCTACCACTTGAGCCACACCCCAGCCCCCCTGTTATTATTTTTAATGAGAATGAAGTTCAGAAAAGTTCAGGCAGAACAAATGGAAGAAAATGGAGTTAATAGGGGGTGACTTGGGCCATCAGGAAATATTCTTTTTGGGGGGGGTACTGGGGATTAAACTACTTAACCACTGAGCCACATTCCCAGCTCCTTTTTTATATTTTATTTAGAGACAGGGACTTTCTGAGTTGTTTAGGGCCTCGTAAGTAGCTAAAGCTGGCTTTGAATTCGATATCCTTCTGCCTTAGCCTCCTGAACTAAGATTATGGGCATGGGCTACTGTGCCTGGCTTAGGGAAGTATTCTTGAATCCACTGAATCATAGGTAGAAAGAATAACCCAATTTGAAAGTGAGAGTAGATGAAGCCACAGAAAAGTGAAGTGGTAGTTTTCTTACATCATTCAGGTTTTATTTTGCAGAGAAAAAAAAATACTTTTTTTGGAATTTTTTGTTTGTTTGGTCAGTTGTTTTTTCTTGCACATGCTAGGCAAGCACTGTAATATTGGCTATATCTCCAGCCCTTTATATTTTTTTATTTTGACACAGGGTCTCACTAAGTTGCCCAGGCTGGTCTCAAACTTTCGAAACTCCTGCCTCAGCCTCCCAAATTGTTGAGATGACAGGCTTGTGTCAACGTGCCCTACATAAAAGAGGCTTTTCTCATTATGATCCAAAATAAAGGTAACTTTAAGGTGTTGTGTGTAGGACTGGATTTCCCACCTTTAAAATCCTACTATGGCTGGATGCAGTGGCACCCTCCTATAATCCCAGAGACTCTGGAGGCTGAGGCAGGAGGATCGCAAATTTTGAAGCCAGCCTTAGCAGTTTAGTGATTTCCCTGTCTCAAAATGAAACATAAAAAGGGCTGGGGTGTAGCTCGGTGGTAGAGTTCCCCTGGGCTCAAGCCCCAGTACCGAAAATAAATAAAGAAAAGAAGAATCCTACTGTGTTTGGGAAAGGCCTTAATTAGGTGGAGCAGCCCTAACTCCACCTGCACAGTCAGTGTTTCTCTTTTTAGAGAGTGATCCTGCCGAATTAAAATTCAATTAATCCAACTTTAAGGGCAAGAAAAACTATTTGTGAAAAATCATTAAACAGTACATAAAACCCTTTGAGGAACAGTGACTCCCAGGAGAGGTATAGCCTGGCTTTTGTTAAGGTACTTTGGGCTCAATGAGTTAACTTTTTTAAGGAATTTTAACAAGATAGTGGTCAAAGTGGAATTTGTTCTTGCAGTTTATTTAAGGTTTTACAAGGCCCTGCAAAGAGTCCCTCCCCTAAGTCTGGAGGAGAAGAGAGTTTGGCCAGGAGGACGACATGGTGAGAGGTAGAATCTTAGGAAGGCCTTTTGCAAACCTGTAGGGAAAACAATAGGCTTGGAGGCTTCATGAATGTCAGGTTCCTGAAGGACAAAGGAGGCCTGGGGAACTGTGGCCACCTGGAGACCTCAGGGACTGGACAAGGGACTGAGCTTGTGATCCTGGGCTGCACCAGGCAAGGGAAAAACAAATCTGCCCAGAGAGGACATTACTGGGGCTACTGGTGAAATGTGAAGGCAGCCTGTGGATTAGATAATAGTATTGTATCAACATTAAATTTCCTGATTTGATAACTATACTTTGGTTGTAAAGGATAATGTTCGTGATCTTAGGAAATGCAGGAGGAAGTGATTAGGCATCATATCCACAACTTTATTCCCAAATGGTTCAGAAAAAAAAAAAGTGTGTGTGTGTGTGTGTAATAGATATGCACACATACACACATGTCTAATAACATCTATATCATGAGCATGTAATATTGACATCTTATGTGTGTGTATATATTATAATATGTACATCAATATGTGGGGAAAGGAGAGGGAGTGATCAGGTAAAAAGTTAATGTTTGGGTATTGTAGGTAAAAGGTATATGGGAGTTCTTTGTACTTAGCCTGGAATCCCAGCAATTCTGGAGGCTGGGGCTGGAGGATCACGAGTTCAAGGTCAGCCTGGACAACTTAGTTAAACCCTGTCTCAAAATAAAAAGGGATGGGGATGTAGCTTAGTGGGAGAACACCGCTGGGTTCAACCCCCAGTATCAAAAAGGTGAAGGAAGGAAAGACTGGCAAATAGGGAAATTACAATTCATGTCTGAGCTTTTGTTGGTTTGGTCCTGCCCAGTAATGTACTAAGATAGGTGCTAACAGACTGCACAAGAAGTCTAAGTCATTCCAAGAGAGGCTTGTAACCAAACTGAGAAGACCTAAGGGATTTGCTTGCAATAATTAAAAACTTGTGGTGATCCACGTATCCAGTACCAGCGTTCATATTATTGAAAGCCTCCAGCTACTGCATGGGAGGCACACTTCTGTAATCCCAGAGACTCAGGAGGCCAAGGCAGGAGGATTGCAAGTTCGAGGATAGCCTCAGCAACTTAGTGAAATCCTAAGCAACTCAGTGAGACCCTGTCTGTAAATAAAATATAAAAAAGGGCTGGTGGGCTGGGGATACAGCTCAGTTGGTAGAGTGCTTGCCTTGCATGCACAGTGCCCTGGGTTGAATCCCCAGCACCACACACACACAAAAGAGAGAGAGAGAGAGAGAGAGAGAGAGAGAGAGAGAGAGAGAGAGAGAGAGAGAGAAGGCTGAGGATGTGGCTCATAGGCTGAGTGCCCCTGGGTTGAATCCCCAGTACAGGGGAGGGGAGTGGGTGAAAATTATTGTGGGTAAGTATCCACAGGAACAGTAATGGCAATATGACTGTGGGAGTGTAATTCTCAGACTAGGGAGGGAAGCTGTCAGAAATGACTTAGTTTCCAGAAGATGTGAGGCTTGAAGCAGGTGCTTTGCTTTTGTGGCAATGGGGATCGAACCCAGGGGCCTCAAGCATGGTAGGCAAGTGAGCCACACCACCAGTCTTGAAGTGTTTTGTTTTGTTTTGTTTTCAGAACTGGGAATACAACCCAGGGACCCTTTACCACAAAGAGGTGTATCCCCAACCCACTATTATTATTTTTTTTATTTTTTTTGGGGGGGGGGGTACTGGGGTTGGAACTCAGGGGTGCTTAAACACTGAGCCACATCCTCAACTCTTTTTGTTACTTTGAGACAGGTTCTCTATAAATTGCTTAGGGCCTTGCTAAATTGCTGAGGCTGGCTTCAAACTTGCAAATATCCTGTCTTAGCCTCCTGAGCCGCTGGGATTATGGTTGTGAGCCACTATGCCATGCTTGAAGTAGGTTTTGAAGGCTGAGTAGAAACCAAAGGAGGGAGTTGTGAGCAATGGAAGAGGAGACAGTCTGCAAAATCACAGAGGGAGGAGACAGTATGCAATTACCAAGTAACTTTTTAGCAAAAGCATATTGGGTAAAAAGGCTGCTGAAATACACCAGGCAGGAGGCAGGACAGGTGAGTCTTTGCTGAAAGGCTTGGAGGAGGCTAAGGTTTCTGAGATGGGACCTGGGGAAGGAGATTGGCAGGGATATGGGGAAAGCCACGTGTTGCAGATAGAGAGCTGGAATGTAGGGAACAAAGCACAGAGGTCAGGAATGAGCAAATCCCAAGGTGAGGGGCTGGTAAACAGCCTGGAGCCTGAGAGTCTGCACAGGTGGAATTGTGCAAGGGGTTTGCCTCTCACCTGAGCCTGCATGCTCCCACATCAGGGCTCAGCTAGAGTCCCAAGGGCAGGGTCAGTCAAGGAAAATACCCCAGGATATGGAGAAAAGGGAACCCCTTTACACTGTTGGAGGGAATACAAATTTGTATTGTCATTATTGAACACATTATAGTGGCTCCTTGAAAAATTAAAAATAGATCTATCATATCTAGTAATCCTACTTCAGGTATATGTATAAAATATATATCCAAAGGAAATAAAATCAGTGTGTTGAGGCTGTTCCTACACTCCCATGTTCATTGTGATATTATCCGTAATAGCCAAAATATGCCATCATCCTAAATATCTCTTGACAGATGAATGACTAAAGGATATATAACATACACAAACAACGGAGTATTCTTCAGCCTTTAAAAGGGAAGGGAATGCTGTCATTTGTGATAGAGTGGATAAAACTAAAGGACATTAGGCTTAGTGAAAAATGTCAGACACAGGTTGAGTTTACATCCCAGAGACTAGGGAGGCTGAGGCAGGAAGATCACAAGTTTGATGCAACTTAGTGAGGCCCTAAGCAACTTAGTAAGTCTCAAAATAAAAAGGGCTGGGGATGTGGCTTAGTGCTAAAGGCCTCTGGGTTCAATTCAATTCCCAATACCAAAAAAAAAAAAAAAAAGAAAAGAAAAGAGAGAGGAGAGAGAGAGAAGTATGCCAGGTACAAAAAGATAAACATTGAATGATCTCCAAAATTGAATTAACGAAAGCAGAGAGTAGACTTATAATTGTCAGGGCTGTGGGGACAGGAAAGATGTTGGTCAGTTAATATTATTATTATTTTAAATATGCATGTCATCCTTGCACAGGGGACATGCTAATCTCCTTTATATGGTTCCAATCTTAGTATATGTGCTGCCTAAGTGAGCACAGTCACTTATTATATAACTGTTTTAGTTAGGCAGGAAAAAAAGTTTTGGCAAGGGCTGGGGTTGTGGCTCAGCGGTACAGTACTCGCCTAGCACTTGCGAAGCCCTGGGTTGGATCCTCAGCATCACATAAATAAAATAAAAGTATTATGTCCCCGACTACAACTAAAAAATAAATATCTTTTTAAAAAGTTTTGGAGCTTTAATGTACAACATGGTGACTATATGTAGACAAGTGTTCTTTCCTTGAGCCAAAAAGTTTTACTTTTTTTTTTTTTCTTGCAGGGCTAGGGATCAGCACAGGGCTTCCTAGTTGGTTTTTATTTATTTATTTTTTTGTTTCCTGTTTAAACAGAGTCTTCTAAATTGCTGAGGCTGTCCTCGAACTTTGGTCTTCCCCTTAGCTGGGATTATAGGTCTGTGCCACTACACCCAGCTACTTTTTCTTTCCTTAGTGCTGGAGATTAAACTCAGGGCCCTGTGCATGCTAGGCAAATCCTCTACCACTGCACCATATCACCAATCGACTAAAGTTCACACTGTTGCCTCTACTTGAAATTTGCTGAGAGTAGGTCTTAAATATTCTCACTGGGAAAAAACTAAGTATGTGAAATGGTGGAACTTGTCCATTAGCTTGATTTGGAAATCGTTTCACAATGTATATAGATAAAGTAAAATGTCATACTGTAACTTGGTGCAGTGGCACACATCTGTAATCCCAGTTTCTGGGGAGGCTGAGGCAGGAGGATCATTTGAACCCAAGAGTTTGAGGCCAGCCTGGGAACAAAGCAAGATCACATCGAAGGGATGAGATGTAATCTCAGTGGTAGAGCATTTCCCTAACATTCATAAAGCCCAGGAATCGATCCCCAGTACCTCTGTCCCCTTCAAAAAAAAAAAAAATGTTTTTAGCAGAGTGTGGTGGCACTCAGGCTGAGGCAGGAGAATCAAAAGCCTGAAGCCAGCCTGGGCAATTTAGGGACACTCTCTCAAAATAGACACAAAATAGAGCTCAGTAGTAGAGTGCCCCTGAGTTCAACCGCCAGTACCCTACCTACCACACACACACACACACACACACACACACACACATTTTTATAGTACTTGGGATTGAACCCAGAGTTTTGTGAATGCTAGGCAAGTGTTCTTTCAGTGAGCTACGTCCCAACCATTTTTTAAAATTTTACTTATTTATTGTTTTGTTTTGTGGTGCAGGGTATTGAACCCACGACCTTTGGATTCTAGGCAAGCTCTCTACCACTGACCTACATCCCCAGCCTTAAATTTTATTTTCATTAATTACTTGGAATTGAACCCAGAGGTACTTCACCACGGAGCTACATCCCCAGACCTTTTTATTTTTTTTTTTTTTGAGATAGGATCTTGCTAAATTGCTGAGGTTGGCCTTGAACTTGAGATCCTGCTGCCTCAGTCTTCCAACTCTTGAATTATAGGCATGTGCCACCATGACCAGCTAAATATATACCTTTTTTTTTTTTTTTGTACCAGGGATTGAACCCAGTGGCATTCTAGCACTAAGCAACATCCCCAGCTCTTTTTTTGTATTTTATTTAGAGATGATCTGGCTGAGTTGCTTAGGGCCTCACCAAATTGCTGAGGCTGGCTTTGAACTCACAATCCTCCTGCCTCAGCCTCCTGAGTTGAGAGGATTAGGGTTGTGCACCACTGGACCTGGCTACAATTTTTATTTACCAATTATACCTCAATAAGGCTGGAAAAAAAAATTTTTTTTAATCAGGTGCTAAGAATTAGCTCAGTGATAAAGGCCTTGCGTTTGATACCTAGCACTATTCACACTACTGCCCCTCACCCCTTAATTATATATCACAAACAAACAATAGCAACAACAACAAACTCAGTTTGTTTGTTTTTTTAAAGCAAAAGCTCTGAACAAAACCCTCATCAGAGAAAAGCTATGATTTGCAAATTAACACAGGAAAGGAAGCTCCACAGCATTGGATTTTTAATGAGATGCAAATTAAAACACAATGAGATACTACCACACACCTGCTGGAATGACTAAAAGAAAAAAACAAAACTGAGAATATAAATTGGAGGGGCTGTGGGCAAAGTGGAATTGTCATGCACTGCTTAAAGTATAAAACCCTATGTGCACTATTCAAAACTATTTGACAGGGGCTGGGGTGGTGACTCCCCCGTAGAGCGTTTGCCTAGCTGGTGCAAGGCACTGAGTTTGATCCTCTGCACCACATAAAAATAAATAAGCCAGGCATGGTGGCTCCAGAGGCTGGGGCAGGGGGATCACAAGTTCAAAGCCAGCCTCAGCAAAAGGGAAGCACTAAGCAACTCAGTGAGACCTTGTCTCTAAATAAAATACAAAATAGGGCTGGGGATGGGGCTCAGTGGCCAAGTTCCTCTAAGTTAATCCCTGGTACCAAAAATAAGTAAATAAATAAATAAAAGTAGATAAAGAAATAAAATAAACATATTGAGGGCTAGGGATATAGCTCAGTGGGTATAGTGCTTGCCTTGCATGCACAAAACCCTGGGTTCAAACTCCAGCAACACACACACACACATACACACACACACACACAAAGGGTATTGTGTCCAACTATAACTAAAAAAAAAAGTTTTAAATTTTTATTTAAAAAAATCCATTGGGCAGGGGCTGGGAGCACAGCTGAGTGACAGGCCACTTGCCTAGCATATGAGGTGATCTGAATCCCATTCCCAACATCTCAAAACAAACAACAATAACAAACAAGCCAGCTAAGCTTGGTGGCACATGTCTGCAATCCCAGTGATTCCAGAGGCTGGGGCAAGAGGAACTTAAATTCAAAGTTAGCCTCAGCACCATAGAAAGACCCTGTCCTAAAAATAAATAAATAAAATAAAATAAAAACCGGACGTAGCTCAGCAGCAAAGCACACCTGGGTTCAATCCCCAGTACCAAAAGAGCAGCAGCAACAACAAACAAACATAAAGCACTTGGCAGTTTCTTGGAAAGTTAACATTCACCTACCTTATGATCCTGCCCCTCTTCTCTTAGGTATTTTTTTTAAGAGAGAGAGAGAGAGAGGGAATTTTAATATTTATTTTTTAGTTTTCGGCGGACACAACATCTTTGTTTGTATGTGGTGCTGAGGATCGAACCCGGACCGCATGCATGCCAGGCGAGCATGCTATGGCTTGAGCCACATCCCCAGCCCTCTCTTAGGTATTTTACTTGTATATAAATAATAGCAACTTTTTATTTATAATAGACAAAAATTTAAAAACGACTCAATGTCCATCAACTAGTGAACGGATAAACAAATTATGGCATCCACACAATGGAATATTACTCATAATTACTCATTTTTGTCTAATAAAAAGAGATGAATTACTGATCCACACAAAAGTACAGTTTGGCATCAATGTAATTATCCTGAGTGAAAGTGGGACCTCCCCAGCCCCAATTGCAAATTGTATGAAAGACTATGGATTATGTAACAGAAAGACAATCAGTAGGTGCTCAGAAAGGTGTGGAATGGAGGACCTCATACTTTTGGGGGTGAAGAATATTTCCATTCTTTTGGTTGTGGTCATTGCTTCATTAGAGTATCCATGTATCAAGATTTATCAAACTGAGTGTGATGGTGTTTCTCTGTAATCCCAGCTACTATGGAAGGTGGGACAAGAAGATCACAAGTTCAAGGTCAGCCTGAGCAACTTGTCTCAAAATAAAAAATAAAAAAGGCTGGGAGTGTAACACAATGGTAGAGCATCCCTGGGTACAATTCTCAGCATACACATAAACAAAACAAAACGAAACAAAAAAAAATTGTTATCAAATTGTGTACCTTAAATGTATGTAGTTTTGGGGGCTGAGGTTGTAGCTCAGTGGTAGAGTGCTTGCCTAGCACATATGAGGCACTTGGTTCCATCCTCAGCACCACATAAAACAAACAAAATAAAGATAAAGGTATTGTGTCCATCTATAATTAAAAAATATTCTTTAAAAATGGATGTAGTTTCTTTATTGTATGTCAATAATCCCTCCATGAAGCTATTTATTAAAAAAAGAAAGAAACTTAGGGACATTAATTATTACAGTGTATCAGGTAGGCTGGAGTGGAAGGGTGTTCTAGTTATCTATTGCTATGTAGCAAATGGCTCCAAAATTTAGTGGCTTAAAACAACAATCTATTTTATGGTTTTGCAGACTAGGGATTCAGACTACTGGGCTGGGCTATACTCAGGTTGGGAGGTTCTGAGATGGCTTTACTCACCTTGGTGTGGACAAGTTAGCAAGCTGGACTCTGGGCCTTCTCCTGTGGTCTGTCTTGAAGGGAAATCCCACTTGCATGAGAGCTTAGACTATAAGAGAACAAGGTGGAAGCTGCCAGTTCTCCCTAATGATTGGGCTGGGAACTAACATAGCATTACTTCTGCCATACTTTCTTGGTCAAAGTGGTCACAGTCTAGTCCAGATGTTAGGGGAGGGACAAAGAACTCAAATTCCAATGAGAGCCCCAGGAGCCTGGAAAAGGCTTCGTGGGTGGGAGTGGCCAGGCAGAAGCTACAAGAGGTCCTGAGCAATTTGTCTGGTGTATGTTGGCAGTGGGTGTATGTTGGCAGTAGGCAGGGTTTATGTAGAAAAGTGACACTGGGAAATATGTTGGGGCAGAGCAGAGAAATCCTAGGCAGATTGGATTAAGCAGCTTGAGCTAGCTTTTCTTGGCAAGAGGGAGCCCTTGCATGTGGGGACAGGTGGAAAGAGGGAGGAAAAGAGGCTGAGATAGGGAAGAATACAGGAGGTAGTTTTTCAGCTGCAATATCAGAGAACGCTTGGAGTAAGGCATTAACGGCATGTAATTGATTTATACACACAAGGTTTTGGTTGTGGGGATTGAATGCAGGGGCATTCTATGACTGAGCTACATCCCTAGCTCTTTTGGTATTACTGTGATTTTTTTTTTTTTTTTTTTGTACCAGAGTGATTAAACCCAGGGGGGCTCTACCACTGAGCCACATTCCCAGCCATTTTTTGTCTTTCATTTTGAGACAGGGTCTCACTAAATTGCTCAGGGCCTCACTAAGTTGCTGAGGCTGTTCTTGAACTTGTGATCTTCCTGCCTCAGTTTCCCGAGTCACTAGAATTACAGGTGTTCAGAACTGAATCTGTCCTGATTTATAAAGACTGAGATCTTAGCTTTAACCATAGGAGCTGGGAGTGACAGGGACAAGACTGAAACTTTCTCTCGTGGAGGAAAGGAAGGATGTGATCCCAATCAAGGATCTGTGATTTGGCAATGACAGACCTAAGGGTAAGTAGGCAGGCAGTTTGTGAATCCCTCTGCTGAATACCAATGATTCTTTTAAAAGTGTGTGGCTGGGAGTGTAGCTTAGTGGTAGAGGGCTTGCCTAGTATGAGTGAGGCCCTGAGTTTAATCCCCAGCACCACCCCCTAACCAAAAAAATTTTACTGTAAGCCCAGCAACTCTGGAGGCTGAGGCAGGAGGATTCCAAGTTCAAACCAGACTCAGCAACTTAGTGAGGTTCAAAGGAACTCAGTGAGATCCTGTCTCAAAATAAAGAATTAAAAAAGGGTTGGGGATGTGGCACAAAGGTTAAGTATCCTTGGGTTCAACCCCAGCATACCCTCCCTGCCCTGCCAAAAAATAGTGGATATTTATTAAGTGCTTTTTTGGGGAAAAGGGGTGGTTATTTATTAAGCACTTATTGGTGCTTGGCACTACATTTTACATTTAGGAACTCACTTAACCCTGATAGCTACGTACTTATATCATCCCTGTTAAATAGATGGAAAATCTGGGGGCCAGAAATGTTAAGTACCTTGCCCCAAATCACACAGCAAAGAGTAGTGGAGCTGGGATCAGAGTTCCAAATTATTATTATTTTTGGTGTATGTGTGTGATGCTGGGGATTGAACCCAGGGCCTTGTACGTGCCAGGCAACGTACCAACAGAACTATATCCCCAGCCCCCCAAATTATTTTTGACTAGAAATGCTTGATATTTACTTTTAATCATTTATATGTGCAATTCAAGTTTCCTTAGTGTAGTTTATAAAGTTTTAGGTATTAAAGTTTTCATTATATCCCCTGATATGTTGCTACTGGGAACTCAGCGTTGTTCAAAGAGATGACACACTTGAATGGTTCCAAGGCCAGAGTCAGGATAGAGTAAAGTTGATACAGTATGTAGAATTCCATGTCCCCTCAACTGACAGGAGGCAGGCAATGATTCAATAGGTCACCATTTGACTGGTACCCCCCCCCCCATCATGGTTCAAAATAGTAATTATGAGCTGGGCACAGAGGCACAGACCTATAATCCCAGGGGATCAGGAGGATGAGGCAGGAAGATTGAGAGTTCAAAGCCAGCCTCAGCAATTTAGTATGACCCTAAGCAAATCAGTGGAGACCCTGTCTCTAAATAAAATACAAAGAAGGGCTGGGGATGTAGCTTAGTGCTCAGTGGTTAAGCGCCCCTGGGTTCAATCCCTGGTACTAAAAAAAATAAAAAGTAACTATGACGTAGTAATGTTTATTTAATGTACTTTAAAAAATGTGCACTCTAGCTGGGTGAAGTGGTGCGTTCAGCGGCTGGGGAGGCTGAGACAGGAGAACTGCTAGTTCATGGCCAGCCTCAGCAAAAGCAAGGTGCTAAACAATTTAGTAAGACCCTATCTCTAAATAAAATACAAAACAGGGGTGAGGAGGTGTCTCAGTGGTCCAGGGCTCTGAGTTCAGTCCCGGTACCACCCCTCAAAAAAACACATGCACTCTGGTGGATTTATGCATTTAGAAATTATGCGAATGTAAACTGAGGAAGACAATGAAAGACAATGACAATTTTTTTGGGGGAGGGGTACTGAGCTCAGGGGTACTCAGCCACTGAGCCACATCCCCAGCCCTATTTTATATTTTATTTAGAGACAGAGTTTCACTGAGTTGCTTAGCACCTCACTTTCGCTGAGGCTGGTTTTGAACTGGTGATCCTCCTGTCTCAGCCTCCAGAGCCACTGGGATTACAGGTGTGTGCCACCACACCCGGCTGAAAGGTACAATTTTGATATTAAAATAAGCAGGTGGGGATGAGGATGTGGCTCAGTAGTAGAGTGCTTGCCTAAGGTGGCCTGGGTTCAATCCACAGAACCCCTAAAAAAATAAAATAAAAAAGCAAATACATCACATATTCAATTAAACAATCAAATGATGAAAAAACTGATTCAAGTTACTCTGATGGAAATATAGCCGAATCTGCAACCCATTGTCTGAAAGGATTTCAGGGGCTGGCTCTGGTGTCATCTTGGAAAACCAAAAAAAAAAAGATTACAGATGCATTGGGGAAAGAATGCAAATGTATTGCTTATGTAATTTCAGGACTGATTTCCTTTAAAAAGTGGTTACTTACTAAAATTCAAGGTGATTTATTTTCAGGATTCAGGAAGGTATATAGGACCCACTTTCTAATGAAAACTAGCGAAGGGAAAACTGGGAGGCTGCTTGTTCCTATCTTGCTTGTTCATTGGCTAGGATGGTAATGAAAAAATTAATACAATGTAGTTTATAGCAGGAGGGAACTATGCATCCTTTCCTCTGGATGCATAGATCTGAAGATCTGCCTCTTCTCAGGGATAAGCTAAACCTTATTAGGTTCTAATACTGATTTATTATTTATCTACTATTATACCACATTCAAAAAGATCATGATAGCCGGGCATGGTGGTGCACACTTGTGTGTAGTCCCATTGTGGCTCAGGAGGCTAAGACAGGAGGACAGCGAGTTCAAAGCCAGCCTCAGCAACAGAGAGGTGCTAAGCAACTCAGTGAGATCCTCTCTAAATAAAATAAAATTTTAAAAAAGGTGGGGGGCTGGGTATGTGGCTCAGTGGTTGAGTGCCTCTGAGCTCAATCCCTGGTCCTCAGAACAAAAAACAACAACAACAAAATCACAATAACTGTATTTCCATATAATTGGAGTTAAATTTGATGATTTAAAGATTTTCCTCTTTCCTATCTGTGGTAAAATCAAGTCTTCACTGAAATCAGGAATGCGCTAATTTAACAGTTTACACTGCACACTTGCTTTCTGTTAATATGATGTCAATTCAAGAAAGCAGAGAAGGGAAGCTACTTCGTGAAGAGAAATCAAACCTCCCCCAGCAGTCTCTCTCTCTCTCTCTCTCTCTTTCTTGGTTTATTCTGAGCAATTGTCCCCAGGACACCAGCCCACCAACAGCTGTCAAGTTTGATTCCTCTTTCTGGAGTTACAGCCTTCCGGCTCCTCCTTGATGGCTCTGCTGACATTTCACCTCTGCTATCAAGACATTTTGAGTCTTAGTATCAGGAAGACTGTTAGGTGTTTTTTTTTTTTTTTTTCCTCTGTCATCTTCTTTCTTTTTTTAAATTTTTTTTGGTGGTGGGTGGGGCCAAGCCAAGAAGGAGGCAGGGGGTCTTGGTCCATCTCTCTGCTGACCCTCTGGGGCCATCTTCCTTCTGGCAATTCTCTCCCCCCATCTGTTTTCTTCTTGTTTTAAAGAAAAAAATAAAAACAATGGAAAAATGGAAAAGAAACAAAATTAAAAAAAAAAAAAACATAAAAAACTCTGGAGTAAAGCTAGTATAGTAGAAAATTATAGGTGTGCGTAGATTTACTTGTTCACACATAGGTCTCAAATTACTATGAAAGAAACTTCTATTGGCAATAGATGATGGCATGAGATTTTTTTTTTGTACTGGGGATTGAACCTGAGGGCATTTTACTACCAAGCTACATCTGCAGTCCTTATTTTTTATTTTGAGATAGGGTCCTTACTAAATTGCTGAGAATCTCTCTAGTTTGCTAAGGTTGGCCTCCAGTTGTTAGAATTATAGACATGAGCTATGGTGTTGGGCTCCTCTTTTTTTTATTATTTTTGGTGCTAAGGATTGAGTATAGGGACTCTCATTTGAAGGCGCTCGATTACTGAGATATACCTCCAACCCCTAATTTATGTTTATTTACTTCTTAGTCCTGGGGATGATAACCAGGAGCACTCTAACACTGAGCTATATCTTGTCCTTCCCCCCCACCCCCAGTATTTTTTAGTTGTTGATGGACCTTTATTTTATTTATTTGTTTGTGGTGCTGAGAATTGAACCCAGTGTCTCACCCATGCTAGGCAAGCGCTCTTCCTTTTTAAAATTATTATTTTTTTCTTTTTTAGTTGTAAATGGACATAATACCTTTATTTATTTATGCTGAGAATAGAACCCAGGGCCTCACATGTGCTAGGAGAGTGCCCTACCACTGAACCACACTCCCAGCCCCAAATTTTTTAATTTTTGAGACATGGTCTTGCCAAATTGCTCAGGCTGGCCTGGAATTTTCAGTCCTCCTGCCTCAGCCTCCCAAGCAGTTGGGATTAGATGTGTGTGGCACTAAAGTCAGCTCTCCATTCCCTAATTTTAAATTTTAAACGTTTGGGGCTGGGATTGTGGCTCAGTGGCAGAGGGCTTACCTAGCATGTGTGAGGCACTGGGTTGGAATCTCAACACCACATATAAATAAATAAAATAAAGGTCCATTGACAACTAAAAAAATATTAAAAATAATAAATTAAGAAAGTTTTCTTAATTTGATAGAGAAGGCTATTTTGGCTTTACTGTCAACAGTTTCACTGTTCACAGGTTACTGTAGGTGGGACTGATGTTTGCTTTGCTCTGGGTGGTGAGGTGGGTGATCTGGAGGGCAATGAAGGACTTGAACCTTCAGAGGGTTGCCAGACTCTTTGCAGCCAGAAGTTCTTTATCCTCAGCACCTGGGCTCCTCCCAAGGCTCTATCTTTTCAGCACATTTATCTAGTTGGGTTGATTTAAGGGTTCTTTCCAGATTGATCTATCCCTAGATTCTGATGACAAAATGGGAGATAGGTATTTCTACCCTATCATTATGATGCAGGTATAGTGATTCAAATTGGAAACCAAAATTTTTTAAAAAATTGTTTTGAGATATAACTTACAGTGAAATTTTGCAGAGCTTAAATAGCATTTTTAAGTCAGAATAAGTGAATACACCGATATATTTTTACTTCATTACCCCAGAGGATACCTTCATATAACCTTTTCCAGTCAGTCAGGCGTCATCCCCAAGGGTACCTTTCCTATCCCCATAGTTTAGTTTGCTTGTTTTAGAATTTTTCTGTAATTGAAATCATGGAGTATGAACTCTTTTGTTGTTTGGCTTTATTCTCCCAACATGATGTTTTGAAATTCGTCTAGACTGTTTGCCTGGGCCAGTTTAAATAGAACCAAGATACCACTAACAGTTTGACAGTGTGAAGATGGGGACAATTGTTCTGCCTGTTGGTCTCTGGGCCAGATACTCCCTAAATCCTGGTAAGTGGCCCTGTTGGCCCTTCCACGTCAGGCTTCTTCTAGGGCCACGCAAGTTCCTCTCCTAGAACCGCCCATTCTTGGGCACCACCCAGATGGCCATGGGGCCGCTGGGTGGCCTCCCCTGAACAGCTGTCCCCTCCCCCGTCAAAACTCAAAATCAGAATTCAGATTCGTTTAATTCCACGCATCCAACGTATGATGTTTTGGTGTTGATGGCAGATATAGAGTCCTTAAGACAAGGGAAGGAGAAAAAAAGGTAGGGGGAAAACCCAGATCCCCGGGAGAGTGGATATCAGCCTCCGATGAGGCAGGGATTCAGAATGAAGTCTTTTCTTTTTTAAATAAACGGAAGAGTCGCTCTCAGCTCCTCGCTCTGAAGGTTTCAAAGGTCGTCACACTGAAGCCCGGGGGCGTTCATCTCCCCAGCGGCCTAGAGAAGGGAGGAGGTTGATGGGAGGAGGGAGGGAGCACACAAAAGCGGGCCGTGCCGAGAGGGCTAATGTTTCCTGTTTGCCTGGAACCCCCTCCCCTGTCTCCCCTCCCCCAGCCCCCTCCCAGCACTCGGGCGGAAGTGAGTTTGCTCCTTTGGAGATTAAAAGGATTCCGAATTCCGATCAGTCCCAATAACCGGCGCACAGAGAGGAGGAGGAGGAGGAGGAAGAGGCGGCAAAGCAGAGAAAGAGGGGGCGCGCGTGCGCGCGCTCGCAGCCCGAATTGGGGGAGTTGTGCAAAGCCCCAGGAGGCCAGGGCACGGCGAGAGCAAACCCCGGTAGGCGCAGCGCAGCCTGGCCACCCGCGTCCTGCTCGGCGACTCGTTTCAGAAAGAAGATGACGCAGGCGGGAGCCGGCGGCGTTGGCCACGCGGCTTCTGAACTCGCGGCGCGGGGCCGTTGCCGGTTCCACTGATTCCAACGCGCCCGGGAGGAGGCTCCGTCCCCGAGGCTCGGGATCGGAGGGGGGACCAGGGCGAGGGCGAAATGGCCCTATGACAAAGGAAATGTGATCCCCCTTCGCTGCCAAGGTTTCCGAGAGGACGGACGTGAGGAGGAGGAGGGGCGCGGGGCGCGCGCGGAGCTCGGATAGCATTGCACGACGGCCCGCGCAGAGCGGGCAGCGGGTACATCTAATATCTTCCTGCCGATGAATAATTCAGTGCGGCCCGCCGGGACCTGCGGCCCCGCGCTGCAGCGGGGCTAAGCCGGAGAGGAAAGAGCGCGCGGAAGGCGCCCAGGCCCGGCCGGGCTAGGCTGGGGCACGAGGGCCCCGGGCCGCGTGGGGCGCGCGTGCGTGTTAGCGCGGATAGCAGCGGCCGGGTTGGGCCGGCGCGCGGGAGACTCGAAGCGCGTGGAACGCGCGTGCGTATTGCACGCGTGCTGCCGTGGTCAGACCCGCACGAGGTGCAGCTGCGCCGGGGCCGACCGCCCTGCAGGATAGGCTGCGCCTGGCGGTGCGCAAGCCCCGAGCGCAGTACGCCGGGCCACCCAGGAGCCCTTGGCCTCCGCGTCATGCGGTGGGGCGGTCGGCGTCGCGCGGGGGGACACCGGCTTGGCGACGCTTTGCTCCCGCCTTTACGAGTTTGGGGCACATTCCCTTCCCAAGAAGAGACTAAATCTGTTTAAAAGAAAAGCAACACACCAAATACTCGTCGAACCAAATTCTGCTCTCGCCGGGACTAGAATTACACAGCGGACTCTCAATTTGGGGACTCCTCTTGGTTAGCGCGAAGCGAAGCCCCAGCTGCTCCGGGGAGTACACTGACCTCCCAGCCCCTGCTTGCCCCTCGCGTGTCGGGGCTTGTTCTGGCGTTACAGCTTCGGAAGGCACGCGGCCCCCACGTCCTCCGGGAGGAATCTGTGTCACCTCTGGTTAGTGGCATTTAATGCCCGCAGTGTTGGAGCTGGCAGCGCGTGGACCGGACGTGGCGAGGCCAAGGGGGCTGCGTCGCTCTGGTGTCTGCTCCCGGATTTCAGGCCTAATCGATGCATTTTTCTGAGTGAGTCGGTGGCTTCCCCACCCACCTCGTCCGCGCTCTCCTCCTCCTCCTCCTCTTCCTCTCTGGTCTCCTCCCTCCTCTGGGCCGGGTTGCAAATGGCTTCGTTCCCCGAGACCGACTTCCAGATCTGCCTGCTTTGCAAGGAGATGTGCGGCTCGCCGGCGCCGCTCTCCTCCAACTCGTCCGCGTCGTCCTCGTCGTCGCAGACGTCCACGTCGTCTGGGGGCGGCGGAGGGGGCCCTGGGGCGGCGGCACGCCGCTTGCACGTCCTACCCTGCCTACACGCTTTCTGCCGCCCTTGCCTCGAGGCGCATCGGATGCCGGCGGCGGGCGGTGGCGCACCCGGAGAACCGCTCAAGCTGCGCTGCCCCGTGTGTGACCAGAAAGTAGTATTAGCCGAAGCGGCTGGCATGGACGCTCTGCCTTCGTCCGCCTTCCTGCTCAGCAACCTGCTTGACGCCGTGGTGGCCACCGCCGAAGAGCCGCCGCCCAAGAACGGGCGCGCCGGCGCCCCAGCGGGCGCCGGCGGCCACAGCAATCACCGGCACCACGCGCACCACGCGCACCCGCGCGCATCCGCCTCCGCGCCGCCGCTCCCGCAGGCGCCGCCGCCGCCCGCACCTTCTCGCTCAGCGTCGGGTGGCCCCACAGCCTCCCCGTCTGCACTGCTGCTGCGCCGGCCGCATGGGTGCAGCTCGTGCGATGAGGGCAACGCGGCCTCTTCTCGCTGCCTCGACTGCCAGGAGCACCTGTGCGACAACTGCGTCCGCGCGCACCAGCGCGTGCGTCTCACCAAGGATCACTATATAGAGCGCGGCCCGCCGGGTCCCGCAGCCGCGGCAGCGGCGCAGCAACTCGGGCTCGGCTCCCCTTTCCCTGGTGCGCCCTTCTCCATTCTCTCGGTGTTCCCGGAGCGCCTCGGCTTCTGCCAGCACCACGACGACGAGGTGAGTCGTGGGGCTGCTTGAGAGTGGGCTGCGCCTGGGTTTAGTGTGTGTTTGCGTATCGGTGACCGCCTGTGGACAGGGTCCTCCCTACCTGTGTCAAAGTGAGGAAAGGTGGGTCCTCAACCAGATATATTGCATTTTTCTTTGAGCATAGTGGCAATGGTTGGTATCTAGGAGATCACGACCTAAAATGTGTGTCGAAGATCTGGCTTCTGTATGCCTGCCGCGAGGGGCCTTCGGAGAGTCCCAAAATGTGGGTTCCCCTGTTCCATATTTTCACTGTAGCGAAACGTGGCAGCCGTTGTAATTAACTTAGACATGAGGTGGGAGAGATAGGTGTGTAGTGTGAGTGTAGCCTTGAATTCCTTGTGTGGGCCGGCCTGAGGCCTCCCAAAGCGTTGAGAGGGCTCTCCTTCATTTTCTTTATTTGTGAAACTTGTAGATTATTGCTTTTGAGTAGGGTGTGAGCTGGGAAGGAGTGGTTGTGTGGATGAGTTGGTGTGTGGAGTGTTTGTGCCTATATAGATCAACTTTCCATGTGCATGGCGGGGGGTAGGACTGTTTTTTTTTGTTGTTGTTGGTTTGTTTTGTTGTTTTTTTTGGACAGAAGCAATTGTTCCCTCTTGTGTTAAGTCAGGGACGTCTGTGGATCTTTGAGGGCCAAAGGGCCCCTGGTCTTGAGCTCATATCTACTCCGCAGCTGTTTCACGTAGTGTCAAAACGCATGGTCTGCCCTGAGCTTTCACGTGGCATTAACGTTCGGCATTGTGGACCGTACCCCGAGATAGAGGCGGAATCGGGGCGAACTCCTCGTCCATTACCTTTACCCGGCTGAGACTCTTGCTATTGGGCTTCTCACACAGCGCCCCAGGTTATGTCCCTTCGGGAACCTGTTTCCCTGGTTAGAAGGTATCCCCACTCTGGTCAACCACAGGCGCAACTTCCCTTGGGAAAAAAAAAAAAAAAACCGAGCAGCTACACGCGGCTTGAACCTGGGGGTGAGTAGCATCTGAGGGCTGCACAGCGGTTTTTGGGCTTGATTTCGCTCTTTGGGTTGTGGACACTGTGTGACACTTTTTTTTTCACTTTGGTTTTGAGCAGCACCTTCCACTCGCCCTAACTCACGGGATAAGGAACGAAAAATTTTGAGGCGCAGCCTCTCTTGAAGAGTCGGTAACTTAAAGCTGTAGACCTGTGAGATTCGGCGTGTAGTCCTGCTTCCGCGGGAGAGCAGGAGATGGCAAAGGTTTTAAAAATCCTGCAGGAGTTGGAGTGGGTTGGGTGATACTGAGCACCTCCAAGACAAGCACCGCGCTCAGCCTTGGCCACTCTAACCTGTTATTGGGTAAGAGGGCGGAGCTACTGCCCGATGGCCTTAAGCCGACTTCTCCTATTGGAAAAAGTTGAAATTCTAATCTACTTGTGGGCACCCCTATTTCAAAAGGTTCCTTCTAGGTGTGGAGCTTGGGGCGGGAGGGATTGCTTCGTTTTTTTAAGCTTTGAATGGACTTTCTTGCAGTTTTCTCACATTCATGGGTGAATGTTTCTAGTATGTTCTTTCATTACTTTTAGAAAATCCCAGGAACAGAAAGATGGAGCCAATTCACTTGCAGATTAGGATCAAATGGAGGGCGGGGGGGGGGGGAGGGGAGTTAGAGGACAGGGTGCTCTGAAGTCGCGAGATTTCCCCTCCTAGAAGGGAGGTTGAATTTAAATGTCAGTTTTTATTTATATTCTTAAAGATCTACCTGTGTTTTAGCTGTGCGGGTACTGTAGGCGCTCCGTGTTACCAGACTTGTGAGAGGCTTATTCACTTTTTAAATCACAAAACTATAAATTTTTAAAAACTCAAGCAGTGTGGGAGAGCTCGAAGAGAGAAGTGAACCTCTCCACCCCTTGAGATACCTGGATGCTTTTAAAAATCACTTTTTAACACGTTCAGTGCTAGGTTGAAGTTTTAGAAAGCATTTAGATATTAGGGTTTTGAACTAAATACAATTTTTTTGAAACAAATTTGAGCGATATTCTACTTCATGTCTTTAGCTTTTCATTAAAACAAGAAAACTTTGTTCATTTGAAATTACAGTGCTAGAAAATTTGAGTTTCAGAGGTGATAAGCTAGTTTCGAATCGAAGACTAAAAAAAAGCACGACCAGGCAGTGAAGTTCCTATAAGCTGTTGAAATTCTTCCTTTTTCCTTTTGATGGAAGTGATTGTTAAGTGTTTCAGAATATTGTTCCTTTAAAAGTCTGCCTTTGGTTGGGAAGGAGCTTGAGGGCAATTTGAAGGATAGACTGACTCCTGTCTGGATTGGGACGACCCACTGAACGCCTAAATGCATATATGGGTTTTACTCTATGTACGTCTACCTCGGTTTTTAAAATGTGCTATTTTACTGAGTTGCTTTCTGTGACAACTGGCTCCATTAAATAATCCTGGGCGACTCTTTTCTTCTGTGAATACCTGGTTTGTCATTTCAGGCAGAAGGCAGGCTCACCGGGGAGATTGCTTTCCTTAAGCATCTCCCCGGGAAAAGACTCTTCCAAACCTGCAAGAGAGGCGTCATCTTTAGTTTAAAAACTCAGGATGAATTGAAAACCTAAAAGGAGGCAGTTGCGTTTTCCAGCGGAATAAAGAGTTTTGCTTGCTGCCACTGTCTAATCTCGTTTTTGGTTCTTAAAACAACAGCAACAACAACAACAAAAAAAACAAAAACAGTTTGGGTTTTTTCGCTAGTCCTGTGCCTCGTGGGTCAGTCAGGCCGCAGGAACTGCTGGCCACGCACTACCTGCGTGCTGGTGTCGGGCGAGAGTCCTGCCGAGGTAGAGCTGCTGCGGGCTGCGCAGCCACCGGGTCACCCAGACCCCGCCTCGGTTCTTGAGACTTGGCGAGGGGGCACAGCCCGGCTCCAGGCTGCTCTTCTCCCGCGGGCACCCAAGGTCGGTGCTTAAGGCTGCTTAGGTCGTGAGAAAGGTTCTTTTTGCGTTTTAGGGGAAGACTTGAGGGGGTTAAATGTGTGGCTTTAAGGGCGCCACTTCTGCTGCTCATAAGTAGCCCTTTAACTCGCCCCCACCCGTTGCAACTTATCCTGAGCCCTTTGCTGCTTGGGAGAGGACACTGGGAATGAAGTCATTGTGTGTCAGGGTTCTCTAAATTGGAGGTAGCCTAGCAGAGTTGGAACATGCTGGGTCCCCAGGAAAGGCTGTGTCATTAGTAGGGTAGGGGGAGGCAGGGACTCAGTGACTCTGTTGCCATCTTGAGTCAAGGGAAACATTGTATGTAGTCCACCCCACCAGATGATGGCTATGTTCCCAGTCCTTAAGGTCAGGGACTGGGATTTGGCCCAGTTCTTCTCTTGTACTGAAAATGGGGTACAGGTGCTGATAAAATTTATATTCATTCTCTGCAGTTGGGCTTTAAAATGCTTCCTGGAAAGACAGTTCTGTAATTCCAAACTGATATGGAGTTCTCTTGGGGACTGTCTACAACCAGGAAACCTAATCGGTTTGCTGCCTAAAATAATTGGTTGTATGAAATCCTCTCTTGTGTCTTAAGTTGTATTCATCATGATGTGTTTTATTCCTAGAACCTAAGCTTTCTCAGGTATTTGTATACTCAGTTGTATGCATGTTTATTAAAAAATTATGTGCACGTTCTCGGGTAAATTATAAAATCTACACCAAAATGATTTTTGGAAGGGGGTGCTTACGGGATTGAACCAGAACTTTGGGCATGCTAGACAAGCACAGTATGTACCACTGAGCCATATCTGCAGCCCTCTACCAAAATGCTGTAAAGTGTTTTGATTCTTAGTCATGCTACATGTCAAGTTTTTTTTTTTTAAAGAAATGAAATACAAATAAAGGTAAAGACTCACTTTTCTACCCTTTTCTCCATCTCTCTCAAGAGGTGCTCAAATACAGTTGACAGATTTTTATGGTAAAGTTTGAGTTTCTATAAATTTTTTAATGACTCATAAGTTTATTCTTAAGGGTTTCTTGTTTGTGTGTTTTGGTAATGGTAAGGGGAGAAAATGAGTAGAAATGGGTATTCTAATGTAGTGCCCTTATAATTCATACCTGACACCTATTGGTCAGAAAATTAAACTTTTCTATACCTCAGAAGTGACTGAGGTTGCTGCTTTTAAATCCAGTTCAGCAGGCAGATATTTGTAAATTGAAGTCTGTTGGATTAAGAGTGCTTGATGAAAATATACTGGAGGGAAATGGTTCATTATTGATGTATTAATTCCTCCTCCTCCCTTTTTAAAAAATATTTTTAGTTGTTGATGGACACAATACCTACAATAATTTTTTTAGTTATACATGGACACAATATCTTTATTTATTTATTTTTGTGTGGTGCTGAGGATCGAACCCAGTGCCTCATGCATGCTAGGCAAGCGCTCTATCACTGAGCCACAACCCCAGCCCCTACTCCCCCCCCCCCCTTTTTGGTAGTTTTTTTGCAGTGCTGAGGATTGAACCCAGGCCTCAGTTTTGTGATGCATGCATGCCATGTGCTCTACCACTGAACAATACCCTGTGCCGGATATGTTATTCCATTCTGAGTATAATCTTTGGGCTTTGAAAAGTTATGCTTGAGCTGATATCTTACATTAAAGTGCATAGAAGTGGATTTTATCAGCTTGGACCCTCCAGGAAGAAGGCCATGGATAGTTCACCTTCTGCTGCACAGGTTGCCTCAAAAGGGGCAGCTTGTCTAACTGCTAGAAATGTGGAGGCTGTGTGTTACCAGCCTTGTCTGGGGACCTTTTGTGACCTTGTGTTGTATTTTATCTAGGAAATTTCAATTTCCAGGTCTAGGGTTTTACTTTGGAAAATGAACATTTTGGGAAGAAAGTGAGTACTTTCTTTGATGTCCGGCCTTCATTTGACACTACCTTATTTGTCATGAGATATTTTCAGAGTTAAACATCAGTTATATTTGGAGTATAGAAATATCATAGTGTCTAAATATTGAGTAAAATTGCCTTTTTTTCTTCCCAGTCCCCCCTTCCATTTTGCTTATTTATAAGCATTTTAAAAGGCTGTGCTGTGCAGGCCTGTAATCCCAGCGGGTTGGGAGGCTGAGGCTGGAGGATCTCTCCAGTTCAAAGCCAGCCTCAGAAAAAAAGTGAGGCACTAACGCAATTCAGTGTATAGAGCACTTGCCTAGCCCTATACAAAATAGGGCTGGGGATGTGACTCAGTGTTGGGTTGAGTGCCCCAGAGTTCAATCCCTGCCAAATAAATAAATAAATAAATAATAGCATTTTAGATTTCAGGAGTCTAAAATATCTGGTTTCATAAAGATCTCCTTAGAATGGATGCAACTTTTGCCTGACATGTAAATTTTACTTAGTTTTGTCTTTTCATCGTTTAAAAAAAAAAAAAAAAACCCTCTTAATTGTACATTTATAGTAAGGAAGGTCTTGTTGAACCTTTGTAAACAAGAGGTGAATTGGCCGAAATGCTTTGTTGTTGAAGTGGTTTGCCAGGGTACAAAGGGTTGGATAATTTTCATTTATTATTTGATTCCTCAACTTTGCTAACCCAGGTAGTTCCTAACCTGAGATCCATTCCCATCAATTTTTTGTTTTTGTTGAATCTGTAGAATGACCTCAGTTCAGTTATCAATAGGCACAAAAAGCCAGTTGTAGTTTGTTCAGAAATAATTTTCCATGTAGATGCCTTATGGAAGCGGTAGTCTTTAGTGATAAAATTTCTGATTTCAGTAATTATATGTTAGCTAATTGAAGTTATGATTATTGGGAGGGGGCTTTTATGAAAAGGGTGTGTGAATACATTAAAAAACATTTTTTTGGTGGCACTGGGGTTGCACATGCTAGGCAAGTGCTCTATCACTGAGCTAACATTCTAAGCCCTTTTTAACTTTATTATTTATTTATAGTTGGACACAGTACCTTTATTTTATTTGTTTCTATGTAGTGCTGAGGATTGAACCCATGGCCTCCAACGTGCTAGGCAAGCGCTCTACCTCTGAGCCACAACCCCAGTGCCTCCTCCCCTTAAATTTTTTTTTTTAGTTGTAGATTTTTTTTTAAAGAGAATTTTTAAAATATTTATTTATTTTTTAGTTTTCGGCGGACACACCATCTTTGTTTGTATGTGGTGCTGAGGATCGAACCCGGGCTGCAGGCATGCCAGGCGAGCGCACTACCGCTTGAGCCACATCCCCAGCCCTAGATTTTATTTTTTATGTGGTACAGGGAACCGAACCCAGTGTCTTACCATACTAGGCAAGCGCTCTACCACTGAGCCACAACCCTGTCCCCTCCAAGCCATTTTTAATTTTTATTTTGAAACAGGGTCTCAGTAAATTGCCCTGGTTGGCCTGGAACTTGGGTCTTCCTGGCTCAGTGTCCAGGGTAGCAGATATTACAAGTGTGCACCACCATGGCCAGCCAGAAGGGTGGACAATTCTTTATCTTGATTATTTAAGGGCTTCTGCAGAATAACATATTCCGCAGAATAGTATTTCTGGAGTTTGAATGAAGCAAAGATATGTACACAGAAAATGAAATAGACTGAGGGCCTTGTAGCTTTGCCCCCCCCCCCCCCCCGGTGAATTCTGGAGGTTCCTGCTTTAATTTTAGAGCCTGACTAGGTGAGGTGTACCCCTGGGAAGGAAGATTGTGTGCCTGAACGTGTGACCAGCTTTATGTATCTTAGTTAACTTCTGGAAAATTTGGCCAGCCATTTCCTTCTATTCTAGATTTAACCTTTTGCAAAGTTAAAAATGTTGTTCTTGAAATGTTCTTGAAATGAGAACTCTTTCATATTCTTTTGAAACTAATAGGGATACTTCTTAAAATGCTGTTGTATTTAAAAAAAAAAAAGACTCATTTTGCTAAATATGAATCTGCTAACTACTTAAAGCACAGGAGAACTTTGGAAGAGCATCAGCAGTCATTATTAGAGTGTTGGGAATTTAGAGGAAGCTTGTAGTTTGACTACATCTGCAGACTTTAATTCGTGCCCTCTGAGATCAATGCCAAAATGAGGAGGGAGATAATTTATTGGAGCCATCTATAGGCTTGCGCTGAATAGCCCCACATGTGTGGGTAAGGTTAAAGCAAGAAAAGTGGATATGGTGAAGAAATTTTGAGTAATAGTTGGAACTTCAGGTAGTGAATTTTTTTTTTTTAATTCACGAGTCTTTTAATTAGCTTTACTTGAGCACTTTCCACATTGTGGTTCTAGATTCTGCTGTGCCTCATTTTTTTTTTCTTAAATGTAAGAAGAGATTAAAAAAAAGTTCCCTTTCAGTGCTGTAAGGATTATTAGAGCTGCTAATATATGAGGTATCATAGCGCTGTGTGCCCCCCACATTGAAGGCAATTGTGAACATTTATGTTAGTTTTATTATCAAACTATCCCCCCGCCAAAGAAAAAGGGGGGGGCAAACCTTCAGGGTCAGAAGAAAGAAAACCTGAGCTGTGCATTCTACCAATTCACCATCATAAATTGGAAGCTGTGTACTGATCTCCTTCATATGGTGATGCAAGGTGAAGGGGGGGGGGGATGCATACAACTTGTTTTCTTTTAGAAAACCTGGAAATCCGGTTCAGTTTTTTGTGGGGGGTGGTACTAGTGGCCGTGCTGGGATTGAACACAGGGCCCATGTATGCTCCTCAAATTAGCTTTCGATCATTTGAAGGTTGTGGGGCTTCCCAAGTGTTGGAGAAGATGGGGTACAAATACATTTAGAGATTTCCTTCAGCTGTTTGAGAACCACTACCCCCCACCCACCTACCCATCCAATACTGGGGATTGAGCCCAAGGACTGTCTGCCTCTGAGCTACATATATCCTCACCCCCCCCCCCCCCTTTTTTTTCCAGGCTGGCCTCAAACTTGGCATCCTCCTTCCTCAGCCTCCAGAGTCCCTGTGATTACAGGCCTGCACCACTGCTTGGCATACTCCCTCTAAATTATGGCATTTCAGTTGCTCCATAGAGCAGTCTGACTTAGGGGACTTAAAATTAAACCTTAATATTTTAAGCTTTAGTTTTACAGCTTTACTTTTGTGTATATGTGTGCATGTATTGGAGGAGACATGAAGAAGAATCTTAATTTATCACAAGAAAAGCCTTAAATTATTATAGAAGAAGCGGCTACATTACAATTGGAGAGACTGAATGAAGCCAGGGTGACAATGACTTGATCAGAAACTGTATTGCTGACAGCACTTGATGTATTATTAAGATCTATCATGAAGCTGGGGGTGCATACCTGTAAACCTAGCAACTTGGAAGGCCAAGGCAGGAGGACTGCGAGTTCAAGACTAGCCTTACAACTTAGTGGTACCCTTAGCAACTTGATGAGACTTGTCTCAAAAGGACTGGGGATATATGTAGCTCAATGGCAAAGCAAGTTTGGGCCTCAATACCAAAAAAGATTTGTCGTAACAGTATTTGAATGTTTGTTTTCTGTTCCATCCTAAAGATGAGAGCAGTCACTGCTTGAACCTTATGGTTTGTCAGGGAATATAAAAATGGGAAGGAGAAGATGAATGGAGGAAGGAGATTCTCAATTTCTCAATATGGCTTTTTTTTTTTTTCTTTTTGGTACCAGTAATTGAACCCAGGGTCCTTAACCACTGAGCCACCTCTCCCAACCCTTTTAATTTTTTTTGAATTTCAAAAAAATTTCACTAAGTTGGTTAGAGTCTTGTTAAATTGCTGAGGCTGGCTTTGAACTTTTGATTCTCCTGTCTCAGCCTCCAGAGCCACTGGGATTACAGGCAAGTGCCATTGTGCCTGGCTGTATATGTTCTTAAATTACTAGACAAAAGTCAGGGCTGGGGATACAGCTCAGTTGGCAGAGTGGTTGCCTTGCATGCGCAATGCCCTGGCTTTAATCCCCAACACGCGCGCGTGCACACACAAACACACACACAATCCCCCCCCTCCAAACTAGACAAAAAGTCTAAATGCTAAAGATGGTATCTAAACAGGTTTAGATGAGATGAGTTTGGGCCTGAAGGTAGAGGAATCTTGGGAGCATGGTGGAATTTAGATAAAAGTTGACTGATAAGTAGGGTGATTTCCACTGGATTAGCTGTGCGTGTGCATGGAATCAGTCTTTTCCCTTTTCTAAGTAAGGTGGTAGGGTTCCCTTCTTTTTCACCCTTAGTAGAGGGTGGGTTATTGATAAACAGAAGTAGTAGTAACTGTCAGAAACTAGTCCCCAAGTAAGAAATTGTTGACTGGTGTTGAGTTGTTAAGGAGGTAGCTGAAAGGAGAGAACACTAGGGTACTGGGGAAGTAGCAGCTTTGGGAAGCATCCAGGGATGGGAAAGGAACAGGTTCCAAGTGCTAATACTTAGGAGGCTTCCTGTGGGCCTTGCACCTGAAATGGAGGCTGTTCAGCCTGTGCCAGACTGGTACCTCTTCTGGGGTGAACCGTGTTGGTAGGAAGTCTGCTGAGAACATCACCCAGGAAACAGTTAAGAAAGGCCAGACCCTTCCTCCCTGTCGTGGGACCTGTTGGCAGAACCTGGCAGGGACCTAGCTGGCAAAGCAGAGGTGAGGTTTGCTCAATCCCAGCTGCCTCAGCCCAGAGGAAGAGGAATGGGCCTGGGGCTCACACAGTGAGTTGGAGTTAGCATTAGACCCTGGCTCCTGGCAGCATCACCTGACTCCTCACAAAAGAGAACATGTCCAAAGCTGGCAGGTCCTAGCGGTGGGGTGAGTGGTCCAGTCTCCAGACCCCAGCCTCCTCCCGTGCTGGGTCTTGCTGCTGACCTGTGCTCCCAGGCTGTACTGGCCGTGTGGCAGTCTGCTCTGTACCCTCTAGCTCTTCCAGTTGAGTTGTACCTACCAAGGGGGATTGCTGTTTAGTGCCCAGACATGTTTATGTTGTTACACCTGTTGATTACAGCTACCCAAGTGAAGTAAAGATGAAAGATGAGTGCAGAAAATCATTATGAAAACGGATTTGGTAAAGTAGAAGACTTTTAGGGGTAAAAAAAAAAAAAAAAAAAAAGGAGCAAAGTAATCCAAGAATCCTGCCTTCTAGAGTTTGGGAGCCAATTTGGGATGAGGGTGGTGCCCTGTTGTGATATGGTTCTGATCCCTGAATGGGAGCTGCTCTGGGTTCATAGAACTGGCGGCTAGGGAACTGTGGAGTGACTACCCTTAGACTGTGGGTCTCCCTCTGGTGAGAGGAGGAATTTCCCTAACAGTATAGATGGTGTCTTGTGAAATGGGAACGCTCAGTACATTCTAGGTCTTTTTCCTGTAGTCTGTGCTGCGTAACTTCACCTGTCCAGGGAAAGGTTCACCTCTACTATTCTGATCAGTGTTTTTTTGTTTTTTGTTTTTGTTACTTGGGATTGAACTCAGGGGTGTTTAACCACTGAGCCACATCCTCAGCCCTATTTTATATTTTATTTAGAGACATGGTCTCATTGAATTGCTTGGTGCCTCCCTTTGAACTTGGGATCCTCCTGTCTCAGCCTCCCGAGCTCCTGGGATTACAAGAGTGTACCAGGCTATGTAGAAATTGTGAAGTGAAGGAACTGATTTGAGGACAGTGTAGCAGGCAAGCCAGTTGAAGCTCTGTAGCCTCCCCATCCCCTTCTGTGTGCATCCCTTTATATTTAATCATTTTTTCCCCCAGAAAAAGCAGTAAGTTTTTGTTCTTTTTGTTTTGTTTTTGTTGTTGTTGTTGTTAGCTTGATCAAAGCTTTCTAGGATTTAGGGGAATATCCTAAGAGGACAACTTATTTTTCCAATTTGGTCCATCTAAAAACATTTATATCTATCTATCTATCTATCTGGATGCAGGATATTGAACCCAGGGCCTTGTGCATGTGAGACAAGCACTCTACCAACTGAGCTATATTCCCAGTCCCTGATTTTTTTTTTTTTTTAAACCACATGGGTGTAAGGAAATATAATGAAAATCCACAGCTTTGTTTCACTGTCAATTGAGGCAAATATTTTGGAACTTTGATGGCATCTAGGGGAAAGAATCACTCCATGCAGTATCAAGTAAGGTTTAAGAGTCTTCTCTGATTCAAAGCTGGCTTACCGTGGCACTATCTGTAATCCCCAGCATCTTGGGAGGCTAAGGCCCAAGGATGGCAAGTTCAAAGCTAGCTTCAGCAAATTAAGGGAGATCATGTCTTTATTAAAAAAAAAAAAAAAAAAAAGGCTGGGAATGTGGCTCAATGGTTAAGTGTCCCTGGGTTCAATTCTGGATACCAAAATAATAATAAAATAAATAAATAAACTGGTTTGGTAGGTGAGAAGGGTTAATTTTGTTTATGTGGCTGGCTATAAGATGGAATAGCTGGAGATGCAGTGGTTAATCCTAGGTGATATTTGGGGCTTGCAATAGTTGTAAATTTCCTAATCTTATTGTTACCCATTCTTCCCTCTGTTACGCACACAATATAGATTTCCCTTGGTATCTTAGAACTGAACTTACCCGTCTTCCTCTTCTGCATCTTTGCTAAACTAAATTGTATGTTAACTTTTAGTTACATAAACAGACATAAATAAAGTAAGACACAGTGAAAGGCATTATTTATATTTGGACATCTCAGATGGGGGAGTGTTGCTTCCAGTTTTAATGTTGGAAAACATATTTTCCTTGTAAGAGGAGAGATGGTGCTCACAGTTTGTGTGTGAGGGTCCTCCTCCACACTGCACTTAATTGGCTAAACCTGAGCATAGGATTTGGGTTCCATTTGTCTTCATAGTTCATTGGTCCTAGTCCCATAGAATTTATTTTCAAGATGGTTTGCTTTTTGGGATATCACATTCTTTCCCAACAAAAAAAAACCCCAAGGAGATGGAGTAGCCCCTGTCCTCTCAGCCTGACCCTTTCGTGGTCTCTTTCTTACTTTTTAAGTGTAGCTGTGTGAGGGCTTTCTCTCCATCCTGAGGATAAACACAGATTTGCTCGTAGTTAACAGAAAGGAGGAACCCAAATAAATGAATGCTTAATGAAAAGGTATTTTTGTAGGATTGGGCTGTTACTCAGGGTTAGACCTCTTGCCTAGCATGTGCAAATCCTGGGTTCAGTCCTTAGTAACCACCCTCCTCCCAAAGTTACTTGTAAATACTTGACAGGGATTAAGAGAGAAGCATGAGGTTTTAAAATTTGTGTTCCTTTAACAATACCTAAGGATTTTCTTATTTATTTATTTGGGTGGGCGGTTTTGGGGATTGAACTCCCCCGTGAGCTACATCTCCATAATTTTTTTTTTAAATTTTTTGAGAATAGGTTAATGAGGCTGGCCTTGTACTTGTGATCCATTTTTGCCTCAGTCTCCCAAGTTGTTGGGATTACAGGTGAGGACCACCAACAGCTGGTTTAAATTTGTTAATTCTAATCCTGATTTAATTGTACAAAAGTCTTATCTTTAGATTTTCAGTAAATTTTAAACAAATTTTTTTTTTTTTTTTGGTGCTAGGGTTAGAATCCAAGGCCTCCCACATTCTAGGCAAGTGCTCTACCACTGAGCTGCATCTCCAGCCCTTTTTCTTTTTTCTCTGAATGCGATCCCCCTATGCTGCCTTCTAAGTAGCTAGGATTATAGGTGTGTACTACCATGCCTGGCTAAAAAATTGTATCTTTTTAGATACAATTAATTTCTTCTAAACTCTGACAACCCTTTACATACACAGACATATGGAGTGAAGAGTCTCAAAAACATACACGGATTCTATGTTTGCTGACTGCTCTAGACTTGGTGATGTGAAATGGATCCTCCCCTGTACTGTTTTTGGGGTTGTTGGTACTTTAGGTCCTTGCCAGCAGCAGCACCCCCGCCCCCCCCTTCCCCTTCTGGAGCCCTTCCCTAGAGGAGAGATCCTCTCTTCCGGCCTCTGCCTGCAGCTAGGGGATTCCTAGGACCCGGGTACAACACTATTGAAATGGTAATGGATCCTAGCACTGGCTCCTGGAGCTATTTCCCTCCGGGCCCATCCTTGGGGCCATCAATCTGCTGGGAGAAAAGTGGCTCATCCTGTTGTCCTACCCTGTACTTCCTGGAGTGCCCCGAGGTGGGGGCACCTTTTCATATGTTTATTGGCCATTTGTGTTGCCTCTCAGTTTCCTGCTTAGGTTCTGTGGCCAGTTTCTGGGATGATAAAAAAAAAAAAAAGTCGGTGGGTATTTTGTATAAATACTTTGTACTAACTGTGTGTGGCAAAGGAGTCCCTGAGCTACCTCCATTTGCAGTTGGTGTTCCCGAGTTCAATACCGGGTACCAAATAAATAAATTTAGATTTCATTGTGATCAACCGCGGTTGGTCTTCTACATTCTGTGTCTTGTGTCTTTAGTCCCATCTTAGAATATGTTCTGGTGTGTGATTTTTATTTTCAACAAATGATGAGCCTGCTGTCCTGACTCTGTTAGAGTGAATGGTCCTTTCCTTAGTTATCAGAGGAAATCACTCTGAATATAGCTGTTGGCTGGGGATGGAGAGCAGGTCCAGGAAGGCCCTAAACCAGAGTGTTACCTGGCTCACAGGTTAATGTGTATCAGTGGAGTGTTTGTTCTTCATGGCTGTATATACCTGTAATCACTTATAAACATCTTCAGTGTTTCTTAGCTATTAAGGAAATAGTTTCTGCAGATGTTCGTTTCTTCATGGCAGACAAGTGACAGTGCTTCTGTTGGTCTAGCTAGGCCTGCGTGAAAACTTTCATTCCTTCAGTATGGATAAGTGCTCCGGCTCTACAGAGCTGCAATCCTGCTGATGCCTTTAACTCCTTCAATATTATCTTTGTTGAATTTTTAAATTGCGGAAGAAATAAGTAGTGGTAATAACACAGGCGAGTCCTAAGTTGTTATTAAAAAAAAAAGTAATTACCAATTCTGCTTTTCAGGAGTAACTACTGTGAACAGTTGGGAGTGTTTTGTTGGTCTTAATTCCTATGTGATGCAACATTATCCTTGTGTCTGATTTAATCTTGTACAGGGTGATGGAAAGATTTTTAAATATGTGTTACATTGTATACTGTAGTTCGTCAGTTTGCATTTTAAAATTAATGGATCTGGCATATCCTTGTGTGACAAATAGTGCAGAGTTCCATTTTCTCATTCTTGATCATCTTAGTTTGGACACAATAAGCTGCACTCATTTTCTTACATAGTTGTAACTAAAACACATTTTGATGTGCTTTGACAGATCTTCACATCTCTGCTAAAACCACTGCAGTCAAGATAGACTATTTCTGCCACCCCAGAGAATTCCTTTGCTGAATTACCTTTTAACACAGGTCTCTGGAGAATTTGGGTCTCAGAAGGTTTTATAGAAAATCAAGCCCACCTGGGCTGTGGATGTGGTGAGGGGAAGTTGCAATGTTTGATGTACTGGTCTCTAGGTCCAGTGGAGGATAGCTCCCTAAAATCTACCTGTAAAACATTTAGCTTACCAGGGGCTGCAGGGTCTGTCTCTTTCCTCTCTTTTTAAAAAACATTTGCTGTTTCAGGGCCACAATGCAAATGGCCAGGGACATATTGTTTTCCAGTGAGCAGATGCCTGCTGGGAGGCAAATTCCTCAAGGATTGCTTGGAAAATGTGGAAGTGAATTCCATTCAATCAACATACTTTTCATTGAGCATCTGCCATGTGCCTGGCTCTTTCTCTGGGTGTTATGAGGACATAAAGGAATAGAAGAGAGCTTGCCTTCTGGGACCTTTGCATCCCTACAAAGGGAAAACAGAATTACTGGGGATTTTGGGTACTCTGGCTAATAATGTATTTGTAAAAGTACTGCATTATTTTTGATTTGGTACTGTACGCTTCTCTGGTGGGGCGGATTATGAAACACTCAAAATGGGGAATGCATTGGAGAAATGACATCCTAAAGAGCTGAATGCCAGTTTCTGTGCATTCTACCAAAGGTGGCTCTGCTGTCCTTGGAAGAGGCTGCTTTTTCTCTGTTGAGGCTTCTGAGCCCTTCAGAGGAAATTCATAGCTTTTGAGGCCTAAATTAAAAGCGACAGGTTGGTGGTTTCTGTTCCTGAAGAGCCTTCTTTTCAGAAACATTTTTGGTTTAGAACTTTTTAATAGGAGTTCAAAATTTGCAGAGGGTATTTCATTTGAGGGGTTGGGAGTTTGCTACCATGGATGGGCTGCTATAATTGCCCTTCAGGACTGTGCCTTAGTGGATGATGAGGTCCTGCCAGGAAGTGACATGATCTATCTGGGGGGGCGGGGGCGGGGGCTTTTCCCATAGTTTCTTTGGGCAGAATGGTAGAACCCTCCTTGTAGGTTGTTGAGCTTGGTTGTGGAGGAGGGGGGTCCCTTACTAGGATTCACAGTTGTTTTCTCCATTTCCTTTTATCTTTACTGCTTTTCTTATGTATGATCTCTGAACTCCAGAGTTCTCCATTGAGAACTGAATTAAAGGTTGGGTACCCAGGCAGGCAGAGAGAAGAGGGTCCCAAAAGAAAGACCTGAGAGCCTTTGAGGAATTGGGCCTTTGAAAAAGTGGGGAGTACTAAGCAGAATATTTCTATTGGCAACTAAAGCTATGTCTGTAAAAGCAAATGTAGTGTTTTTACAGTTAATTCAGATTGGCTCCAGGGAGCTGTTGAGCTCTGTTTAAAACCAGCTATCTCCGCTCTCAAAGCAAGAGAAGAGAACCTTATTTCCTGATTGCTCTGAAAGTCCAAGTGACTTATCTGGCTCCATTTGAAGCCATCTGAAGATCTACCTACTATACTGTCAACAAGGGTGCAGCATGTTGGTTGTGATGGCCCATGCCTGTAATCCTAGCACCTCAGGAGGCTGAGACAAGAGGATCACAAGCTCAATGCCAGCCTCAGCAACTTAGTGAGGCCATGTCTCAAATAAATAAATAAAAGGGCTTGGGATGTAGCTCGGTGGTAAAGCAACTTATGGGTTCAATTCCCAGCACTAAACAGAAAAGAGTGCATTTGTCGGAAGAGTCATTCATCTTGCCTTTTCCCCAACCCTCTGCCCTATCAAGGACCCTTTCTGCTGAGGATCTGATTGGAATCTCCCTGAAGTCATGTCCTGTGGCGATGCAGGAGCTGCTGTTAAAAAAATAAAATAAACTAACAAATGCCACATTCCATGCTTTGAAGGACAGCAAAGTGTTTGCATTGGTTACTGTAAAAGCCCAGTACATAGCATGAATACAAAGAAGACCCTCAAGATAAAGTTAATGATTAAATGCAGGGATTTGGGCTTGTTTCTATGGAGATTGCTCTCCTGAACTTCGCTCCCTCACGTTTTGAGACTCCAAATTGCATTCCATGTTGATAATGTCCAGCTTTTAATATCTGCCTAGAGGTTTTTCCTTGGGTCTTCTAATTTCTCTGTCAGGACCTGGAAGGGAGTGGGCTTCCTGGGTCCTCTCTTGGGGGGGGGGGGTTTGCTTGCTTTTGCCCAGTTTTGTTTGGATACCACCCATTCTTACATGCTTGGAGCAGCAGGAATTCCTCCCTGGGCTCTTTGTTCCCCCTAAAGGGCGGGAATGGCTGCCTCTTGGAATGTGGATCACTTGGCCGGAGTGGCCAGCACCATTGAAGCCTGGTCTCTGTGCTCCTGAGAGCTCTCAGGGCTTGGAAGGGATGAAAGAGGGTATGTGCCTGGCTGTGACTGTTGACCTCCCTTCTCGGTCACCCTATAGGCTGGACTTAAGTCAGCTAGCTTTTGTCTGACACAAACTAAACACCCCTTCCCCTCTGCTCCTTGACTCCCCACCCCCACCACGCTTCTCTCTTTCTCCACCTTTTACTGGGGATAGATGAACCCAGGGCTTTGTGCATGCTAGGCAAAGTTCTCTACCATTGGACTGCACCCCCAGGTGTGGACCCCACCCCATCACCTCCACTTTAAAGTTGAAAACAGGCTCTCTGCTAAGTTGTCCAGGCTGGCCTTGAACTTGGAATCTTTCTATCTCTACCTCCTGAGTTCCAGGATTATAGTCATGCACCACTGCGCCTGGCACAAGAGGTTGAGGTCACCTTTTCAAGAGGTTTTTGGGGCTTCACCTAACTTGAACCCCAGAACTCACTAGGTTCCGGTCACCTCTCTCTGCTTTTCTCCAGCATGAAAAAGAATGCTTGCCCATTGTTTGATTTCAGCAGGGATTTCCACAGGTCTGAAGAATGGGGAGAAGGGAAGTTCCTGGGTGCAGGTTGGCATATCTTCCTGCTTCTGGCTGTGCATTTGGGGCTGTCCAGGAGGGGAATTTACAGATTCCTTTACCGTGTGTGTGTAGATTGCTCCAGGGGAAAATGTTTGGCCCTCTCCGAAACTGATGTCTTGATAATGACATAATTGGTGTTGAGAGTTTCTCATTTTGCTGTGACTACTAGGAAGCTCAAGTCCCATTGGATGTTTTTTTTTCCCCCTTGACTTAAGCTTTCTTCTGCTTATAATTGTTTTGCTTTATAAGCTGCTTTTAAAAAGATTTGGGTAAAAATTGCTGAAATAATTTCTCAATTAAAACAGACTGAAGGACTGGTGGTAAAGCGCTCGCCTAGCATGTGTGATGGCTCCTGGTTTGATCCTCAGCACCACGTAAAACCAAATAAATAAAGGTACTGTGTCCACCTTCAACTAATATATATATATAAATAGAGTGAAGCATGAAGGGTGGCACACTGTTTAGGCTGGGGACAGTTTGATGCAGCACGTCTGACTGAGTATGTAAAAGAATTATTGAGCCATCATAGCCCTTGGCAGACAAACCTAATCCTCATGCATTCTTTGCTCCCTTCCTGGACAGAGTCCAGACCTATGCCAAGGGGTGGGTAAAGAGACTTGCTAGATGTGCTTCACAGAGATGCCTGGGCAGCAAGGACTAGAGAGTCCTCATCTGTAAGAATCAAAGCAGTTTGAGAAACCCCAGGGTTAGCCATGTCCCCTTGCAGGGAGGGCCTTAGCCAGGTGTAAGCTCTTCTGATCCATGTTTCCCTACCCCCCTCCCAGGAACCCACTATTCTGCAATTTGGTACAGCTTGAAACCCCTTCTTGAGAGGTGGGAGGAAGTGGTTAATCCCCACTTCCTTCCCTGGGAGTTTTATGGGCCTCTGGGAGCCTGCCTTACTCTGGTCTTAATGGTCATAAATGACCCTCTCCCAGGGAAGGGCCAGGCCCCTGTGAATCTTTGCCTGGACTTGAGGCAGTTAGGTGCTTAATAAGTGCTCTTTCGTGTCCCGTCTGACAGGACACATCAACGTGGGCAGCGAACCTAGATGGGGAGGAATGAAGGGACAAGAGACACGAAAGGTGACAGCAAGACAAAAGTTCTGATCAAGCTGCAAACTTTTATTGTTCACACAGGGGTATTTATATGGTGGGAATGGGGAAGCTCTCTTATCGGCAGTTGCTGGATGTCTGCACAAGGTGAGATAACCGCAGGATGTTTCAGGAAGATAGGTTTCAGGAAGATAGGTGGCCGCAGGATGTCTCAGGTGAGATAAGTAGCTGCAGGATGCCTCCCAGGCAGGATGTCTCCCAGGGGGCTGTCAGGCTAATCTTTGAAGGAGAATTTCCTTCTAGTCCCTGACACTTTCGTGATGTTACCCTTGGTCTTCTGTAATTGGGGGGCGGGGTGGGAGGCTTTGTAGGATTACTGGGGTGGTGTAGTGGCTAGAGCTCTTGCAGCTGGGAACCTTGAGACCAAGTAGGGGCCTGGGTACTGGAGCTGGGTTTGACTGATTTTATCAGGTCTGGTCCTCCAAGGCCAAGGGAGCCCTCTGCTTCCTGTTGCTTTCAGTCTATCCTCTCTGGCTTATGCAGTAGTACAGGGTAAAAGAAATGTTAAGGTGACCATAATTGAGGTTTGAGCAGCTTTTATACTAACTATGAGGATCCCCCTCCCATTTACTTTGTTCCAATCACCAGGGTTTTAAGACAGCAATAAACTACCCAGTAAACTTAGTTTTTGTTTTTCTGCTATTTTTAATCGGTGCTGAAGATCGAACCCAGTGCCTTGCACGTGCTAGACAAGCACTTCACCATTTAGCGGTACCCCAGCCCCCCAGGAAGCTTAGTTGTTGATGGAAAAAAAAAAAAATGCTTGGGGATTGCAGCTCTTGGGACAGGTTCACAGAATGGCCTTCGGTGGATAGCTGGGCTGTAATCTTGATTAGCGGCCAAGGAGCTCTGGAAGGAAATCTTCAGGGCAGGCATCACCTCTTCTGCAAGCAGGTCCCCCCTTTTCCTCTGTCAGCTAATCCCCTTGCCTCCCCTTCTGCAGGGTTTTAATTAACTGTGTTTAATCTTTCCAGGGAAGCAGGCTTAATGCCCCCAGTGCCTGCCTATCCTGGAGCCTGCTGGGTTTTCTGTTGCAGCCCAGCGAGGCCAAGTACCATTCTGGAGGAGCCAGTTGCCCCAAGGGGCATTAGTTGAGGGAACCTCCCTGAGTATTCTCTCCTGTTTTGCTGCCTTTTGGGAAGATGGGAAGCCAACCTAGAAAGCAGCTATGATTATTAATGTGGTCCTCTCTGCCCACTGCCTCTTTGTGCAGGAGCTCCATAAACCCTGCTGGATTTAATATTATGCAGATAACTCCAGGTGCTGTACTTATTCTGGTTAAGGCTCAAGATGCCTAAATTCGAAAAATTAAAAAAAAAAAAAGTGTCATAAAAACTATTGGAGAAGAAGTAATTATTTTGTTTTCCTGTGGTACTGAGGATTAACCCAAGGTACTCTACCACTGAACTACATCCTCAACACCACCCCCCCTTTTTAAAAAATTTTGGGACCATGTCTCCCTGAATTATCCAGGCTGGGTCTCTCCTATTTCAGCCTGATGAGTCACTGGGTATACAGGTTTATGTCTATGTCTTTGCCCACGACTCCTTTCATTCTTGATTCTTTTGTGTAGTCTTTAAATTAGCCTTCCCTCCTTTTAACAATGATCTGGGGGGTTGGTTAACCCTGGGGCTTCCTGTTCTACAGAGATTCTGATTCTCTACAACTGGAGCAGGGCTCAGATTTACATCTTTCATAAGCATCTCTGGGGATTTTCATGCTGGTCCCTAGGAGAAACCCCCTGGGAGGGGGACTTCAGGTCACAGCAGAGTCTGAGCACCTTTTGTGCCTCCACCCCCACTCCCACCCTGTGCTTTATCACTGAGCCACATCTCTATCCCTAGTCCTTTTTATTTTGAGACAAGGTCTTGCTGTTACCAGGCTGGCTTCAAACTTGTCATCCTCCTGCCTCAGCCACCTGAGTAGCTGGGATTACAGGTGTGCTGTACTGTGCCTGGCAAGTTCCCAAAACTTAATGACATAATGATTAAAATTCAATTTAGACTGGTTAATGAATACCGGGAGTTTTCAGCCTGAATTTGAGTGAAACTTCCCAAAGCCCTTGCATGCAGGGCTCTGCTTTTCACCATAGACAAAGGCAGCTAGGAACTGGGTTAGGGGCCTTGTCTGGTCTCTGCTTCTAATTTCACCTCACCTTGGCATCTTTCTTCTCTGTCTAAATAGAGCTGAACCGGGAGCCACCTGGAGTCCTTCCAGGTACCTGTCTAGAGGGCTTAGAGCCCTTGGGGCTTGCTCAGGCACTTGGGGAGATGCTGGGAGTTTGCAGGGGAGTCTTGGGACAGCCAAGCAGCTGTATGCTTCTGGGAGAAGAAGGGTGGCCAACACCTTGCTGAGTCAGACAGAGTAAATGATTGCAGTGCTCCCAAAGAAACCCAGATCTTCTCCTCAGGTGATCCTTTGGAGGATTGTTTCGAAACCTCTGGTGCTATTCTTTGGAGGGGAGTAATTCTTTTGTGTGTGTGGTGCTGGGGATCAAACCCAAGGCCTTATGTGGGTAAGGCAAGCAGTCTACCAACTGAGTTATATTCCCAGTGTGGGAGTAGAGTAATTTTTAAGACAAAGCTGAAATTCGGAGCTTGATTGGTTTTCAGAGACCAAACCTGGGCTGCCATTTACTCCTAGGTCACTTGAGGAAAAATGCTGGGGACCTTTGGCTCAGAAGCTGCTTTTGATGTAGTACTGGGCCCACAAACACTTTGCAAAGATTTAAGACTCTCCAGAAAAAGTGCGGTCAAAGGAAATGGAAGAGAAAGCAGTGGCTCAGTGCTCCTGATCTGGCTGAGTATCTCCTACCACCACATCAGGGGCAGTCTTGTGGCAGCCGTGTGTGGTTAACACCCCCGCTCCCCTTCCCTTCCACACTATCATCAGATTTGTGGGGAATCTTGACTTTGGGGCTACTCACAGGCACAGACTTTTCTTAAATACAGGAGATACTAAGTACACTGAGCATTGTAGGAGATTATAAGCCAGTTGTATGTATTGTGGACTTGAAAATATCAACGTGTCCAGTCCTGTGAGAGAATAAGGCTTTGGAATCTCTCATGACGTTTCTGGGTCAAATTGCAAGCCAGCCATGTGCCCTGGGCAAAAATTTAGTTTCCACAATGTTAAAAATGGAGATGAAGACTATGGTCTATTAGGTTGTACATTTATTTATTTACTTTTTTTTTGGTTAAAATATTTTTTAGTTTTAGGTGGACACAATATTTTTATTTTTATGTGGTGCTGAGAATCGAACCCAGTGCCTCATGCATGCTAGGCGAGTGCGCTACCACTTGAGCCACATCCCCAGCCCCTATTTATTTACTTATGTTGTTGAGTAGGAAACCAAAACCCATAAACCATTTTTAAAAATTTTCAGTTTCTAGTAATTATTTAATATTTGTGGGGGTACAGTTTTATTGGAATGATTATGTTAAGCTTGTTAACTTATCCATCACCTCATGTACTGAAACTTTTGGTACAGAGAACATTTAAAATTTATTTTTTGGTCACCCTCTTCCTCCATGATGGTGGCTATCAAACCCCATGCCTCACACATGCTAGGCAAGCACTGTGCCACTGAGTTATAACCCCCAGTCCATTTTATTTTTATTTATTTATTTAAAATTTTGTTTTAATTAGTTACACATGACAGTACAATGTCATTTTATTTTTGTATTTTGAGACAGGCTCACTAAGTTGCTGATGTTTCTGCCTCTGTCTCCCAAGCAGCTTGGTATATGTGGGTACTGCTCTGCCCAGCTCTTAGCCATTTTGAAGTAAACAACACGTGAGGAATAACTATGGTCAGCCTGCTATGCAGTAGATTTCGAAAACCTGCCTTTGTTAACTGAAACTTTGGACCCATTAACCCACATCTCCCTCTCCATTCTACCACTCTGCCCAGGTCCTAGAAAGCACCATCCTGCTCTGCTCCTATGAGATCAGCTCTTAGTATGAGTGAATTCATGCAGCATTTCTCTTTCTGTACCTCGGTTATTTCTCTTAGCATAGTATTCTCCCAGGGTTATTGAAGTTGTCCTATGTGATAGACTCCCCCCCCCCCCAAAAAAAAAAAAAAAAAGGCTGAATAGGCTGGATGTGATGGTTCATACCTGTAATCCCAGCAATTTGGGAAGCTGAGGCAAGAGGATCACAAGTTCAAAGTCAGCCTCAGGGTCTCAGTGAGACCCCAGCTTTTCTTGGGCAGGTAGGGGGAACCGGGAATTGTATCCAAGGGTGCCTAACTACTGAGATATTTTCCCAGCACGCACCCCCACCCCCACACCCCCACCCTTTTAAAATTACCTAGTTTAGGGCTTCATTAAGTTGCTGAGGCTGGCTTTGAACTTGCAATCCTCCTGCCCCAGCCTCCTGAGCTGCTGGGATTATAGGCATGCACCCCTGTGACTTGTGAGATCCTGTTTTAAATAAAAAATAAGTGGGGCTGGGGATGTGGTTCAGTAGTTAAATGCTCCTGGGTTTTATTCCTGGTACCAGAAAAATGCTGAATAGTATTGCATTTTGTGTGTGTTTATATATTATGTTATATATATATACACACACACACACACTACATACATAGTACCACATTTTCTTTATTCATTCATCTATTGATGGACACTTAATGCTCATTCTGTCTTGGTTGTTATGAATAATGCTGCAGTACAAATGTCTGACATACTGATTTAAGCTTTTTTTTTTTTAATGGTATTGGGGATTGAACCAGGAGCCCTCTGCCACCCCATTCCTTTTTATTTTTTATTTGGAGATGGGGTCTCACTGTATTGCTGAGGCTGGCTTGGAACTTTGACCCGCCTGGCCTTTCTCTCAGGCACTTGAATTACAGGCCTGTGCAATTGTGCCCAGCTTGATTTAAGTTCTTTTAAATATATACCCAGAGGTAGAATTGTCGGGTCATACAGTAATTCTATTTCCAGTCTTCTGAGGGACTTCCCTGCTGTTCTCCATAATGGCTGTACTTATTTAATGGTTCTACTTTTTTAAAGTTGCAATGCTATATGGAAAGCACCCTGCCCAGTGCCTGACTTGCCTTTAGACCTTTGGCAAGTGCACATCCAGCATTTATTGTGAGCTCAGCTCTGTGCTCAGTTGATGGCTGTCCCTTTCTCATGGGTCAGAAGAATGTGCTGACCCCTAAAGAGATTCACCTGTGGTTTGGCTCTTCCCAAATTTGCCTTGAGTCTTGGCTCAGCTGACTCTCAACATGGAACCCTGTTCCCTTCCCTTGCCTGTTGCAACAGGGCACATTTTAGAAATAACATGTTTGGAAGCAGTTTCTACAAGAGTGGCTGAGAGCAGCTAATCACACTTGGTGTGAGTTCACCTCTCTTTGCCTTGGATTCCATATTTGTTAGAGATAAGGAAAGCCACTGCCTATATCTAAATGGCATACTACACACAATGAGATGAAACCAGGGTGTGTCGCAGCAGTTGTGCACCCCAGGGTAGGGTGCATTTCCCTCTTCCTTGGGTTCTGCAGGTCAGAGGAATCCTGTCAAGGGAGTTCTGCAGGGTCTGGTCCACAAACTTGTGTCTGGAGAAGTTAGCTGGTCTCACTTGTCTCCCAGGGCATGAGGCTGTGGGAAGGGTCCTACTTACTGCAGAAATAAGGGGGCAGTTTTTTGCTAATTCTTCACCCTCTTCCCCCAGCATTTTATGTGACTAAATAATGCTTCTTTTCCAGAAAGGAGGCTCAAAAATGCACCTAGGTTTGTTGAGAAGCAGAGGACCTGAGGTTACTTTCTCTTTCCCCAGGCAGTTTCTAAATGCCAGATGCCTCTCAGTCTCAGTCACCAGGTTGAGACACCTGGGGCAGGGAACAGGCTGAGGAGCAAAGCTTAAGTGGTCTTTGGGGGTAGTGGGATTCCCTGGTTAGCTGGGAGCAGCTGGGATGCTGATTCCCAGAAAGCATCATGTGGAACCAGGGCAGAGTAATGGAGACTCATGGAATTCAGAGCCCCCCTAGCCCCCACCCCCCCGCCCGACTGTGAGTCCCCTTGCAGTACAAGGGTCTGGGAGGAGTTATGAGACTTCAAAAATTTTTTTCAAAGCGCCCCCCTCTCCATTAGATACTGGGGACTGAACCCAGGGACACTTTACCATTTTACCAGCCCCTTTCAAAAATGTCATTTTAAGATGCGGTCTCTCAGTTGCCAAGGCTGACCTGGAACAGAGATCCTTTCTCTCTAAGCCTCCTGAGTAGCTAAGATACCCAGCAGGTACCACCACACCCTAGGTACTCCTGTGTTTTAATTCAAGAAACAGGCCCTGGGCTATGGGGGTGGGGAGATTTAAGGACAGGATAACTCCAGTACTCCAATTTAGATTTGAAAGCTGCAGAGACCTCCTTTTGGATGGATAAGGTTGGGAAGAACCAGGTACTGCTAGGCTGCAGTTACTTGAGCACTCACCCACTGAGCCACAACCCAGCCTTTTAAAATTTTGAAACAGGATCTTATGTGCTTTAGGGCCTCACTAAGTTGCCGAGGCCTCTGTCTTGCAGTTTGCTGGGACCATCTTGACAGTCTGGCACCTGTGCATATACTTTCCAGAAAGAACATATTCATAATTGTGCACACAAGTGGAGGGATTGCCAGGTCCCAGGACAAATTGTGCACACAGGTTGAAGGCGGCTCCCATCTCGCTCATTTGACTTTTTGACCGAAAGTGTTCTTGGAGTTTATCTTCAGTTCCTTTCCAAGCAAGATGTTTTTGTATTTAAGAAGTGAAGGGGGGGCTGGGGATGTGGCTCAAGCGGTAGCCGCTCGCCTGGGATGCATGCGTGCAGCCCGGGTTCCTTCCTCAGTACCACATACAAACAAAGATGTTGTGTCCGCCGAAAACTAAGAAATAAATATTTAAAAAAAAATTCTCTCTCTCTCAAAAAAAAAAATAAATAAATAAAGAAGTGAAACCAGGGGTTGGGGCTGTAGCTCAGTGGCAGAGCGCTTGCCTAGTATGTGTGAGGCACTGGGTTCGATCCTCAGCAGCACATTAAAAAAATTAATAAATAAACAAATAAAATAAAGGCATTCAACCCCCCCCCCCAAAAAAAAAAAAAAGTGAAACTGGCTAGACGTGACACATGCCTGCAATCTGCAATCCCAGCAACTCAGGAGGCTAAGACAGGACAATTGCAAGTCCAGCCTCAGAAACCTTACCAAAACCCTGTCTCAAACAGTAAAAAAAAAAAAAAAAGGGAGCTGGGGTTGTGGCGCAGTGCAGAGTGCTTGCCTCGCACATGTGAGGAACTGGGTTCAATCCTCAGCACCACATAAAAATGAATAAACAAAGATATTGTGTCCGTGTATAACTAAAAAATATTAAAAGAAAAATAAAAAGGGCTAGGGATGCTTCTCAGTGGTAAAGTGCCAAGTTCAGCCCTCAGCCCCCACTTCCTTTGGGGGAGTGAGGAGAAAGAAAAGTGGAAGCAAACCCCTCTTGACCTGAATGGTTTCAGAACCTAGGCCTTGTGGTCCTCAGGCCCGTGGTGACGAGCCTTCAGCTTCACTGTCTCCATGCCTCTTTTGGAGATGAGGTAGGCAAGGTGTTGAAGCAGTTCAGGTTTTGTATGGGTGGATGTGATTAGAGGGGCAAGTTTCATCAACATCGGGAATACAGATTTTTGTGTGTGATTCGTTGACAGCCTGAGGGAGTGTGAAAAACTAAAGAGAAGAATCTTTTCCCAAAAGGACTTTGGCAAGCCATTTCCCTTCCCTCTCCTTTTGGGTTTGACCTATTTATATACTTCAGAGTGCTGATGTCATAGCATTTCAAAGGGATATTGTACATCTTGACAACTTCTTTTAAATAGGCCCGAAATATTCTCTGCATTAGTAGTGACCAGCGTGGTTCCTGCCAGAAATGGAAATTGTCATAGAATGTCTTAGTCATCCTGATGACTAGAGTCATTCTCCTTCCTGCTTAGTTCTGGACTCCCTTTTGCAACAACTGGAATGTAATTGTCAAACCAAAATAACCTCTTAAGAAAAACTAGCCTGTGTAGACTAGTTCTTTGGATTTTAAAAAATGTGTCTTCAGATGAATTGCAGAGTTCTGGTTGGGAAGAAAGGCCCTGCTAAGCAGAGTGTGTTTTGACCTACTTATTAGCTAGGGTTTTGTAGGGGGACCATTCCCTGCCCCATCCGCTTGTTTCTCTTGTGGGATTAATCATTTCCTTTTGACCTTGTGCTCTGCCCCTAACATGTTGCATTGATCAGATCCTGAAATCTCAAGTCATTTCTCCACCCCCACCTACCACCCCATTCTAATTAGAAACTCTGAGGTGTGGGCAGGGAGAAGGGTTGAAATAGAATAGTTGTTTATCAAAACGTACGAAATGGAAAAAAAAAATTACTATTATTTCAAAAAGAAGCCTCTCTACCTCCCTGTTTTTTTTTTTAATTCTGTGAGCAGGCCTTTGAGAAAAGTTCCATTTCATAAAACATGACTACAAAAATGTTCAAAATGAGCATTTTAAAACCTTGTTTGGAGGTGTTTCTTTAGGGTGGGGGGCTTTTAAAGAAATTTATTTCCTAAGTAGATGATAGAATTTGAATTTCAGGCTACAATTAGCAAAAGAATTGAATACCATTAGCAACAGAGCTGAATACAGCTGACAAATAGCTATGCCAACAAGGAGAATATGTCTGAGTGTGGTGGCAGATAACTGTAATCCTAGCTCTCCAAGAGGCTGAGGAAGGAGGATTGCAATTTTTGAGTCCAACCTCTGTCTTAGTCAGACCTTGTCTCTAAATAAATAAGTAAATAAATGAATGAATTAAAAAAAAAAAAAGGGACGAGGATGTAGTTCAGTGGTAGCGTGTGTGAGGCCCTGGATTCAATGCCCAGTACCATGGTGGGGAAAAAGAATTTATAGAATTGACTTAATGCCTATTAATACCTTCCCTCATTTTAACTGAATTCTCTTGGCTAAATATCCAGTTGTTTAAGGCCTGTCTTTTCTTCCTCTTCCTATTGGAGAGCTGGCAGCTTGGAGAGGAATCAGGCAATTGTACTCTTAAATTAATTACCTCTGGTGACATTAATCATAGAAAAATTATTTGGAACTTAATTTTATTTCAAAACAGCAAAAAGGGAGCAAAAGAAATGCAAACTGAGTTTTATCCCCCAAGCATAGGAACAGCCTTCTGTTTTGGAGGACCAGGAAGGAATTTTGTGTTCCCTTCCCACTTGCAAGAAGCTATTCTCCTGCTGCAGTGGGCCCCAGGGAACCAGCAGGAACAAAGAGTGTATTGGCCCAGCTGCCATCTTGGACTCTGCTATTTCTTGATTGCTCCTCAGCCTGGGACTAAATTGATCACAGATTCCCTGGGGGTAGCCTTTTGGATCATGGGGCCATGAGTGAAATTGGTGACAGGGACAGTGTCACGGCCCAAGCTGCAGCCCCTGGGGCACATCTTAGAAAAGAACATTAAGGACTGTGTTCCTTTACTATGACCAGGGGGAGGGTGGGGATTGGGAGGCAGATACATAGGTTTTTCCAGCTTCTCTACATTTCCACTACTGGGCTTATGCCCCAGGGGTTTTATAGAAATCTGAGATATTGGGAGCCAGGATGAGTGAGTGGTTCAGTATGATAGAGTGGGGACCTCAGAGGTGAGGACTTAGGAACAGGGACCCAAAACAGAACAACGTTTGGTCAGACATTGTATTACGTTCACTGCTATGGAAGGGTTTTGTGTGTGTGTGTGTGTGTGTGTGTGTGTGTGTGTCCGTGTGTCCCCGTCCGTCCATGTTCGTGTCCCATGCTGGGGTTGAACCCAGAGGTACTCTGCCCCACACCCTCCCCTTTGTATTTGTCTACGTTGAGACAGTGCTGGCCTGGAAATTGCCATCCTCCTGCTTCAGCCTTCCCGAGTCTCAGGGATTACAGGCATGTGCCGTGGAGAGTTGTTGAGTTTGGAAATTATGAGAAAGAATGCAATTTGATTTAGTATTGGTTGATGATGCACAGATAGAAATGCCTCTGCCATCGAGTTATAAACCCTAAGCGGACACCTGAAGGTTTCTAGAGATGTTTTTCAGGGCAGTGCCAGGGGGAGTTATTATTATTGTTAGAGGCATCAAAAGCCTAGTAGTTTTTTTCTTTTAATTTTTAAATTTATGTATTTTAAAAATTTGTTCTTTTTAGGTATGCAAGGCCTAGCGGTTTCTATATGGGCCCTGAAACCACGTTCTAGTCGATCCTTGGGCAAAGTAAACTGTCCATGCGCCAGTTTCTTCTGTATCTGTAAAAGAGTGTGTTAACCAGCTATCCCATAGGGTAGTGGTCAGGATCAAACAAGTTAATACATGTAAGGCACCTCGCACAGGGCTTGATTCTAGTAAGTACTTAGACACAGCTCAGTGGCTAAGGTCTGTATTTATGCCCCTTTTAAAAAAATATTTATTTTTGGTTGTAGTTGGACACAATATCGTTATTTTATTTGTTTTTATGTGGTGCTGAGGATCGAACCCAGGGCCTCACATGTGCTAGGTGAGCACTCTACTGCTGAACCCCAGTCCCAGCCCCCCAAGGATGACTTTTAATGACCTGGTATATATCATTCTAACTTTTATGGTTGGGAGTGGGGGGGGGGGGCGGGGGGGCATCCATCCATTCACAAATACAAGATCACACTGTGAACACTCCCTTATATTTTTGTTGTTCTCTTTCAGTTTTCATTACATCATGTTAATATCTGGTATTACATATCTTAAATGTGTAGTATTGTCTTGGTGAGTTTTTTAGGAATAAGAAGGGCTGGGGATGTAGCACAGTGGTAGAGTACTTGCCTAGCATGCTTGAGAAACCCTGGGTTCAGTCCCCAGTAACACCCCCGCCCCCAGGCAACTACATAAACACCCATTTGGTGTGGGGTTAAAAAAAATACACAATTAATCTGTGACATACATACATCTCACTGTAGATTTGCTGAGCAAGAAATACTGGTACCTATTTCTCTCTCTCTTTTTTAACAAGTTGTAGCATACCATATACATTACTCTGTTCCCTATGTTTTCCATAGATATGTGTCTTGGCATATTATTTAGCTAGTTCCCCTATTGATAGACATTTAATTTGCTTCTGCAACATGATACCACATATATTTTTATTCTTTGCATTGCTGGGGATGGAAGCCAGGGCCTTGGCACACAGTGCTAGGCAGGTTCTCTATCACTGAGCTACACCCAGCCCTCTATCAATCTGCATTTTAAAGAAAGTACCTCATTGCTACCCAGATGACTTAAAATGCAAAGATATAGCTTGTAATGGTTCTTGTTACTTAGAAGTAAGCCCTTTCTTGTTCCGGAGAGGTGGAGATTGAGAGGTTTTTCCTGAAATCCTATCAAGCAAGTAGTATAGAAATAAGATTGGTTGGTGAGGACCTGGGTTCTGTCCCTGGCACCACAAAACCAGAAACAAGATTGTATCTGGACCACAGGCATGTCACATTTGGAGTTTGATTCTGGGTGAGAGAATGTGGCTTAGGGTGTACCAGTAGGAAGAAATCTCAGTGTTGGCCCCTAGGGAAGCCTGCCTAGGTGTTACCTTCTCATTCTAACAGTTTTTGTTAAAAAATGCTTTAGTCAGTTGAAACACTGAGAGGATGTGAGCAGCTGTTGGGTTTAGAGACCTGATTTTTTCCTTTCATTATTCTTTGTGCCTTCTTTCTGATTAAGGCTTTGTGGGATGGAATCCATGGATTTCTTTCTTTTTGGTACCAGGGGTTTAACTCAGGGCATTGATTCAATCACTGAGCCACACCTTCAGCCCTATTTTGAAATCCTTGATTCTGTTCTTTAATAGATAACACAACCAGAGTGACTGGGTTTTCCTCTGTGCCATTCTCTGGTCTTCTCAGATTGGGCTGCTGGGCTCTGAGTTTTCCCAGAACATGAAGTCTACCCTGCTTGAAACTCTTCCATATTTCGTTAGGCAAGACAGATTGCAAGGCCAGCCTCGATTGAAGGGGAAGGGAAATAGAATCCAGGTGTTTGTTTTGGTACTGGGGATTTAACCTAGTGGTGCCTTACCACTGAGCTACAACCTCAACCCTTCTCCAACCCTTATTTAATTTTGAGACAGGGTCTTTTTAAGTTGCTTAGGTCCTCATTGAGTTGCTGAAACTGGCCTCAAACTTGTGATCCTCCTGTATCAGCCTCCTGAGTTTGCTGGGATTACAGGCATGCACAAGCACCACAGTGTTCTGGCTAGAATCCATGTTTTGTTGGGAGGAACAGAGATAAGTGCAGTCCACTTAAATTGATTATAAGTGGCCTTTTTAGGAAAATCCATAAATTCACCTAGATATTACCGCTCATGATTGAATTTGGATTTCCCTAAAATAGCCTGAATATTTATTCATGATTTTAGAATTGAAAGTTTGTTTTTTGGTACTGGGGATTGAACCCAGGGGTGTGTAAATCACTGAGCCACATCCCCAAGCCCTTGTTTTTTGTTTTGTTGTTTTGTGGTGCTGGGGATAGAACCCAGGGCCTTGTGCATTCGAGGCAAGCACTGTACCAAACTGAGCTGTATCTCCAGCCTCCCTTGTTATTTATTTATTTATTCATTTATTTAGAGAGGGGCCTCCCTAAGTTGCAGAGGCTGGCTTTGAACTTGCTATCCTCCTGCCATAGCCTCCCAGGCCACTGCAATTACAGGTGTGTGCCTCTGCACCTAGCTGTCCTCGTCACCATCATCATCATCTTTTTTTTTAAAAGAACACAACTTTAATAATTTTGTTACATATAAAATGATTCAGAAAGTGATTATTTTTTCAGGGCCCTAGGAGTCATGCTGAAGGCTTCTTTTATGGAGCTTACTGCTTCTAAATTAGAGTTGTTTGGAAAGGGAAAGGAGGCCTTGCAGTGCTAATTAGGTGCCTCTGAGACTTTTCGGAAACTTTCTATAGTCCAGAACGGGTAGTAGCACCCAGCATGGAGGAGAGAGAGGCCTAAAGGTGGGGTGGCTAGCATCTCCTGTGGCGTCATACTGAACAGGGCCTGTAGTTAACATGGGTGCTGACAGAGCAAGACTTGACATGTTTTCCCCCTAATAATCTTCCTTGTCTGGAGCTTTCACCACACCCATTCCTACTTACACCTGTAGGCTGATGTCAGACTTTACATCTTAAGAAGTCCATTGAAATTACATCCCAGGCCCAGTGTTTCTCGTTTTCTCCCCCAAACCTGTAACTGCTGGCCTAAGTCAGTCCTTCCTCCTACCGGACTGGGACCTGAGGAAGTGCATGCATTGGGATTCGTGGTTAACATGCTGTGGGACCTGTCAGGTGGGGATGACAGGAGTAGGGTCACTGGCCTTGTGGGCAGGCAGTGTGGCCTGCAGAGGATGTTGGGCCATGTTTGGGCCAGAGGTTGTTATTCAGTGTCTTTTCCCCCAATTTTTAAAAAAATATTTTTTAGTTGGTGATGGACCTTTATTTTATTTATTTTAAAAAATATTTATTTATTTATTTTTTTAGTTTTCAGTGGACACAACATCTTTGTTTGTATGTGGTGCTGAGGATGGAACCCGGGCCACACACATGCCAGGCGAGTGCGCTACCGCTTGAGCCACATCCCCAAGCCCCTATTTTATTTATTTGTATGTGGTGCTGAGAATGGAACCCAGTGTCCCGCATCAACCCCAGCCCCGCCCCCAATCTTATTTAAGGAATCTTTCACTATTCTTTTCAGTGAGCAAACAAAATAATAGCCCTGGAGAAGGCTGGCCAAAAGGCCTTTGAGTGGCTTCCCAGCTCATTCTCCATCCTGCCTTGCACGTGACTAACCCGAACCCTACTAACCTGAACCCTTAGAGCCCTCTGGGCCTCCCTCTCCTTTCTGTTTAGAACTGTTATCAGCATTTAAAATTCATGCAGTTTCTTAGGATGGATTCTTCTCCAGCACCAGTGTCTGATCCCTGGTTCATGGGTATAAGCAGCTCGCTTATAAGCACTTGAGTCAGAGTCACTTGATAAGCAGCCAACTTATCACGAAGAATTGGGAGAAGCGTGGTATTGATGTTTGAACCCAGATTTCCTGACTCAACACAAGATGGTCCAATGCATGCTCTGGCCCTCTTCCATGTCTAGATGACTAGAAGAGTTAGTGTAATTTCTGTTCCTCAAGGCCACTTGGCCAGGGAGTACACCCTTGCTGGGAAGCTTTCTCCTCCTTTTTACTCCAGATTCTTCTACACATGGGCCAGGAGCAGTATGCCACTTTTAACTGATCTGTGTTTCACCCTCTGGCACCGTGTGGTGCCAGGAAGCCCTTCCCACATCGGCTCTCCACAGCGTCTCTTGCTTCTGTGGTTGAATGGAGTCAGTTATACAAAATATAATTTTCCTGTCAATTTTGGGCAAATTTTTCTTACCTTGCTTAGCATAATCTGGTTGGTTTTCTGCCATGTGTTTTCCAAACCAGGCCATTTTGGGGAGTGAAGAGGGTGTTGCTGGTAAGAGTTGTTTTATAACCTCCCAAGGCTCTTAAATTCCATGTGAGTAGGATAAACATTAGCAGTAAACACAGCATACTAGATAAGGATATGGCGGCCTTAAAGGCCACAACTTGAGTGTAGGCTAAGTTGTAAGAGCTGCCTCTTAAAATGGATCAGGTTGAGACTCAAGGAGAGAGACCTGGGAGAGCCAGGGTGCTCCCCACAGCTGCTCAGTGCCACAGGCCAGCACCTGCAGGGGAGGAGCCTTAGATGCAGCCAGGGTGAATGTGGTGGAAGACTAAGGAAAAAGCTGCAGGGGCCAGGAATTCATTGTGAGGGTCCATTTGAGCCAAATGTTTTCTTGCCTTTTATCTTTCCCTCAACTGATTTAGGTTATAGCCAAAATGAGGAAGACTTTCATCCAGATGCAACCGGACAGAGATTTCAGGACCCACTGAGATACCAATTTAAGTTCTCTAGTTCCCTAATTTCTGAAACCTTGGATTACACGACTGATACTACGACTGATACTACGTAGTGCTTTCATTAGTTCAAAGCCAGCCTCAGCAAAAATGTGCCAAGCAACTCAGTGAGACCTTGTCTCTAAATAAAATAGAATATAGGGCTGCGGGGGCTGGGATTGTCTCTCAGCAGTAGAGAGCTCGCCTAGCATGCTTGGGGCCCTGGGTTTGATCCTCAGCACCGCATAAAAATAAATGAATGAAATAAAGGTATTGGGTCCAACTACAACCAAAAAAAATAATAATAATAATATAGGGCTGGGGATGTGGCTCAGTGGTTAAGTGCCCCTGAGTTCAATCCTTGTTGTCCACCCTCCCCAAGTTAAAGAAGGAAGAAGAAAAATGTTGAATAATACCAGGAATTCAAGGTTCTAAAGAGGAGTCTGGCTCCAGTGATTTGGCTTCCATGCCCCCAAGTGATGCTCTTCTGATTTGTCTGATGGCCAGTTAGTTGTGTCCTGCTGGCCTGGCTGTGTTGGGATTCCCTGACTTTCTCGGGATCATTTCTTTTGGTCCTTGCACCCACTGTAATTTCTGCTTCTGCAGGGTGCAGCTGTGGAGAGCTGTGCACACTGGTGGGAAGAGAATGGGCGAACTCCAAGGGGCTGGGGCTTCATTTCTGGTCTGAGCCAGGCCCAACAGCCATTCCTGGTTTGGCCTCTAAAGTGACCCAGTGCAGTTAGCAGACTTCTCTCCATCTGGTCCCAGCTAGGCTGAGCCCTTCTTCACTAGGTCACATACCTCTTAGCTCTGCAATTCCGATTTTCTGCTGCCCAGTTCTTTTTCTGTGTGTTGGACTAGTGCTGCTGGCTCACCTTGGCTCCCTGTGCCACCCTCTGTTGAGCTGCTTATGTCCAATTTCACTTGCCTTCTCCCCATTGTCTTTCCTAGGACCCCTTTCCATCATTGATGGCTAATAGAAGGACACTGTTTTCTTCTGCAGTGTGGGTCTGTCTTTGCTTTCTTTTTCTTTCCTTTACTTTCTAGAGATTGAATCCAGGAATGCTTAACCACTGAGCTGTATCCCCGTATATTTTATTTTGAGACAGGATCTAAGTTGCTTTAGGGTCTTGCTAAGTTGCTGAGGTTGGTTTGAATTGGAGATCCTCCTTCCTCACCTCCTGAGCCACTGGAATTACAGATGTGCCCACCACACTTGGCCAGTGTGGGCTTTCCTTTTGGGGATGGTAGGTGGAGTGGTACCTGCCCTCACCAGAGAACCTTCCTCAGGTTACTTCCTATATTGGGACAGACAGGTGGTTTTCATCTCTGGGAAGTCCTTTGAAGCAGCTGGCCTGGCCTGGGCTCTGTGGCTGGCCCCATTTCCCCTTTGTCATTTGTAGGGGTATCCATGGGGTTAGGTTTCCTAGTAGAGGGAGGCGCCTAGAATATTCTGCCTAACACACTGGTATTTTAAAAGGGCTTTTTAAAAACAAACTTCTTGACAGGGCCAGGGCATCTCTTCTGCACCAGAGCCTTTGCTTGAGGTCTCTTTGCTCTGGCTTATTTTTGCCTTTTACTTGAGAAAACTGTTGAAAGGCTCTGGGGAAAGAGGAAGTGCTGCAAGAACAAGCCTAGCTTCTGTTTTTTTTTTTTTTTTGGGGGGGGGGGTGTGTACCCAGAATTGAACTCAGGGGCACTCGACCACTGAGCCACATCCCCAGCCCTATTTTTTTTGCATTTTATTTAGACACAGGGTGTCACTGAGTTGGTTAGCGTCCCTCACTTTTGCTGGGGCTGGCTTTGAACACAGGATCCCCCAGCCGCGTGCTCCACCGCCCAGCTCTGGCTGCTGATCTGAATACCCTTCTCCAAGAGGCAGTTTTGGGTACTGCAGCTCAAGCTCAACTTGGGGCTTGGCAACAAATCTCCTTGCCTCACAGACAAGCCCCAGTTCCCTCCCTGGCCTCTCCTTACCAAGGAGCCCATCACTGCCCTGAAAAGGATTAGAGGCCATATGTGGGTCATCCTAGGATTGGTCCCTGGTCCCCTTCCCAGTTTAAATAATCCTCACCAACGAGTAACTCTGTAGTAAAACAAAATTCCTACATCACTAAATACTTGATTAGGCTGTTGATTCAGACACAGTGCTTGGAAGGTAACGGTCTTGTAACATTGGCTACAGATCTGGCCTGTAATCATGGACCACCAGGAAGAGCAGAGTTGGATCTTTCTTACCCCATGACTGACTCATGAGCCTTAACCAGAACAGAGAGCAACAGAGTATAATGTAGGGGGTCCAGCTACCCAAGATATAAATAATACTGGAATGGGAGAGAGAAGAGAATTTTGACTCTATTGTTAAAAGTGGAAAGGGTGGCTTTCCAAATATATTTTCTAAAATTTTTAGTTGTAGATGAACACAGTACCTTTATTTATCTTTTTTTTTTTAAGAGAGAGAGAGAGAGAGAGAATTTTTCAATATTTATTTTTTAGTTTTCGGCAGACATAACATCTTTGTATGTGGTGCTGAGGATCGAACCCGAGCCGCACGCATGCCAGGCGAGCGCGCTACCGCTTGAGCCACATCCCCAGCCCGTCCTTTATTTATCTTTATGTGGTGCTGAGGATCGAACCCAGGGCCTCACACGTGCCAGGCAAACGCTGTATCACTGAGCCACAACCCCAGCCCTCTAAATATTTTTTTAAAAACTTTAGTTTACTCTTATCTGTGTTCTTATTACTCTTCGTCTTGGATAATTTCCCCCAGGTAATGAGTACTTTTCCCTTGCTTTAAAAAAAAAAAAAAAAAGCCACCTGTCTACATGATCCCCACCACACACGCAACTGAAACCTCCTTTGCTACTTTAGGGAGCGGAAGGGTTTCAGGTGTACAATGTTATCCTCTGTTTAAGAGGCAGGACTGAGTTACACGGCCACCTACAGTCTGGATCCCTACCACCCACCCCAAGTTAGTTCCCAGATACTCTTGACTCCTATCCAGGACTCAACAGATTAAAACCTGCCCTGCTTTTTTGCAACCTTAGGGGCAACAGGAAAACTCTGTGTCTCTGTCAAAATCTATCTTTTTTACATCTGGCTTGAAAATCTATAATTTATGTGGGCAGTGATCTCAGTGTTAGGGCAAATCTCTTTTATTTGTGGCTGGAAGCTGCTTGGGCCACTCATTAGTACACCAGAGGTCAGATGCATGCTGGGTGGCAGCTGGGACTGTAATGATTTCATAGGGCTTTGCTTGACTGTTGGCTGCCTGTGGCGCTGTAAATCGGACTCGTTCTAATTTTTTGAAAACCTCCAGGGAATTAGTCCATACTTCCTTCTTGGGAGACAGAATTAATATAGTATTTCTCAGGAAGGCTGAGGCAGGAGGAACATAAGTTCAAGGTCAGCCCCAGCAATTTAGGGAGGTCCTGAGCAACTTAGCCAGACCCTATCTCAAAATAAAAAAATAGGAAGGGCTGGGGATGTGGCTCAGTAGTGTTAAGTGCCCCTGAGTTCAATCCCTGGTATACTACCCCCAAAAAACAAACAAACAAACAAATAATAAAATACTATTTGTAGTGGAGAGCCAAGGAAAAAGAATATCTCATAAGAAAATTGTGGAGAAAGAATGGTAGCAATCTATTAGAAACAAAGTTTGCGGGCCCTTGGAGTAAAGGCATTTATGGGCTTAGTGAGTATTTTCTTAGGTCCTTGCTGAGGCTGAGCTTCAAGCCTCACCCCGTTAACACTTAGGTTATTGGGTGGTCGTACCTTTTCTGGGGGTATATCAAATGTATGATTAGAGCTTTGATGATGATATACACCTATGTAGTCCTCCCTTCCACAAAGATAACATTTCCATCACTCCTGAACAGTTCCACTGAGGTCCCAGACCCCCAGTCCATTCCTGTTCTAATCTGTAACTACTGTTTTCATATTTTTACAATTTATTTTCCCTTCACGTAAGTGGAATTGTGCAGTATGTCCTCTGCCTTTAAGAGTCATCAGTATAATTATTTGAATCATAATTCATTTCGCCCTACTGAACTATATCCCTAGCCCTTTCTATTTTTGAGACAGGGTCTTACTAAATAGCTGAGGTGGGCTTTGAACTTGATCCTTCTGCCTCAGCCTCCCGAATTGGAGGGATTAGGTGAGCACCACTGCACCAGGCTCCAAATTGCCACCTTCCTTCATGGAACCTAAAAATGTTATTTAGACTGACTAGAAGATTCTGACCCCACGTTGTACTCTTGTTGGATATCCCCGTTTACATGCATAACTTGGGACTCTTACCTTAACCCTTGGAGTCACATGTGCTTCAACATTCAAAATTTCTGACACTATTCAGGTGTGGCATATGCCTGTAGTCCCTACTACTTTGGATGCCAAAGCAGGAGGATCTTACAAGTTGGAGGCCAGCTTGGGCAATTTAGCAAAATAAAATAATAATAGTAAAGAAAGGGCTGGGGATGTAGTTCAGTGATAGAGCAATTCTCCTAGTATGTGTGAGGCTCTGAATTCAATCACCAGTGTTGCAAAATTTTATTTTATTTTATTTTTTATTGTTGCAAAATTTTAAAAGGTTTATATCGCATGTGGAAAATATGCAAGGGTACTACAAAATAATGAAAAAAAATAGCGTTTCAGTAGTGAAATATAAAAACTCATTAAATGATATAAGTAAAGATCATAAGTCATTTTCATGCCAGTTCTGGTATTTAAAAAATCCCCCCCCCTTGATACTGGGGATTGGGCACATGGCAAGGGGTGCTTTACCTCTGAGTTACATTCCCTAGTCCTTTTTGAAACAGGGTCTTGTTAATTTGTTGGGTCTCACTAAATTGCTGAGGCTGGCCTTGAATTTGCCATCCTCCTGCCTCAGTCTTCCCAAGTTCCTGGGATTACAGTCCTGTGCCACCTCACCCAATTTAAAAATATTTTGACAAAAATTTTGTATTGTTTGGAAATATGGATACTTTGTGGTAGAATGGCTATATTGAGCTAATTATCACTCACATTATCTCACGTGCTCCTCTTTTATGAGAACTTTAAAAACTGCCTTAGTCATTTTTAAGAATAGAGGATATTTGTTGCTGTGGCACATGTTTTGACCCTAACTACTTGGAAGGCTGAGGCAGGAGGATTGTAGATTTGAGGCCAGCCTTGACAATTTAGTGAGATCTGTTTCAAAAATTGTAAGGGCTAGCAATAAAGTGCTTTCCTAGCATGTATGAACCCCTCGGTTCCATTCCAAGCACTGCCCCCCCCCCCAAAAAAAAAAAAAAAAAAAACCCCGAAGCAAACAAAACACAAAACCCAACAATACCCCAAACAAAAAAAGCCCCCAAACCAAAAAAACCCAAACAAAAACAAAACCTCAAAACAGATTGTAGTCACCTTATACACAGTTTTCTGATTTTGAATGATGATTGTGGATTTATATGGGGCTTCTTATAGTTTGTTTCACTGAAGTTTTTATGGTGCCCCTAAGTTCATAATTAAAAAAAAATTGTTAACATCCCTTTTATTTTATTTCACCTGAGACCCCATCCACCTCTAAAAATGCCCTCATCTAGCTGGGCGTGGTGGCTGAGGCAGGAGGGGATTGCAAGTCAAACAAAACCAGTCTCAGTAATTTAGTGAGGCCCTGAGCAACTCGGTGAGACCCAAACACAAAAAGGGTTAGGGGTGTGGCTCAGTGGTTAAGTGCCCCTGGCCTCAAACCCCAGTACTCAAAAACAAAAACCAACCAACCCAATGAGGAAAAAACAACAAAAATATAAAGCACCCGACTCATAAAAAGACCCCTCCCACCCTTGCATTTTGGAAAACCCCTTGTACACAACTGACCCAGTGAGGCTTGCTGCTTTCTTCAGTCCCGTGGGTGCCATCATGACTGTCTCCCTCAGCCAGAGGTCCCCTGCTGCCTTTGAGTTTGGTCTTCCTAAGTGCACCCCGACTGGCACTTCACTGCCTTTGCTGTCACCGGTCGAGGTTGACCCAATTTAGATGTTAAATTTGGGAATCCTTCCTATCCACACTTGGAAATAGATTTATCCTATTGTCTTCATATCAAGCGATAGAGCAATTGAACCTAGAATATGTTACCAAATTGAAGGTGTGCACAGCGGCATATGATGGTAATCCCAGTGATTTGGGAGCATCCAAGTTCAGCTGCAGCCTCTGCAGTTAAAACAGGGTGGTGGTGGTGAGGGGCTGGGGATGTAAATGTAAAGTGTCCTTGGGTTCAACCCCCCCACCCCAGTTCCAAAAATTAAAAAAGAATATATTACCAAATCAAAAATTTGAGATAATAGAACAAGGGTATTCATTATGGCATTGCTTCTCCTCCCCCTGCAAAGAAATAGGAAGATTTTGGTGGGATAATGGGGACTGAACCAAGTGGTGCTCAACTACTGAGCTACATCCAGCCCTTTTTGTTTTGAGACAGGGTCTCCCTAAGTTGCTTGGGCTATCCTTGAACTTAAGATGCTGGGATGACACGCGTGCACCACCATGCCTGTCAAAACTTTTAAATTATGATAAATTGGTATGACAACATACCCCGCAACTATTAAGGAAAAAATAGGCAGTTATAATACAGAGTGACACACATTCTGCAAGTTAATAATATAGTTAAGTGAAAAAGTTCTGCATACTTAAAAATGTGTAGAGTCCATAAAAATTGGCATATTTTTGGGTTATCAGTAGACATTGAGAAGCAGATTTTTTTTTGTTGTTGTTTTTAAATGAACAATCTCACAAACTTCCTCAGGCTGGCCTCCTTGGCTCAGGAGATCCTCCTGCTATAGGCAGGACTACAGGGGAACACCACCACATTGGGCTCTACACTGGGGAGATTTAGAAAAAGTACTTGCATTTGTTTATATTTTTGTTTTTAAATAAATTATGCTATCTATTTAAATCAAAGATATTTTGGGGAAACCCACCCCCCAGCCCCGGGTCATTTGTCCTCAGCAGATCTCCTCTTGAACTGGTGGTGATGGTGGTGCATGAAATAGGTTTCTACTTCCTTCCCTCCTTCTCTATGGGCCTCCCAGGCCAGGGATACAGGGTAGCACATGGCCTGGTTTTGAGGGGTGGGGGCCGCTGAGGGTTTGGACTTTGGGTTTCAGAAGAGTGGCATTCAGTCTTATATCTAAAATCATTTGGTTTTGATGTTAAGTCATTGACTTTGTTTCATGGTAGACTTTACATGCTCAACTTGATTTATGATTTTATTTGTTGCCTTTCTGTAATGGGAAACTCGAGACACCCCCCCTCCCCTTAGGTGAGTAAAGAGAGCTCCTTCTGTCCAGGAGTTACTGGACAGCCCTAGTCTGTGTGAGGCCAAGTAAATAGCCTTGATCGTTTTTAAGGGATGTGGAATCTATCTGAAAAAATAAATTTTCAGCAGTTTCTATATCTCAGTTAAGGAATTTTGATGAACTTGAAACCACGTGGCAATCAGAAGCTGCCCCCTCCTTCCTTTTAGTTTACATTCTTCTTTTGATATGGGTAGCTGTACTTTAAACCTGATGCTCTTTCTTCAGATGTGTGTGGGGGGGCTCCAATAGGAGGCCCAGGGTGTGTGTGCCCCTTGTTGGACCACAGACAGTATAAAACTGGGTTCCAGGAGAGCATACACACATGAACGCCTTGTTCATGAACAAAGCACTTTATTTCATCACGGGCTGAAGCAAACCTGCCTACTTTGTATTTTTATTTATTTATTTTTCTTTTAACCTTCCCCCACCCCCAGTTCCTTTCCTGCTGGGCCTACATTCCTAGGTCTTTGTCTCTGCCTGGTATTTTAGAAATTTTGGGAGAGGAAGGCAGTGGGTGGGACGTTCTGGAAGCTGGGGGCAGGGAAGAGGGTGGTCACTAGTAGGGTCAGAGGTCAAACCTGCTCCATTTAGCTGGGGCAGCCAGATTGTCGCCAGGCCTGAAGGGGCGTATCCATGCATCTGCCTGGGAAGCCCCAAATGGGCAGTGTTAGGCCCTGGAATTCCTGCCGCCAGAGGACTTCTTCCCCATTTGCCCATCCCCCACCTACCCCCACCCCCACCCCAGGTCAGTCCCAGGAGAAGCAGTTCATGGCTGCTGCCACATTTCTGGCCACAGGACCCTCTGCAATGGTCTACTTTCTTCCTTTAAAATAATCTTCCAGTTCTTGCAAAGAAAATTGCAACCATGTACACGCTTACCTAAGGATTGTGTTTTAAGCTTTGAAGTTGTGGTTTTTCAATATTAGAAATTATAGGCAGATAAGATGTGGAACTCCTAAATGAGCTGTGAAATCTTCCCAGTTTTATCCCAACTTTTAGCTGGAGAACTCACAAGAATTGATTTCATCTTACAATTTTGGACCATGCATTCTTTCTAAAAATTATAATTGATTAAATACAATAGCCTATGTGTTATCTGGAGCCCCCCCACCCATCCCCACTTTCATTTTCTTTCTTTCTTTTTTTTTTTGTGATGCTGAGTATGAAACCCAGGGACTCATGCATGCTAAGTAAGTTCTGGGTGCTGCTGGGGAAGCCTGGAATGGCAGAAGCACTGGCTCTCTGATCCCATGTCAAACGGTGCCAGGTGGGATTGCATGCAAGGCCTCCTTTGACATATTATGGAGGCATCCAGGCTCTCAAGCCAGGGAGGGTATGGAAAAGTTTGGTGCCAGGGGCTCTGGACACCCTATCTCTTTCCTGCCATCACCTATTTTGGCCAGAATTTCTTTTCTGGCCAGTGTAACTACAGAGTCTTTTAAGACTTAACCATTCACAGGGGATCTCCTATGCACATCACATGAGCTGTTTTAAGGTCAAACAAACAAGCTTCAGAAAACTTCTTGCAATTGCACAACTGCAGTCCAGGCCCAGCTTCCTAGTTCAGCCCAGAATTACTTGGAAGCCCTTTGGTTTCTGTTGTCAAGTCCCTAGAGAGGGGTCCTGGGATTTTAGGGTTGGAAAGGGTCTCCTAGTCAGACCCCCTGTTTGTTTCACAGATGAGATTGAAGCTCAGGCAGGTCAAAGGAGGTGACTGGACAGATGGCCCCACAGCCAGGTCGGGGCCGGCCTCTGGTTAACAGCCGGAGGTTCTTTTCCACTCCCCGGCCTTGAAGTGCAGATCGGTCCTAGGCTGTTATGTTTGCATGAACCCACAGCCTGAAGGAAGCTAGGGGCCTTTGGCCAGTCCACACAGCTGTCCTGAGAAAAGATGTAAAGAAAATAGATATGGTCTCAAGTTGCGTAGCTGATTGGTAGAAAGGGGAAGACCTCTGAGGGTTCAGAGCTGTGTTTTATTCTAATTTTAAAAGGAACCTTCTGATAGAAGGTTTTCACACTTCACATTAGCATAGGATTGATCCCTTTATTCCCATGACAAATGGAGGGAGCAAAGGGAAGGAATGTGGCTGAGGTTGTTGAAACTGGTAGAATTGCTTTAGCACCACCTCATAAAAGGGGGTTGGGTGGGTGGAGGAGGGCTGCCCAGGAATTTTTCCTGGATTTATCCAGCTTAGCATCTTTTGGTTAGTATTTAGACTTTGCTTGAGAATTTTTTAGTTTTAACAGATTAGAAGGATTAGCTCATCTCTAAAAAGGTGGACCTGCTTAAAAAGCAATTGGCCTTGAGGGAGGCAAATCCTCACCACCTGGCTTCAGGCTACGCTGTTGTTGGAAAAGTACTGCAGTGCTCTCTCTCACCTGGTAGTGGAGTTAGGAACTTTTTCACATTTCCCTGTGTAGAGTCTATATAATCGTATGGAGTCTGTAAAACCTCCTACATCAGATCCACTTCTTTACAAAATTAATTTAAAAAAAAAACAATATCCTAAAGCTTTTAACTTTTCTTGTTTCTGAATCCAGAAGTTTCTTCTAAACTTTTAAGTTTCTACTAAACTTTTAAGTTTCTAAGTCTAAGCATGGTGGACCACAAAACTTCCCTGTCAATAGCCCCAAGTGGAGCAGCTCCTTCTTGAGCCATGCGGGAGGATGTTTTCCTATGGACCTGCTACAGTTTTGGATGTTTAAGAAAATAAAAACCTCAAAAGAGAGAAGCAGCCTCTTTTCCACTATTTGCCTCATCCCCAGCCCCTCTCTGGGCGGGGCCCTCAGGCTTGCCTCCAGGCCTCTCAGTCTGTCTTCCACCTCCCTGGCTGCTTCCTGTTCAGCCTCTCCCTGAGGCTCACACCCTGGAGCTCCACCTTGCCTGGTGAATGAGGTAGCCAGGACCATGCTTCTGTTGGAACCAGCTCTTTAGAAGGCCCGAGCTGGCTTCCTGACTGTGTCCTTGCTAACTGTGTAGCCCTTGAGCACGCCACAGCCTCCCCTCACCCGGAGATATACATGTGCTGCTCTATATGGAAAGCACCCGGGTTCCTTGCACACTAAAAGTTTCCTTGCCGGACACGGGTCCCCTGTGCCAAGGAGCATGCTTTCTCAAGAGTGCCTTGTTTATCAACAGGTGAGGGTTGCGCCAGCCCTTCTCTCTGCTTCCCAGATGCAGGGCCCCAGGGAAGAGTATAACATCACATAACAGTAGTTCTCTCAGCACTGGCTGCCTCTCAGGTTCAACTTCTTAGGAAAACTTGGCAGGAAGAAGAAAGGCAAGAAGCTGGCTGGCTTTAACACTAGCTTTATGTCCGTTCCAGTACCTTAACTCTGTGGAGTGCCCAGGAGATGCGAGCTGTGTGCCTAACCCTTCACATGGGGTGTTTTTATTTATTTACCATATATATATATATGCACATACATATATATTAGTTGTAGATGGACACAATATCTATCTTCATTTATTTTTATGTGGTGCTGAGTTTCGAACCCAGTGCCTCAGGAATACAAGGCAAGAGATCTATCACTGAGCTACAGTCCCATATTTACCTTGTCCTCCTCCTCCTCATCATCAACTGGCTCTTGACCATTGGGTATGTTTAACACACACCCAGTGACTGGAGTGCCACAGAAACTTTTGATATTCTTGCAATCAGGGGACATAGTTTTACGACGTATCTGGATGGTTAAGCTGAGTTGCCGGGAAATCCTTCATGCCCGGAGAGTTGTTTTGTTTCCATCCGTATCTTTGTCGAAGTATTTCAGTTATGATTATGGCCAAAATTTTTGGGATATGACTGAACCCGCAACCCAAGGTGGGCTACCCCGCTAGCTTTTGGGCAGAGCGAGAGGGAAGCACCTGTAGGAGGGTGCCTGCTTGTTGGGAAGAGGGTCCTTTGGGTTCTGGGACCCAGGGTACCACTGTTGCTTTCTCCTCTCTTGCACCCTGCACCTCTCATACGTGTCCTCTCTCTGGTCCCCAGGTGCTGCACCTCTACTGTGACACTTGCTCTGTGCCCATCTGTCGGGAGTGCACAATGGGCCGACACGGTGGCCACAGCTTCATCTACCTCCAGGAGGCGCTGCAGGACTCGAGGGCACTCACCATCCAGCTGCTGGCAGATGCCCAGCAGGGACGCCAGGCAATCCAGGTCAGCCTCCGTACCTTTCACTGATCCTACCGGGAACCTTTCCCTCTACTTGTCAGTCGGCATGTGGAGACAGTTGGGCGGACTGGGATGTGGGGGCACGTGGAATAATGACCACAAGGAGCGCATGTGTCATCCATGCAGGGTACCTAGCACTGTCCTGGGAGGATGATAGGGATGTGACCCAAGTTATTAGATCCCCCCACACCTAGATGGGCCCCATCACATACCTTTATGTTACCTGAAATTTCAGCCTTTTCCCCAAATTCAAGTAGACATTGGTATTCTTCAACCAGGATTGCAGAAACTGGACACTTAATGCTTCTTGGGCAAGGGTACTCCCTAAACAGATTTGCTTATTTACAGATGAGAAGTGATGAACACAAAGCATTTCAATACAATTTCCAGAGTGTCTTTGGGTGATCAAGACTTGGTTATTTAAAACCCTTGTCTGTTGAATTTCTATAATTTTAGGGTTAAGGAGGGGCATATGTGTTATTGAGAGCTGACAAAGGTCTCTTAAAATGGTTAGGTAATAGTGTACCTGGATTGTTTTTAAATCTTCTTGTCTGATCTAGGTGACAAGGTTTTAAGAATCAGAAAATCATGGCATACATTCCCCTTGTAGGATAAGGCTGAAGTCAAGAGAAATTGCTCAATAAGCTCTAGCAGAGATTGCACGGGAAACTTTTATTATTTACTTTCTGGAGGACTTGAATAGGTGAATCATTTAAGAAAATATGTTCCGTATTTGGAAGAGCTGAAGAATGGAGATCATATACTCTGGAGAAGGGCAGGTTTTATTCAATGAGTTTCTAAGCAGTTATCAGTTCATCTGCATGATATTGAAACAGTCTTTTCTTATGAGTCAGATTTTCTGACGTTGCAGTTTTGAAATTGAAGAGTCTGTATTTCTGGAGTGACTCATTCTGTCACCGTTTTTTAAGGAAAACCAGAGTTTTCCTTAAAAAGACCTTCACAATGCCTAGGGGTTGCTATTCAGGTTGTCACTTTGTTGTATGACAGTATATTGGTGTCCACGCAGATGAAGAGAGCCGATGAAGAGCTTGTGTATTCTGCCCTCGCTCCCCCTACTGGAAATTAAACCCAGGGCGCTTTCCCACTGACTTATAACCCTAGCCCTTTAAAAATTTTTGCACCAGGGTCTAAGTTGCTGAGAGGTTTCAGACTTGCATCCTCCTTCCTTATAGCCACCAAGCCCAGTGTGTATTCTGTTTTTAAGCCACTACAATTAGTACGTCCACAGTTCCCCACCAGAACCTCCTAGATTCTGGTGCCTAACCTCCATGGTGCATTTCCTGGGAAGCTTCAAGGGCTATAGGTGTCTCGTCCTCACCTGTTAAATGGTAAAATTTTATTCACCCCTTTTTGTCCTTGTGAAAATATTCCAGGGTTCCTTGAACCACAAGTGAGAGAACTGCTGGTTCTCTCTGCACTTTGTGAGCTCAGCCATTCTTGGAGAAAAAGGAGTGTCATGATTTGTTGGAACCTTATGAAGGGTGGTTAAAATGGTGAAATCTCAGAGGTGAACTTTTTGTTGAGAAAAGGGGCAGAAGATGGCTGTTTGTCATGCTCAACTTTCTAAATTAAATATCATGCTAAGAAGCTGCTGTGGGAGTGGAAAACATTCTAGACCTAGCCAATGGGGGTCAAATGTTAGTTAATAGTATGTGGCTGGCATTAATTTGAGTAGTAGGTCACGGGGCACTTTGGGTGGAAGAGCCAGATGGCAGATGAGTTGAGGTGGGACACTGAAGGTCCTCATATAACTGTGTGTGTGTGTGTGTGTGTGTGTGTGTGTGTGTTTGTGAGAGGGAGAGAGAGAACGAACACGAACCTTTTGGCTCTGGGTTACAGTGCTTTAGCACCAATACTCAAGAAGTGATCTGAAGACTGGGTGGTAGACACATCTTTCTGTCTGAGGCCTTTTGGTTGGTTGATTTGTTTATGGAACCTCAGTGCATTGGCCATTTCCAACTTCCACCTGGAAGTTCAGAAGCCCTCTTGGAAAACAGTGTCAGTGGCATAAGTGGCTCCTGGGTGTGGGAGCTGCTCATTCCCTTCCTGAGCTGCCTGCACAGGCCTTTGCTCAAGGTTGAGGACATGCTAGCTCTTCATTCCATTGACTGAAAATCCAGTTTGTTCCTCACACCATAGAAACAAACTATTCCCAAGCCCAGAAAGACTGACTGGTGTGGCCTAGGTTTCATCATATAGAGGTGTTTTGTACACAGGCTGCTGGTAAGAATGGTGATCGTTCTGTTCTTCAGACAGACAGAACGGGGAGGAGTTGGTACATATATAGTTTACATATTTTATACATTATATAAAAATATAAAGACAGTTTTATATAAAGGTTTAATTTGTGTATGAAGGGGCAGGTATTTCTTTTTCTGGTCACAGAGCAATGGAAAAAATGGGCCAGGCTCTGAAGTTTTGAGACGATAACGAAAAAGTACAAAGCTCACTCTTGTTCTTATGCTGTCATTTAATAATTTTATAGTAAGAGTATAGCAGTGCAGGAATGCAGACTGTCCTAACATGAACATTACAGAAAAAATGAATACAAGCCTTTAACATGGAAATTTGGGGGGGAGGACAGTGCCTTTTTTTGGGGGTGTGTGTATATATACTGTTTGAGCCCTTATTATATTAAATTGCTTAATCTGCTTAAATAAGTATAGAATTATTATGATTAAATGGTAGGAACAGGGAATATTAACAAGTTTGATGTAGAAATCACTGGTGTAAGAATCTTGACTTGTTCATTGGCTCTGTATTATTGATGTATTAATTCATTAAGTGTGTCATTCAGGAGTTTGTTTCTTTTATTTTTGGTGCTGTGGGTTGAACACAGGGCCTCATGCATGCCTAGCACATGCTGTAGTACTCAGTTACACCCTGTGCTACCAGGAGCTGCTTTTTCTAATTTCCCAAGGCTAGCCTTAAATCTGTGATCCTCCTGTCTTACTCGGCCTCCCCAGTTGCTGGGATTACAAGCATGTTCCACTATGCCTAGTTCCCCAGGAGCTCTTATTGGACAAGTTTTCCACGTTTTTATTGGTGTTTAGATCATATGTAATTGTGAGATTGTTATATATTTGAACACACAATATCCTAGGAGCTTTTTAATTTTTTTTAAAGAGCATTATAATGCTCATAGTATTTGGGGTTCATTTTGACAGTAATGTATGCAAGGACATTGGTTCAGTCTCCATCCCCCTTCTCCTTCCCTCCCCTGGTTCCTCCCCCTGTTCTCCTCTCTTCTACTGATATTTCTTTCATGCCTTTGCTTATTTATTTTATTTTATTTATTGTTTTGGTACTGGGGATTGAACCCAGGAGCACTGAGCCACATCCCCAGCCCTGTTTTGCATTTTATTTAGAGACAGGGTCTCACTGAGTTAGTTGCTCAGTGCCTAACCATTGCTGAGGCTGGCTTTGAACTCGTGATTCTCCTGCTTCAGCCTCCCTGGCTGCTGGGATTACAGGCGTGTGCCAGCCACTGGGCTGGACTGGGCTTATTTATTATTTTTTTCTTTCTTTCTTTCTTTCTTTTTTTTTTTTTTTTTTTTGGTGCTGGGGATTGAACCCAGGGCCTTGTGCATGTGAAGCAAACACTATACCAGTTGAGCTCTATCCCCAGCCCCTTGGCTTATTTATTTTTGATTGCTGTTTTCCACATATTTATTGCAGATGAAAAACTCTTTGGCACCCTTGTACATGTGTGTAACAAGCTATAATTTGATTCCTCATTTCTATCCCTTTCCCCTCATTCCTCCCTCCTTTTCCTTCTATTCTACTGATGTCTTACATCTTTATCATATTCAACCTCCTTCCTGCCATCTTTCCCTTATTTTGCTTTGGCTTCCATACTCGAGAGAAAACATGCGGCTCTTGATTTTTTTCTG